>NC_141995.1:22632412-22942829 GCF_049901715.1 Pseudonaja textilis | reverse complement strand
AACTTCTAATAAATCCTTTGAAGCTTTGGGAGTGTGGCTCAAGGCTCAGGATTTAATTGGAGTAACTGCTGGAATCCTGAGACTATGATCAGATGTGAAAATGTAAATCAAAGACTTATGGCATGCAAAGCTTGCATTATGGCAACAGAAGCAATTTTTTTCAGCTAGATAGTACCTGTTTTATTAAAACAGCCATTGGATTCCACCTGTTTATCTAACTTATATGTGGCAGCGGCAAATACAGTGCTTTAAACTCTGCAGATAAGCTTCTTTGCTTAGAATATGAATATGGTATTATAAAACAAAGAAAATGTATTTTACCCATTATACAGAGCTTTTATAGATTAAATATCAGACATGGTTTATCTAACAGTTCAGGTTAAACATGTTATTATGTCCCAAATGCCGACATGTTTTAATAAGACCGGAGATACCTACATTAGACACCAAAATGCAAAATGGCAGCAACAAAGTAAAAACAGTAAAAATAGTTTCATTCAATATTAGATACAGTAATGGTAACATTTAGTTCTGCACTTCAGCTAGAAAATGCTGAAAAATATATCCTTTTGGGAGCATACTTTCTTCATTAGCCCAATATTGTGATACTTGACTATAAAATTAATAGACAAAATTTTACTGAGGGACAGTAAATTTTACTGCTTATTGTTATATCCAAAAAACTTACTGTCTCGTTTATGGCTTAGTATAGCTTATTTACAACTAGCATGATACCTGAGTATTTCTATAACTGATTACTACAATTGCTGTTCCATTCCAGAGAATCTGAAAAGTTAATAATCTTAATATGATGATGAAAAATCTACTACCATTTGGGGGAAGCATAATCTTACTCATATGAAATACCTATCTGAAGAGTCATGTCACAGAAACTACTCATGGAGTTATGAAGGCCCTAAGGCATGTAGGCTTTAAAGTTAGCTAACAGCAGCATCAACTACATCCATAAATGAATTGGTAGGCAATGCAACTCCCTTAATGTAGTGTTACATGTGCAAACCTTGGTGTATTCATAATTGCATGCTGTACCAGATGGTATTTGAGCATAAGAGACTGAAAGGACACAACTAGGCTGCAGTATGTAACTGTGCAAAGGTCCCCCTGCCAAGACAAATTTTAATTTAAGAGCTATAGTTTGAATCAGAATCAGAATGCATAACATAAAGGGAGCAGGCATAAATTGTACAGAGGTTTGATGCTATATTTATATACTTAAAATAATACTTTTATATCTATAGAATGTTGAATAACAGCAAATGGGAAAACAAACACAATTTAAAATCAATATCTTTTAAACTAGCATAGTACGTATTGTGATGACCCAGAGTATATCAGAAATATAACAAAACCCAAAATGTAACTAAAAGTGCTTTAATGCCTTCAACTTGGCTGCACTGTTTAATTGTTCATAGTGGAGGAGTAAACTATTTTCAAAATAACATTTCAAAGGAAAGAAACACAGTTCAAATTCAAAGAGCCAATAATGAAGCAAAAAACAAAAACAAACCACACTGAATAAAGTTCTACAACAGACCAGGATAGATAATTGCCAACTTCAGGAAGATAACCAGGGACAGTCCGTTGGAAGAACGCCAACCAAGATAAACCTTCTTTAGGAATAAAACACTAATTTGTCTCCAGTATCTGTTAGCACGCAGGTCCAAACTCTTATGCAAATCTCCCACCTGCAACCCAGGGAGGATCATGGCCCTCTCCTCCCGAGTAGACCACGTTTTACCCTGATCCTCTCCTCCCTGCATGCCCTAGAATGGATAGGGGATGGGCCTGGGTCCTCCTCTGACTGCTCAGCCGGCCTCTGCCCTTCCCCAGCCTCCTCCACCACCGCTGGAGCCATACTTCCACTCCCTGTTGGTTGTTCCTCCTCTTCCTCAGAGTCAGTCTCCACCAGGGGCATGACACATATTGTGTTTTGACTGACTTTAATGCAGTGATTTTAAAAGACAGTTATTTGTCTCTACAGTAAGTATATGGGCACACAAAAGTATGCAGAAAGCATGCTCTACAAGATTCTTTAAATGCTTATCAGTAGAGGTCGAGTGGACTGTCATGGCATATATTTAAGGACTTAATTGAAAAATGCAGCACCACATAATATTCCATTTTTTTTCCTTATTTTATTTAAGATAGAGAAAAAGTACAGCTAGTTCTTAACTTACAACAGTACATTTAGTGACTGTTCAAAGTTACAGCAGCATTGTAAAAAGTGACTTATGACCATTGTCACAAAACCGTTGCAGCATCTGCAGGGTCACATGATCAAAATTTGGATGCTTAGTAACTAGTTTATATTTATGACAGTTGCTGTGTCCCAGGGACATGCAATCATTTTTTTGCAACCTTTTGACAAGCAAGTCAATGGGAAAACCAGATTCACTTAACAACCGGGTTATTAGCTTAGCAACTGCAATGATTCACTTAACAACTACATCAACAAAAGTTGCAAAATGGGGCAAAACTCCAATATCTCACTTAGGAACATAAATTTTGGGCTCAACTGTGGTCATAAGTCAAGGACTATCTGTATAACTTTCAGCTCAAAGCTATTCTAAACATGAGTGTATTAGCATATTTGTGTTCTTAGCATGTATGCACACTTTGTGTTGTTAAATATCAGAATTATTCCTACTGAAAGCTAAAGAAACGAATTGCAGAATTATGGGTTATTTTCCTTCCTCTGTCACTCAGTTAAGATGACAGTTGGCCTTGATCCAGCTATTGGTAGATAGATAAATCTTCTTTCTTCTGTCTTTTGATATATCCCCTCTGTGCCAACTACGTTGGTCAGTGATATCAATGGTGCCTTTTCTTCTTTGGAAATCATCTCTTGATCATAACCTCAAATCTTTTATGGAATTGTGAGTACTCATAAGTTAATGAACCTTCAGCAGTACAAATTTTGTCCCATCAATTCTAGGACGACCCAGTCCTCATTATCTGAATTAAAACCAATATTCAATCTCTAGCAACCATTAGGAAATGTCTAAATCTGTCTTAATTTTAGCAGCTAGCCTTCATCTTCATTTCCAAAAATCATCTTCATGGCATCCTTCTGGTTATTGAAAGACCTTTACCAATACCATACCTGCTTCTATTCCAACTCATGAGACCACTAGCCCCATGAGATTCAAAAATAAGTTCAACAGAAACTGTTGTGGCCCACCAGCAGCCAGTGGAGCTGGCAGAAGATTTGGACAGTGAGGAGGCTGGCCAGGAACATGGCCCAGTCCTGGAATCTGGGGAAGGCTCTGATGAGTGCTCTGCGTCAGAGGCAGAGATGGGTCCAGGGCCATCTGATAGTTATCAGTTGCCTTTGGACATCAGTGAGGCAGAAAAACAGCTGGAGCCTGTTCCCAGTGGGCACATGTGCAGCGCTGCCAGAAGAAGGGAACAGTTAAGGAACAGGGGTCAATTTGGGAGTAAGGCCACAGGTGAACGGTGAATGGCCCCTCCCATAGGGAATAAAAGAGAAGCGAAAGCGGAGTGGGGTTTTATAGGAGACAATTAGTTCATTTGGGTGAAGATCTGTTCCTGCATTCTTGCCAAGTATTGTCTGCTACAGTATGGCATCTGAAAGATATAGGCCTGGCAACTTTCCAAGCCTGATAAAGGTCTGTAATTGTGAAATATCTTGAAAGATTATTGGCCGGGACTTTGCTGGAGAGGAATTCACTGTAAACTAAATAAAAGGGGTTTATCGGGACAAGGAGGGCTTCGTGCTGTTGGGAAAGTCTCGGTCAGAAGAGAGACTATTTACCTCCATGTTCCTTCCTACTATATCCCAAGGAGATTTCAGCATGCAATCTCTCTCAAAGGTCAAATAATCTTGGTCAGGCAGGTTCTATTTGGACTAGATAGACCCAAAGATTACCAAACCCAACTGGTATAAGGCCTTATGGGTTATAACTTATAGGCTATAGCAAGCCCTTTCAATTGCATCCAAACCAACAACCATAGAAGCTCCAGAAGTATTGATATTATATGACAGTAATAAATTGTCACTGCTGATTTTGCACTTTCTCCCATAATTTGTTCCTGTTTCTTTCAATGGAGTATAAATAATAAGTAACCTATTAATCTGCCCCCTCTCTCTTGGCCTTCTGAGAGGGCTTCAAAATTTGGCTCTGCTGATTGGTTTCATGCCTCAAAGGGAATATGTTATACTGTGAAGGCGGTTGGTGGAATAATAGAGAAGCAACAGCAATCCTACCTTTGTTATCACTGTGTACTTGGTTCTTAGTTTTATCTAATTCTTGTTAATTGTAATGTTTCTATGTTCATGTTTTTATTGTATTGTAAGCTGCCCAGAGATATATGGATAGTGATAGGAGATATTCATTTTATAAATAAATAAATCCATATTCTGTATATCTATATATAAGTCCTACACCTAGGCAAGAAAAACCAAAGTACACATATAGACTGGATGAAACTAGGCTTAATAACAGTAACTGTTGTTAAGTGAATACTGGCTTCTCCCATTGATTGTGCTTGCCAAAAGCTGATGGGGATGGTTACAAATGGTGATCATATGACCCCAGGAGAGTGCAATACATGCCAGTTGCCAAGTGTCCGAAGTTTGTTCACATGACCATGGAGATGCTGTAACAGTTATAAGTGAGAAAAACGGTCATAAGTCTCTTTTTTCAGTGCTGTTCTAACTTCAAATGGTCACTAAATGAATGGCTGCACATCAAGGTTTAACTATATACATTATAGATATTTACAGAAATCGACTCAGTATAATTGGCTTAAATGTCCTTTCAAATTAAAAGTAGAATTACCAGTAAAACTGTGTTAAGCAATGAAGAAATCCATGTAACAAATAAGTTGCATGAGGTAAAAAATAAAATTTTGTCTCTTCATTTCTGTGCAGAGCTAGATTTTTCTACCCTACAAAAAAGAGAATTAATAAAGTTGAAAGCCTAACTTCTGTGTATATTACCTATTTTTATATTATATATATATACACACACACACACACACACACACACACACACACACACACACACACACACATATATATTTCCAAATATATATTCCAATTTATACTGATTCCAGTTTTGTAAAATATATTTTACCCAGAATCTGTAAGAAGATATAGAGAAATCCAATCGGACGCAAAAGCACCTGAAAATGCAAATTCTCATCAACATCATATATTTTGACAACAGGAAAAGCTCTTGCGCTGTTGTTTAAGACTTTTTTTTCTTGTACTTGACTTTTAACCTTCAGTTTACAGTCTGGACTAAAAATGCCACCGAGGGAAATCTTCCAAAGCTCCTGAATAAGACTTAGAAAAATGAAAGCTTAAAACCTCAATAGCAAACAAAAGTCAACCAATGACAATGTCTGACAGCCACCTTCAATTCTGAAGTGATGCTTCTGTCATCTAACGACTCAAAGTATTGATTTCTTTCAGCATGAAAAAGCCCAAGCCAATGAAATAGATATAGCAGCAGGCTCATTCCCCTCCCCCGATAATAGCCATCAAGGTTAACACAGGCAGAACACTTATCAAGGTATCTTTTCTATTTCTTCTTGTTTTAATGGACTGGATACAATGTATTGGCTTTTCATCTCTGCAACCTGCAGCCTCCACCCCTCTCATCATTTATCCAACCTTTTACAGATCAGAAGATTTAAAATCTGCATATAAATTAGCTGTCTTTTAACCTATTTATTACAAAAAGAAATGCTGTGGTTTCACTGCATTACAGTTTCTTCAATATCCCAGGCATTAGAAATATTAAAACCTGCTTGAAAAAGATCGTTTTGAAAATAAAACTGTAGAAGTATCATGAACAGAAGGCTAGATTTAAAGATCAGCATACAATTTAATACTGAGAAAGTTCTTTTTTTAGAAAGGTAATGTGAAGTATTGGAGTGAAGAACTGCTTCATTGTGCAAGATGAAGATTATATTATTAAAAATTGTGCATAACATTTCCCATACATAAACACATTTGTTAAAACAGAACTGGTTTGCTATGGATTTGTGGAACTGACAATAGAAATGGAATATAAAAGGATTTCCTTATGTAGACAAAATAATTGTCCAAATGTCTTCCATGTATAGAGAATTTAGATCAGCTCACAAAAGCTCACAAGTTCAATTTTAATTTATCTCCCTTTCTCCCTACACATATTGGATTTCCAGAAGTCTCCACTCCCACCATCCAAGCTATATATTTATGAAGTTGGAACTGGGTAGTAGATTCTCTTATATCAACAGATAAATATGAAGAGATGCTTTTAATTAGTCTCAGTGAGGTGATGCCCATTTTCATGTAAAATCCTACACTAGGCAAGAAAAACCAAAAGTACACATATACACTGGGTGAAACCAGGCTTAATAGCAGTAACTGTGAGAGGGATCTTGGAGTCTTAGTGGACAACCAGCTAAATATGACCCAGCAGTGTGCAGCAGCAGCCAAAAAAGCTAATGCAATCCTAAGCTGCATTAACAGAGGGATACAATCAAGATCAAGTGAGGTACTAATGCCACTCTATAAAGACTTAGTAAGACCACACCTAGAGTACTGCATCCAGTTTTGTTCACCACATTACAAAAAAGATGTTGAGTACAGAGAAAAGCAACCAGGATGATTAGGAGACTGGAGGCTAAAACATACAATGAACGGTTGCAGGAACTGGGCCTGGCTAATCTGGTGAAGAGAAGGACCAGGGGAGACATGATAGCGGTCTTCCAAGATTTGAGGGACTGCCACGGAGAGGAGGAAGGGGTTAAGCTATTTTCTAAAGCACCTGTAGTCCAGACAAGGAATAATGGATGGAAACTGAACAAGGAGAGATTCAACCTAGAAATAAGGAGAAACTTTCTGACAGTGAGAACAATCAACCAATGGAACACCTTGCCCTTGGAAGTTGTGGGAGTGCCATCACTTGAGACTTTCAATAAGAGATTGGACTGCCATCTGTCAGAAATGGTGTAGGGTCTCCCGCTTGGGCAGGGAGTTGGGACTAGATGACCTACAAGGTTCCTTCCAACTTTGATTATCTGTTATCTGTTATCGTCAACAAGGCAACAAAAGAAGTAGATGAAATGAACAATATGGGGACTTTTCACTTGCCTCTTAGAAATGAGAAGAATATACTGTTTTGCAAATGAATTTAAAGTGTGCTTTGTGCAAAGTTCCATGAAAGGGAAGCACCTCCTAAATTGTACAACAAAATATTTAATGTGATATACTTACTTTTTATATATTTATTTTATTTTAATGAAATCAAGGAATATCTTTGTACAGATTATTGTTTTGTTATAATATGAAACAATGTGGCATTAGAAGCCAGCTCTAAAAATTAATCGTGTTTGTATATGTATGTATGTGTATGTCTGTATTTGTAGATTCATGCATCTATTTCAAATACACAGTATATCTGGAGCAAAAAAATTAAATTAGTTATAGAACTAGACTGTGGTGATTAAATTTAGAATATTCATATAACTATCTGTTGCCATTTAGTATACTTGGATTAATTAAGTCCAGGGCAATTTAAGCTAAATATATATTTCCTCTGCTCTTTTCTGTGGTTCTGATTCCGTTGGTACATGGAATATTCTTATAACAAAGAATCTGATTGTATAAACATATTGTCTAATTTTTTTGCATTCATGTCAGAAGCACTGAGGCACTTTCAAATTGAAAGCATTAGCTGGTGGCATCACCATTGCCTGGGTGATACCCAGTTGGTGACTCCTTTCATGTCACCGGCAGGAGCTGGAGCAAAGGATGAGAGCTCACCCTGCTCTATGGCAGCACTCCAGTCTTGAACGTGAGCTTGCTAACCTCCAACCCAGTGTCCTAATCACAAGAGTCACCATGCTCCTGTATTCTATCCTAAAAAATTGCAGAACATATATTTAATCTTGAAAGATTGATAATGTTAAATAACAATGTACAGGAGTTCTTGATGTGTGATTATTCCTTTAGCAATTGCCTGAAATTTGGCCCCACAAAAGCTGCTTTATAACATGTAAAGCATTTCTGGCTGTTGCAAAATGTCATAGACCCCTCCCTAATCATGTGATTATGACCTGGGTACTTGGCAACCCATTCACACTTACAACTGGTTGTCAAGCACCGCACAATGATATCATTGCCATTTGAAATGTTCTCAGCCGGCTTTCAAAAAGAGTCAATGGAGAAGATGAAGGGAAGATTGCAAGCTTCTGCTGATGCCTGCTAAGAGGATTCCCTCTGGAAACTGCCAGAGGATTTCAATTCCATATGGAGCTGAATCTCACCTGGCAGGTAGCTCTCTCTTTTGAGAATGAAAGTGCTGTCTGCAAGAGGGTTTCATCCCCACACAGAATTGACTCACTCTAGAGGACAACCCATTCATTCACTCTCAAAGACTTGCCTACTACAGGCATTCAGCCCTGCATCTCATTCTTAAAGAGCTGTCTGCCTGAGGGTTTGAAATCTTTCATCAAACAACTGACATCTTTCATCAGACAACTCTTTGGCTCTATTCACTTAACAACCCCGTAGATCACTTGATGACTACAATTGGGTATGCAAAGATCGTGGTCAGTGAGTGAAGCAATCTTGTGAAATCTTGCTTAATAATTGCTTTGTTCAACAACCTAGATTCTGTTTCCAATTGTGATCATAGTTAGGAATACAGGTAAGTAAGTAAATCAAGTCACCTACTGGACTGGTTCTTTTTTTTTCAACATTTGTCATGGTGGCTCTTAAGTGAACCTATTCTTTCAGCAAAAAAGAGGGAAATCAGGAAAAAAATATCACAAATAGTGGTCATGTGATCACAGGATGCTAAAACCCGTTGTAAAGATGAGACAGGGTCGTAACTCCAAACAGTAGTAAAACAATTTTTTGTAAATCAAAACTGCCTGTGCCTATATTTTATAAAGCCACGGTAAGCCAGGGACTCCTTGTCTATACATATCTTATTAAAGATGTAGAATGCCTGTTTAAGTAATTCTCTTATGTGAAAGTAATTTGCCTTTTGTAAGCAACAATTATTTTTCTGTCTGAATGTAACACTAGAGGGGACCTGATACAGATATCGGAATACTGTAGAATTAGCCTAATTTGAAAATAAAGAACATTGGTAAAACTGTATCTTTAAAAAAAGAGAGAGAGAGAGAGAGAGAGGAAGAAAGAGAAACCTAACTCTAACTCTGCAATTATTATACTTCAAGTTAGTATTGCCATAAAAATAAACCAGAGATCATTTCAAAGGCAAAAGTGCCTATATCCTTCATTTATTTACCACCAGGTTCATTTGTCTTTTGTAACTATATAGAACTAAGTCATCCTGCTTCAATTTTTTAATTTACAGAAAATAATTAGAAAGCATTTAAAATTAATGATGAAAACATTTTGTTCAGGAGAGCTGTCTTCATTTTACAACAAACCTGGATGAATTGCACACAATAAATTTCAAATTCACAGATTTGAAGTACAGGAAGTATCATCACAATGGCTTGCTTGAGCAACAGCATTAAAATAATTATTATTAATAATAGAAGAGCCTGGCCTATTATTACTAATATTTTATTGATCCTTGAAATTTTACACATCGTTTAAGAAACAGTCACATGATTCATTCAAATGAAGGTCTAGACAGGAGAGTTCACTTTATTCTGAAGGTACGTATCAAAGTAGATCTTGCCAAGCAATAAAGGCGCATCATCTAAGGATCTCTTTCACATTAAGAATCCTATTAGAAGGAAAACACTAAAAGGTAATTGAATTTCCCTCAGTTATCTTCATCTCTGTCAGCTCCTGCTACAATAACTTACTCTCCAGAGCACAGATAACTCAATTCTGTCCAGCAAGCATATGTTATGAATCTCTAAAGCAAACCTGTCTAAATCATTCTGGTCTTCTATCAAGGTTGGCTGTGAATATAAACTCTGACAGAAAGCAAACAAATTTATTTTTATCTTTTCAATAATTCACTTCTTCGTGACCTGATATAAGTATCTAAAGACATTTATGTTACTGTTAATTTCAGTATTATAAATACTGACTGAATAGTGACTGGAATTAAAACCTATTTAACCAGCTGCTTTGCTATTAACAATTAAAGACATTTTATTTCAAAATAGAAATTTGATGAATACTGAAAATAACTTCTCCAGATTTCTATAAATTTAAATGCTCAGTTTCACTTAATTTATCAACTAAAATAACTATTAGCAGTATCATTGCTATTTCATGTTTTGTTTAAAAATAATTTAAAATATTGTCACTATGTATGTGTGTGTGTGTGTGTGTGTGTATAACATTTGTATATTTAAGAAGCCACTATCACTATTGATATTCTTTTTACATACATATAGGTGTGTGTTTGTTTGTTTTCCGTTTATATTTTAAACTGAGACTTAAAACACTAAAAATGTTTTTCCTTAATAAAAACTACCATGGAGATAAAAGCAGCTTATGTGGAGGTCTGCATACCTGGATGGAACAGGAAAAAAAATCCAACTGAAAAAGGTCCTATAGTATACAATTCTGTATTCATGTATCCTCCCTTGATAACAACATATGATAAAAGTGCAGGTAACAACCAGTCATGAAAGTTTAGAGTATTTTCCTCATGAAAAAGAAAAGCTAGAAGCATGAGGGGAACACAAAAAGATATATAGAATCATGTAAGCAGTATAGAAAAGGAAGGGACATCACATGAAGAGGACTGAAAGGGAGATAGAACAGATAAGACACTACTTCATGTAGTGATCAATAATCAGTAAAACTATTACTCCAAGATCACTATGCCACTAACTAATGATTTTAAGAGGTTTGTATGTATTTAATGGACAAAATGCCTATGAAGATCAATATGTAATGTTATCTCTAAATGAAAATAATGGGAGGATGGGGAAAATTTACACATATTTATTTGTATGTTAGATTTATATGGATCTTAAGATAGCATATACTATTTTTCCCAACATCTCTTGGATTGATTGAACTGAGAATGAATTACCGATCCCCAAATCACCCACTAAATTTCAATAGTTGAAGGTGAGCTAGAATTGGATGTCCCCAATACTGGTTCAACATGTTGACTACTATCCATACTGGGTCTCAGCTTAAAAGCAGACCAGAAGCATCTGGCAGATTATTGTGAGCCACAAAATGCTGAATTAAGATGGATACTGGCCTGATCTAATGTAGCTATTCCTTTTTGCAATCATGTTATCATTTAATCAATCTCACATTACGTCTCTTCCTACTTAAGGTACACTCTAGGGACTACTTCTGTAGCAGTGGTTCTTAAACGGGTGTATTGGAAAAGTGAACATTAGGAAATACATGTCAGTTAATTGAAAGTTCATCACTGCTTCAATTCAACAGAAATATTTGAAATCCTTGTAATAGCCCCTTAATAAGTCCATACAACAAATTCTATTGGGCATCACTGTTGGGCATCATAAAAATCTATTTGAAAGAGGATTTCCTGTGCTCCCATATAGTTCATAGGTCTGTCCACACTGCTAAAACTGAATGTGATTTATGATTTGAATTAACCAGGGCTCACAGAGGTTTCATACTTGACTTCAGAGATTTCTCTAAAATCAAACAGCTATTTCACAGCAGAAGCCAATACTCTAGTCACAGGTATCAAGAAATTAAATCTATAAGACATTCAAGTATTAATTATGCATATTTTATTCTAAAATGCATGCTTATTCTAAAATGCATGCTGTGGGAAGTCCAAATTGGTAAATAATTTTGTAAATATATTTAATTTAGGCTTCATTAATTAGGCAACATTTCCAAAACATGGGAAGAAATAGTTCTAAAACTATTCTGCTGCTTGATTAATCCCACCTCAAGTAAAAGGACTTACACAAATGGAAAGAGTTAAGGGGATAACAACAGGGAAACTGGGTCTTATGAGAAGAGATTGAAGGATCTATGTACAGGGCAAGAAATCACTCTGCAAATGTTTAAATGGATGTTACACTGATTGTGACTTTTCTGCATTTTAAGTATAGGATATAGAATAATAGTTTACATTACAGGAAGACCAAATGACTGACTATTATGAAATATATTTTAAAAATATTATAACAAATAACAGTTTGATAGTGGAATTCGTTACCTAATAAAATAACCACACAACCAATATACATGAGATACACATCTTTGCCAAAGAGCAAGTACCAAATAAAACAGGCAGAATACTGGAATTGCACTAGGGAATTCTTGCTCAGCAATCATGAAACTCTGTGGGTGACCATCAGGACTGGAAAGAGATTAAACACTCCAGGGATGAAGTCAGAACAGTAAAGTAGTAAGCTAAAATATTCAACAAAGGAAAAACACCTTAAACATGTGTGTTTTGTACTTCTCAACCATGGCTATAGTTCTGTGATATAATTACTAATCAAATAGCTATGAACCGATTGAAATATCCTTAGAGGAAAAATACAACCTCATATTTTAATTTTATTTTCTTTCTATTTGGAGATAAGGCATGCAATGGATTAATGCCTATGCAACTGTTTTCCAATGACATTCTTTTACAAGCATTTACTGTATTTATCAAACCAGATTCTTATTTTGCCAGGCATAAACAAAAAAAAGAATAGCAAAGGAGTCTACTTGAAAGTAGTATGAAAAAAGGGAAATGCTAAATAATTTCTTCAGGTCGAACAACTGGATTATGGAAGTCAACCCTGTTATTTCTGCAGTTTGGGGAAATTCTTCTTGTTGTTTTTCATTGTGTTATCTTGATTTTTTTCCCAAATTCCTGGCTTTCATCTAGACTAAAGTTTGGAATAAGGCTCTTGAGTTGCCTACAAATATGAAGATGATACATTTCACCCCAAAATGCCCTCCATGTTCCCATCTGAATCTATCTGTAAATTTTTATTGATGGAAGGGACAGTATATCATCAGACAGCTTTTTAACATTCAAAAGAAGGACAAACTCGGCACCACCCAATGGAACCTAATCTCATCAGAGATCATACTGATCCCATCATCATTTACAGGTAACCTTTAAGTATAATATATATCAGGGGTCACCAACCTTTTGGACCTCAGGGACCACCAAACTCATAATTTTAAATCCCTGGGACCACTAACTGGTTCTGTCGGTGTGGCCTAATTTGTGGGTGTGGCTCGGTGGTCATGTGACTGGCTGGGCATGGCTTGTATGTAAATATTATAAATATTTATATAAATATTGAATTTTTTATAAAAAAAAGAGAAACTTTTACCCAAAATCAAGCAAAGCAGGCAGGCAGATGAGTTGCTCCCAGAATCACAGATTCATTCAGAGATCTATTTTTCTGCCATTGGCTAGCTCAGTCTGTCACATAAAATTTGCTAACAAGCAAACTCAAAAAATTAACTCACAACACACCATGTATGTAAATGTTGGATTTTTTATTAAAAAAGAGCAACTTTTCCCCAAAGTCAGGCAAAGCAGGCAGGCAGGTTGAGTTGCTTTCAGTGATTTCAGTGATTTATCTATCTGCCATCAGTTACCTGAGTCTGTCACATAAAATTTGCTTGCTGTGAGTCTGCACTGAATAATAGAACCTTCAGTCCTAAGGGAGGTTTGGCTGTGCTTAAAAGCAGAGCCGAAGATCTAAAAACTAGCTAGAAAACAAGAAATCCAACCATTTCCTGCTTCCTAGCTAATCTAAATTGGCACAGCAGAACAGCTGATGGTTGGACAAAGGTAAAATAGCAATTTAGCAGGCAAGTTTGCCGGGTAAGAAGTGAGTCGGTGGGGAGGGTTCCTGCAGGCCATGTGGCGGTGCAGCCCTGTGTTTCTGTTCAGCCTGGATTAATTGCTTTGGGGGGGTGCTCTGGGGTGAGATTTCTCTGTGGCCCACCAAAATTTTCTTGCGGCCCATCAGTGGCCCATGGCCCACCAGTGGGCAACCACTGATATATATTAATAGCAAAATATTGTAGTATTCATTTATATTAAGTATGACTGAATAATTTGAGAACAGCTTTTGAATAACTTTTCACAGGAAATTTGGTAATATTATCAAAGCAAATCCTTTAATTATTTATAGTTTCTTAGCATGAATTCTACCTTCATGTCATAGAAACAGGTTATTTAAAATATTTCCCTTATTAGGAGTTTTTAATTAGCAAATTATATATCTGTAATCTCTCTTCAATAATTCTACTGCATTTGGATTTGCCACTTATATTTATATGTTCCAACTGATTCAGTTCAGTTCTGCCATTCACATTTTTTAATAATTCCATTCTTTCTGAAACTAAACTTAATCTTAGACATTAATGGATATCCTATGAGTTAAACAGGAAATGCCCTAAACATGAACAAAACCTTAGCTTTTACTTCAGATTTTGATAAGCAAAAATACTTATTTTCTGCTTAAGATCAAGATGATATCATTTAAACCCTTTAAACCATCATGCTTAGATGGAAGACTCAAGAGAAATTCACATCAGAAGTGTCACTCTTAAGCATTTTAAAGGTATAAGCAATGCAAACAAACCAAGAAAAATAATAAATATCCTACAAAAATTGTTTGTGCAACAAAATAAAATTTCCTATTTTTTCTATCTATTCTTAGGTGAAAAAGGAACAGTTAAAGAAGAAGGTACCACTAGCAACTGGAAGAAAGGGGCTATCTAATCAATGAGGTTTTGTCAATCATAATACACTGATATAAAAGCAGAGTCTAAGCTGTCATCTTTGTCCCAGTTGAATGATTATAAGGCAATGAACTAAAAAAGATGTATATTTCATTTCCAGTGGACTGTCTACTAACACTTGATACTTTGATTTAACAAATGAAACCTACCCTACCAGTTCACAAGCCAAAATGACACTGTAGATATATGACAGCATTTATGTTTGCAGGAATGGATAACCAGCTCTAGATTAAGTGCAGACAGCTTATTAAATAGTGCCTAGCTTGAAGCCAGCAGATTTTAGAACATTAAGCCTGTCCACAATAAAATAAATACATAAATAAATAAACAAATGGTTAGTATATTATTTTAAAAATGGTCAAGCGAGGAAAGGACCATTATGTACATTTACCACCTTGAATTACATGTTAAATAATAAAAGTGGGATAAAAATATAATAAATAAATAATCATTGCTTTTCATTTATATTTAATGTTTGTTCTATGTTGACATGTTAATTTTTATGTTTTAATTTCATAATAAATATTAGTGTAACTGGCTTTTCCTATTAAAATATCCCTTATATGTAAACAAATATTTATATATAATTGTGAAGGTCGTAAATGCATGGATTGATTGCAAAGTTATTTTTTCATTACTCCCAAAATGGCAAATAGTCGCTAAATAAGGCAGTTGGCAAATAATAAATTCAGAGATGCATTTAGAGGAACATAATTTATAAATGCACACCCTAATGCCCTAAAAATTGTATTGTGAAATAATATCTATTTCTGTGCAAACATGATATACAAAGAGATATTAAAAATGTTTGAGAAATAATAGAATATATAAATTTAATCAACTTTACCTAAAACAAAATTAAGAAAATTGCAATCATGAATATGATTTAGTTGTAGAATGCATAAGTTCACTTAATATTGTTATGTAATGAAATAGAGAACAAGATTAGTCCCTGCAGAGTTTGCCACTCTCTCCATCCTAGTACCAATTTTAAATTTAATAAAGAAACCATGGATCACCTTTGTAATAAAATGTGCTTACCATCCCTGTCCTATTGTTTCTTTTATTTTTTTTTCTTATATGTATCCATGTATTCATAACTATGTTTTTATTTATACCTATTATCTTGTAAGCAATTGAAAAATTAAAAATAAATAAAAATAAAATAAATAAAATGGAAACATTTATCAGTATTACACCTAATATCAACTAATTCCTAGATTAAGTAACTAAATAGGTTATAAATTTAATTAAAATAATAATAATTCCATTATATTGTGAACCAAAGTATAAATACCTCTGTTTCAATAATATCTCTGTTTCCAAAAATGTCTGTAGTCCTATGAAAACCCCACTGACATTCTCAGAAGATAAAAAGGCTAGATGACTATAGCCATCTTCATAACACAAAACCCAGTCTGGAACTGCCTTAGGCATAAAAACTGGCTGAGTGATTTTGAGCCAGTCACTCTCTTTAGGCCAACTCATCTCACATGGTTGTTAAATGGGAGGATAGAGGAGTATTAGGTATGACTTGAATTATTTATTAAAAAATAATAAAGGTGAATTGAAAAAAAAATAGTTTAAAGAACAACGCTTATTTGTTCAACTCTACATAGATAATTTAGCATATTTTCAAGAATACCTATTGGCCTTAAAAGAACACTTGGAACACTAGGACAGGACTTCAAGGAAGATAATCTAGAACTCAAAAAAACAGAAAACTAAAATAATAGTTAGGATCGTACTGCATTCACTGAGTTATATTTCTATGTAAAATAGTTGTTTTAAAAAAACTTTTATCACCTGTAATAATTTCAGAGAAAAATAAATATCATCATTCAAGATGCAATATTGATACTCAGCATGAACAACAACATTGGAGTATCAAGAATTTTAAATTGCATATTGACCACAGCTGTAACAAGATTCTAAGAATAAGACAATGCAGTGTTAACCATAGAATAAAATGAGACAAAAACAAAAAATAAGAAAATAGAGATATATAATTAGCAAGTACTGTTTACAAAGCAACTTGATTTTAGAAATCATAGAATTCTCTATGTCTAAATTCCGTTCATTTTTATTCCAACATGAAGTGTTCGTGTCTCAGATTATAACTACAATATATCTAAATCAATTATTAGTGCATTATCCAAGAAAATGGCTTACCTCAAATTCAGCATGGCTATGAATGTCTTCCGCTCTCTGCCTATTCAAGATAAATTCTGCTTCATTTGCTACCCTCACTAAATGATCCTTCATTGTTTGACTCAGCAACCTAAAAATGCAAAATATTTCAGGTCAAAGAAATTGTGAATTTATAACTTTAAAACATTTTACAAAATTTAGTATTAGAATAAACAACAGAGGCACTAATTGTGATCAACCACCTAAAACAAATTTCCTGTTAACTCCAAGAGATACAGCTTTGTTTTCTGCAAGATGCAGATGCAGAACGTCCTCCACTATCATAAATGATGACCATTATGCAAACTGGAGATTCATCCTCATTAAAGTGTATAAGGAATATAAGTATTTGTTGCAAGTAGTAGCAAAAAGGTGAGACCATTCTTGAAAGAAAATGGAAATTGGAAATCTAATTGCTTGAAGATAGTTAAATGATCAAAACACATAAATATATACTGCAAATAAAAAACAAAATTCTAAAACTCCATTTCATAGAGGAAGTTTTTAATTCAAATTACAAAACTCTATTTAAATTTCTTTTGCTATCCTTTCAAATGATTCCTTTTTTATATAATTTCTACTTTCAATATTGTCTTTACCCTTTTTAATGTTCTGCTCAGTTATATATATTATAGTTTTATATCAGATATTATTGAAGTAATTTTGATTATTAACATAGAACATTCGCATTAACTAATCGTTTATAGCAGCATAGTTCTCAAAAAGCTGTATATTATTATAATCAAATCCAAATATATTTATTTAGTACTGAATCAATTTTTTAAAAAATAATTACAGAGTTTTTGTAAGGAAATATATCCAGATAATTTTTAATGAAAAGTTATTGGGATACATTTTTGTCACAAAACCTCTATAATTATTTTACAATCAGTATAAAGCTTTTGTTTCTATTCTATATTTTTATACAAATAATATGATAATTTATATAAATAATATTTATAATAAGATACATTAAATAATTTATACATATCCATGTATTGAAGCCAGGCTAGCAAACCTTTATTATGCAACAAGGATGAATTCTTTTGAAATTTGTAGATTTATTATTTAACTAATCATGGATTACAATGCCTAAAAATCACTTCTGCTTTTTTTCTTCCCTCTACATTTGCCCTCTTTTACTACCAATATTTAAGACATATTTCAGAATCAACAAAAATATTTGAAATCAAAAACTAAATAGTACAACTATTAAATTTGGGGGCATTATACTATAATATAAGCATAATTGTTGTTAAATAAATATATGTCAATTTTATTACTGTTTACTTCTGAAATCTGTATAGTTTTACAAATATATATTATCTGCCAAGGTGGTAATAAATCCTGATATAAATATATTAAAATATAAAACATGTTAATAGTAAATATGTTAAAATAGTCTTATAGATTAAAAAACACTTAATAGCATTTTATATAATATTTTCATATTTAAATTGTTTTTTAGAAGTGAGATAGCTTTATTTTATTCATTCATCTATTGATTCCCTTTTGGTGGGCCTTTGTGATCAGATAATCTATAGCAGGTTTCCTCAACCAAATCCCCTCCAGAGATACTGAACTGCAAAAAATAATGATTGGGAACTCAGAAACTTAAATTCCAAATATCCTATGGACTGAGAAAAGGAAGTTTATGTATTTCAACTATTCATTATCTAAGATTTTCATAATAATACTCTGATAAAAGTGTAGCCTTTTTTCCATGTGAAATTTTCAAATAATTTGTTTATTCTTCAACATTAGGATTACTTTGTTCCATATTTTGGATTATGATTATCTGCTGGTGACTGAGACCCAATACTGCTTTTTTATATGTTAATACTGGTTTACTTATTATACAAGACTTCAAATTATTTTATTTGAAAAATAAATTTCAAAATAAATTCTGGCACAATTATTTGTTGTAACACCCGATATGTATATTCATATATGGACATAATACTATTTTTTAATATATTAAAATAATTTTATAATGCTTTTACATGAACTGTACTGCATTAATAATAAACATGTTTAAAAAGGAAATGAAATTGTAAATGCTTGAAGGAGCATGGTTCATTTCCCAGGATTCAGTTGAAAGACTGAAAACTCTTTTAACATTTACTTTAAAACAGGGATGTCAAACTTGTGTTGTTATGGCATCATCATGTGACATATCATGAATTTTTGCCCCTTTGTTAAACTGGGCTTGTGCAGTATGTGATGCATCCAGCCCATGGGCTGCAAGTTTGACAGCCCTGCTTTAAAATAACCAAGGCCTTTTGTAAAACTATAATTTAAATAATAATGCAAATTGCAATGTATTTTTATATTTAAAACAGTTATGTATAAATGTGTAGTTTTTTAAAAAATTCTGATCTGAAAAAATACATCAATTTAATATAAGATCTAGCTCACTAAGAGTGATATATTAGGTCTATTAGCTGACAAACTATTGTATTTAAACCAAAGAAAATATGACCGAGCCCTTGTAACGTACTATAATCAACTCAGAAGGTTTAAAGCAATGTGTATCTTCTGTAAACACACTATGATTACAAATAAAAAGAAGCTAAATCTCAAATTGTTACCAGAGTATTGACTTTGAAGAGTATTTAGAAGTAGATCAGACCTACAAAGTTAACTATCCAAAGGAATGTGTAGTATATTTCTAAATAAAAACATATGAAAACTTAATTATAAGTGATCAGAGGAAGTAAATTTGTATGGTTGATCACTACAAAACAATAATATTAAAGCTAAGATAAGGTAAGGATACATTTAAGCTAACTGGGAAGTTACCTTCCTTCATTGACAAGTTCAATGAAAGCTAGGCCTGCATTCTTCTGTATTGAGTTCTGCCATTCCTATAATACAAAAGTGGTAAAAATGTAATTAAAATGCTTTAAAAGAAAAATAATTGTTTTACTTAACTAGCAAACATAATAAAAAATTAAAATTTTATGACAGATAAAAAGGCCATGAACCAAATACTAGAGCTGAAAACATACCACATAAGCTGAGTTCACTTATTGTTCTATATTATTACAAAATATTATGGCTAGCTTCATGCGTGTCTAGTCAAGTAAAAAAATAAACAAACCAGAATATGGGGTAGGTGATACACTTGAACCATTATTTATCTAATATATATTCCCACATTTAACAAACACCCTACATTTGTTGAAATGTAAAAGCTGTAAATTATTATATTATATTGTTATATTATTATTATATTATTCCTGTCCTGTTGCTTAGTTACCCTAATTACATGGCATATAAACATTCCCCAAAGTGATTTAACATTTTTTCAAACTACATTTTTGTGGTGATGCTTAATTTTTTATTGTATTGATAATATCGTTGATAATATTATAGTAATTTCATAATATTTATCAACAAGGCGAATAATTCTAAGTGGTATAAACTAGTAAAAATTACGTCTATCATAATACCATGATGAGATAATTGGAGGCAAATCTTTCTAACAAAATTCCCTCTGACTTTTAACAATTTATATTGAGGAAATCATTTAGATCAGTATTTTCAAATGCTGGTTTGGGAATTCCGGAAGATGAAGTTCATACATCCTAAAATTGCCAACTTTGAAAATACTGATTCTTCATGATGTACATTATTATTTTAATTATTGCTTATTTACCACTATCTAATTGTGATCAATCATGCTATAATTGTCATCCTATAATTAAGTACAGTATATACATATTTAGGGAATAAATACATATTAGTACTATAAAGTAACGGTTAATCAAACACTGTTTTTCTTCTTCCAACAAAACTCCTATTTTAAACATTTGTTCAAAACAGAAAGGCAAGAGAGAGGGAAAATATTGTTGATCACTTTATTTAAATGATATCATGCATATATTAGTGCTTGACTGAAATTCCTTTCATTTTGAATCATGCTATAGTATTTCATAGTATAGTTACTGAAACAGAAAGTGTCAAAGGAACAAAGATTATTGCAGCTGGATCCAGCGTAACTTTATTATAGATAATTATAAAAAACAACATTAGTCTAAATAAATGTTTTTAAGCTAAAAGTAAATGTTTCCCCCATATGTGCAAGGGTGGGATTCTACCAGTTCACACCTATTCACTAGAACCAGTTGTTAACATTCTAAGCAGTTTGGATAACTGGTTGTTAGAAGAAATTACTGGCCTAATCCTGTAAGGAAGGCAGGAAAGAAACATTCTAGTGTTGCTTACAGAAACTGCCTCTCCATTAACCCTTCTTGGCAGGACTAGCCTTCCTGTCTCAGGAACTTCTCTGGAGTTATTTTTCCCTCCTTTGCTGGTACTTTGCTTGTGTGGAGTGACCATTCAAAATTTCAATGGCACTGAAAAAAGTGACTTACGACCACTTATGACTGTTGCAGCATCCCCACAGTCATGAAAGGCCAGGCGAAGAGATGCATGCTTCGATGTGAGTGATATTGAGTTGGCCATGCCCAGCCAATAATATGACCACCAAGCCATGTCCACCTAGTCACATGACCACCAAGCCACACTCACCAACTAAGCCATGCCCACAGAGCTGGTTGTTAAAAAAATTTGAATCCCACCCCTGCATATGTGGTTTAATAGTGGAGGAGAGGGAAGGAAAAGAATATAATGCCTATTGCCTATCATGTTTAATTTAACATTCTAACACAGTATGTGTATCCTATATTGCAGTTAAATTCATGGAGCCAAGTGCATTGTTATGTCAAGATCTTTGTTATTCTTTTCCCTAAAGCATTAATAAAAATGCTAACAGCACAGAACAGCATATAGATTTAAAACCAGAGACATTTTTATTGGGAATCTTACCTGAAGGTTATAATAGAGAATTGACATATTTGATTATTAATGTATTAACTGCAGTTAGAATTGTATTTGCCCAAAACTGGAAAAATGAGAAAATCCCAATGGAGGAGGAAGTGATTAAGAAAATAATGGCATGTGCAGAAATGAGCAGATTAACATTAGCAATTAGAGAGCAAGAAGACAAAGAGTATTATAATATATGGGATTTATTCTATCAATGGCTAAATAGAAAAGTAGGAATTGATGTATAATATAATAGTAATGATATGCTATAACAGATTATCTTTGAATAAAATATAATACGAATAAAAGTTAATAAGAATTGAGATGTGCTCCAAAGGATAATATGGAATTGAAATAAAAGTCTAATGATGGTATAGGAACAGTATAATATGATATGAAAAGTTAATTAATGCAATATGAATGTAAATTTAAGAGGAAAAGACTATAGATATTGTGCACAAGACATATGTACCAACCGACATACTGTACAATTGACAAAATGTTTTATTTGTTGTTTATGTATTATGTTTTGTGTTTGTTTGTTGTTAAAAATAAAAAACTTTTAAAAAGATGTTAACAGCTTCAAAGCCAATCACTAATGAAATCCAGTAAGTATAACGTCATTTCAGCAGTTTAAAAAGAACTGCAATGAAATACTGACAAATTTAACCCATAATTAACCTATATACTGTGGCTATTATTTACTCTTGCTATCTTCTTTAGTTCCCCTTTTATTGGTATTTTATTGGTATTATTATTCTCTCTGTTGCTTTACATGTATACTGAGTACCAGAGACAAATACATTGTATGTCTGATCACACTTAGCCAAATAAATATTCAATTCAATGCAAAAATTTCATACCTGATAAACTGATACTATGTCCTATTCTTATAAAATGTATATTGTCTGTTTCCAATCTCTATAATCATACTGAAATTTATAGAAAATGTGCTAATATTTCATAACCAGCAGGTAGAATGTTAAATAGTATTAAAGCAGTAATATAATTTGCCAGAAAACCAACTGGGCGATAAGTACAAGATCTGATCTAGGCAATCTTTTATCATTCAGAATTCCTGGAAATTGGAGTAGGAAGCTGGAATGTGATCAAGAGCAGATAACAGTTTTGCTTTCCTGCCAAGGCAATGTAGATCTAATCAGACACTTCAGATTCCTGACATATTGGACACCTCTGCTTAAAAAGATATCTGAATACATATATATGGATCTGTACAGTTTACGTCCTACCAAACATCAGATATAACAGTGTGTCCGGATGGAACACGCATGCAACTATGTATTATATATGCATTTGCATGCATGTGTGTATGCATTCAAGAAGTTATTTTATGTTCATTACAATTTATTTATTTTGTCATTAGAAAACTGTCTCCTAATTAAATTATTTTCTTTGGTCAATAGTATTTCCATTTCTGCCAATTCTTCTAATTCTATTCAACCTTCCAGATTTTCCAACTAGCTGGGGAAACAGGATAAAGATGGCCTTCAAGTCTCAATTCATGTATCACAGTGTCCTATGCTTTCCTGATGTTTAAATGTTCCTCTCTTGCTAAAGTGTTGGAATGAGCAGTCCACGAATGTGAAGTCAGAGGGCTGCCCATTCCAACTCTTCAGCACTGAACTTCATTATTTATGGAGGAATAGCATGCAACATTGTTATAGTAATCACATGCCATAAAATTTTATTTGGCAATGAACCATCTATATATTCTTCTCCAACAATGTAACTTTGCAGAAAACTTCATCTGAGACACATTCTTCTCTTATCCAGCGCAAAGGGTTTGCTTTCTTAAACTCATGATAAAAGTTGCTCAAAGTCCACTCTTTTACAAGTTGCAACACATGATCAACATTAAACCTCTATCAAGCTTCTGGGGTTGAATTGTACAAATGTGTTCTATTAGTACATAGCCTGAATGTTTGGCAACTTCATTCTTCAAGACAAATGGCAGCTGCTGCCCTTTGAGGTCTCAAGTCAAGTCTTTAGGGAAGCTCAAAGCCCAAGTGAGGAAGGGGGAGGCCTGTTCATTAGAGACTGCTCCAGGCTAAAAGGTTCAAGGCAGACATTAGAAATGTATGTATAACTATTTTTTCATTTATAGTGAAATATAAGTAGTCAGTCCTTCCATATCCTTTATTGCATTTATATTCATATTTGTATCCTAGTAATAGAGCCTGACTTTCATCTAACCAACCATATTACTACACAAAAGGAGCAATTATACAACTGTGTTGGCTTACACACATTTTATGTTATCAGCCACTTTGTGCCCAATAAACCCCCAACAGGCATACACACGTTTTGTATGTGACATCCCATTTTCAATCAAGGAAAGAACAGGGAAATTTTGGATCATTAATAAATAAAGGAAAGGAAATGCAAATTCTGTGTGTCTAAAGTACTTTCTCCCCCACTCCACCCGCCTCTTATGCTGTGAGAAAGAAACAAGGAAAGAAATGCTGAAGACAGTATTTTTAAAAGGTATGAGGTAATTCTGTTAACAAATAAATCAGTTCTGTTAACCAATTTAAAATCAGATTGAGATCATTATTCTAAAATGTTGATCAATAGGCAAACTTTTAAAGCCATTTTAAATGATGCACTCAAATGTACTGATATGTGTGTATGTGTATGTATACATATGTGTGTATATATATTTATGTATATGTGTGTGTGTATTGAGGTCTGTAACTTTAGTTCTAACAAAAAATGTTTAACAACAAACATGCTTGCTCAAAAAATGTAAAGAAAACAGTTTGGGAATAATTTATACGAATGCATAGTGCTGAAGTTAATTACAACTAACCCAATAAAATAAAGCCTGTGTTATTATACAGCAAGTAATAACCTCAGACAGAGAAACCAGAGCTGTTTTGCTCTTTAGTATGCTCAGTTCCACAGCAGACTACGTTAAGAATTAAATAAATTGTGAACATGCCATACAGAAACAGCAGTCTTAACTAAAAGCAGAAAATTTTCCTGCCTCTTAAGCCATTTTATGCTACACAATAGTACACTATGCTACAGTATGTGACACAATT
Organism: Pseudonaja textilis; assembly: GCF_049901715.1. Taxonomy (NCBI): domain Eukaryota; kingdom Metazoa; phylum Chordata; class Lepidosauria; order Squamata; family Elapidae; genus Pseudonaja; species Pseudonaja textilis. The sequence goes on along the minus strand of NC_141995.1, from coordinate 22,918,049 downwards.
GTATAATACCACTTTATAGGAAGTAAACTTGGGCAAACTTACTATAAATTGGTTTTATACTATTATGTAGCAAATTCCTGAAAATACCTCATTATAAAATTTAATTCTAATACACAATAAACTTTTACAAGTAGTCCTCCACTTACAACTGATCACAATTTTGGTTGTAAGTTGTGATGGTCGTAAAGTGAATCATCATTTGACAGGAGCCCATGAATCATGACATTTGTGTGACAGTCAGCGAATACCGTAATTCTTAAGTAAATGCTGCAGTTGTTAAACAAACTCATTGTTCACTATGGGGTGTTTTTTGCCAGAAACAGAAAATAACGTCCTGTTTTTGTCAGGCATGTTGCAATATCATTGTCACATGATCACAGGGCACTGCAAACAGCAGTAAATGTGGTCCACTTGCTGAGCATCCAAAATATGGTCACAAGGCCAGATGGACAGGACATTGGAACTTCGGAACTGGATCAAAAGTCCCATAAATCTGCTGTACATTTGAACAATCAGTTGCAACTCAAGGACTACCTGTATACAGTTGGAAACTATAAGGTACTTCTGTTTGTTTTTAAAAAATACTAAATACTAAACCTTATACTAATACATAAAGATATGTCTTAAGTGTCGTAAAACCCATGGCATATTTACAGAATATTCCAACACTACTTTCTCCTGAAAACATTATGTACAACTATTGTGGAAATTATGCTATTATGAAAATAAAAATGTAGTTGGCATTGTTACTTAACTTTCTCATTTTATTATTGTGAAAACAGTCACAGAACACATGATCTTGAAGGCCCAGCTCTATGAATAGTGAAATACTGACCAATTTAATTCTTAACCAGCTGTATACAATTAACAGAACTAAAATTCTGAATAGGTGATTAAAGGAAACTGGACTCATATAGAATATATTAATTCTGATATGAAAATCGATTAAGGAAGACAGTTCACTAACAAATGTATTTTTTTCTAATTTTTTCTATATCCATAAAATATAAATACTGAATATCATGAATAGTGTAAAACAAAATAGCGTTGTATCACAAGAGATGGAAAAGAGATTTATGCTGATCACTTAATTTATTTGTAACTAACTGTTTATATAAATGTTATCTAGGACCAAACTCTTACATGAAGTAAGGTGAACAACCCTACTTAACGAGGCAGCAATCGAAAAGGTTCTTCAAGGGAAACATAATAGATTGAATTCTAATCTCTTTGTTTTGCTACCTGATATTATAAAATATCCTGTTTTATCAAATACCATGCATGCATAAATATGTGTGTGTGTGTGTTTGCACAAATGCATGTCGATACACAACCAAAGGCCACTTAGGCCAACATAAATTTTGATTTAATAAACCCAAATTGCCAGGGAGAATGATCTTTGCAAAAAGCCACACTATTGCATCATACTAATCAATAAAATGCATGTCTTTCAAACATGACATTTTAAAGCAGAAAATGCATGGTAAATTGGAACCAGACTTAGTGATTTTTTTAAAAAAAGCTGGACTCACTAAAATCAATATGATTTAAGTCAGTCTGAATCTAATCCATGCATAATTTAGATAGACATAAATTAATGTTGAAATAGGAATATATAGCTCATAAACTCTAGGTCATTGTAAACTAAACAGTGAAATTGTTAGTAATGTATTATTGATTAATTGATTATGTGCTGTCAAGTCATTGTTGGCTCATAGTGACTACCTACACTAAATGAGAAATAGTATATTATTTATATTGTTCCTGTTTGGATCTAGTACACATAGTGAACTTGACACATGTGAGCAATATTTCTAGAACCAATGGGATAATTTATTAATTTGAACAACCTCCAATACTTTTATGATAATACCGAAGAGCCGAACAATATTTGTTAGAATTAATTGGATTAGTCAAAGTTAGTGAGACAAAATAGAATAATTTTCAACAGTGAATATTTTCGTAACACAAATATTTCTTAAAGAAATAGAACTCAACCTATCAGGCAGAACATGTAAAGAGAAAAGATGTTACAAAATCATCCAAAATTTATATGTAAGTAATTCTCAGTCTAAGACAACCATAAACTATTTGTAGGTAGAAAAGTAAATGCTCATACATACATACATTCACACAAACACACACACACACACACACACACACACACAAGAATACACACAGAGAGTACAGATGGATAGGCAGGCAGGCAGGCAGGTAGGCAGACAGACATACAGACAGACATGTATAATCAAAAGCAACTTTTAATTATATTGCTCTTTGCCATCATGAAGAAAACTAATTTCAGGAATTTACCTTTATCACAGCAGTAATATAGTTATATATTAATGCATTTTAATGTTTTTAATATTTATGTTTTTATACTATTGTAAGGTAACCATCCAGGGTCACTTGAGACCGTCAGATGGATGAAATAAAAATTTAAATTTATATCCATCATGTGCTCTTGTATTGTTGTGGTTGAAGCTGAAGTATTGATAGGTAAGACATTGCAGTAGATAATTTTATGTACTATACTTAGATCGGACCAAAGGTGGCATAGTTCTAGGTTATCTAGGTCTAAAATTTCAAGTCTGGTGACATAAGGTATTCTGCTATAAGTAGAGGAGTGGAGAACTCTTCTCGTGAAATATTTCTGGACTTTGTAGACTGTATTAATATCAGATATGTAATGTGGATTCCAGACTGATGAGCTGTATTCAAGTATTGGTCTAGCAAATGTTTTGTATGCTCTAGTTAGTAGTGTGATATTACCGGAGAAAAAGCTATGCAGGATTAGGTTAACAACTCTTAATGCCTTTTGGGCTATGTAGTTAGTGGGCTCTAGCACTTAGATCATTAGAGATGAATACTCCAAGGTCCTTGACATAGTTGGGGTCATCAACAAAGTCTTGATAGTGATTATTTGTGGCTGTGGTTTGGTGGTTATTTTTGGTTGTAGTTGTGATTATGTTTTATTTTTTTGCAATTGACTGATGGGGATTTTGTCAATGCTGATGGTATTCAAGTGGTACTCCAGTTGTTCTGGGATTGCACCCAAGGAGCCTATTATTATTGATATTAGGTTTTTATTATTAGGATTGTAGTATATAGTACAAATATGTGGGGACCCTGAGGCACACGAACAATAAATCATGTTCTAGCTACAGAAAAAAATAAATTGGTTTTGAAACTCAGGTTAAATTAACATGACTGAACCAACAGCCAGCCAGCCATTTCATCCATACCACCAGAATATAGATTTATTTGGTTAATTATAATCATAAAAACATAAGATAGTACAGATAGTCCTCAACTTATGACTAGTTACTTAGTAATCCATCAAAATTACAGTGACCTCCCCAAAAACTACTTGCAACTTAGTTCTGAAGTTACCACGGCTGCAGCAACCCTGTGGTCATTAGCTCTTACAACTGACTACAGGGATACCACACCCGTCTAGCTCACCCACTTCCCCACCCTGTCCTTGCTTCTCACTTCACAGTCCTCACGCCCTCCTCCTCGCACTTTTCAAAGATCTCTGGAGCTTGGGTTAGGGAAGAAAGGCAGGATGCTCCATTACTGGCCTGACCCCAGAAGCGGCTACCATTTTCAGGGCAGCTGCATTGAATTATGGGTGCTTTGAAAATGGCAACTATTTCTGGGTTCATGCCACATGCCCAGGAATGGAGAGACCTGATCTTAACACAAGCTCCAGAGAGTTGCAGACCACTGTGGAGCTCATGTTAGGGAATGAGAGCAGGGCTCTTTGTTTCTGGGCTGCATGTTTGATCCTGGAAGCAGACACTATTTTTGAAGTATTCACAATTCAGTGCAGCTGCCCTGAAAATGGTGCTACTTTTGAGATCATGCCATGCAACCCAAGAACAGAGGGAATAGGGAAAGCTTTGGGGGACCAAGGACAGGATATGAACTAGGCCTCCCAGGATCTCCCTGGGGACCCTGAGGCACACCATGCTCTGTTTAACAACTGAGTTGGTAAGACCATGGATGGGGGATCATAAGTAGGCACTTCATTTAATGGCCATAGCAACTTCCCACCAGAGTGCTCCAAACACCACATCACAATCAGAGTATTTAAAAATTAAAATAATAATATTAGGACTAAATCACAAATGCACTTTGATTCAGGACAATTACTGCCTTGAAAAAGAAACTTTCTCAATCTATTAATCCTCATTTTAAGACACCTATAACACCTCCCTGATGGTAACAGTTTGAAATATGAATATCCAGGATGAATACGGTCTGTGGAGATTTTTAATGTTCTAGAAAGGAGTCTGGTCTTCACAATCTCTTCCAAAGAAGAAAGAGAGCAACCAATGATTTTTTTGTGCTGTGTTTATAACTCTTTGGAGCATCTTATCCACTGCAGAGCATCCAGCATACCACACCATTACACAGTATGCCAAAATGCTCTCAATGGTAGAATGGTAAAAAGTAACCAGCAACTTCTCATCCACACCACTCTTTTTCATCAACCTCAGAAAGTGCAGGTGCTGTTGGGCCTTCTTTGCAGTGGCCATAGTGTGGACCAACCAAGTAAGGTTGCCAGAAATATGAGTTCCTAGAAATTTAAAGCTATGAACTCTTTCCACACAGTCTCCATTGATATATAGTGAGAGAGGCTCTGCTTTGCATTTTCTGAAGACTATAATCCATTCTTGGGTCTTTTTGATGTTCAGGGTGAGGTTATGACTCTTGCACCAAGACCAGGCTGAAAATCTTTGACCCATAGGCTGTCTCATCTCCTCCTGATATGAGTCCCACCAACATGGTATTGTCTGCAAATTTTATTATAGTTAGTGGGACAAGAGGGAATGCAGTCGTAGGTGTAGAGTTAATACAAAAGGGGGTTCAGCACACAACCCTGTGGAGAGCCAGTGCTGAGAGCAAGAGTGGAGGAAAAATAGCTGCCAATCCTAACGGTTGGGGTCTGTTAGTAAGAAAGTCCCTTATCCAACAGCAGATGTAAGAGGAGAGACCCAATTCTAGCAACTTCTTAATCAGTATATCTGGAATGATGGTATTAAAAGCCGAGCTGTAATCAACTAAAAGCATCCTTACATAGCTCCCACTATGCTCCAGATGGTTCAGTGCAAAGTGGAGAGCCATGGCAATAGCATCCTCTGTGGATCTGTTATTCCAATAGGCAAATTGGTATGGGTCAAGGGTCGATGGGAGTCAATCCTGTATATATTTTAAGTCCAGTCTCTCAAAACACTTCATGATTATGAGTGTGAGAGCTACTAGTCTATACTGGTATACAAAGAACCATACATAATCACATCATATTTATAAGGAAAATGTCTTTTGAGTAACTACCTCTTTTTAATATGATTGAATCCCTAATTTATATAAATTACCTTTGGAAATAGTCTACATTATGAATTTCCAAAAGCTACCGTAAATCAATGCATACTATCCTATAAATAAAAAGACTATAACTGACTGCACAAAAGTATCTTGGAAATACAATAGTAAACTGTTAATATTCACATATAAAGGCTACTGCATACAAGAACATCTTTTGAATATATATGGAAAGTTTATGGAGTTTCAATGATTTACATATGTTCATGTCATATTAAAATTAGATCTATGTAATGAGCGTCTATTTCAATTTTAAACTGACTTGCCTATATTTATATTTAATGTAAAAGGAATACTCTAAAAATATCAGCTTAGATTTACTTCTTTTTGCTAACTTCTCAAACAAAACAAACTGTAAAACAGCAGGCTCTCAAGCCATAGCACACTTTATTTTCAGGGGTCTCTGTACTTCTAGACTGTCTTCCTGTCAGGAAGGACTCTATTTCACAGCCTAGGCCAATCAGCAGGGTGCTCATGGAATTAAGTGCCAGTTGATGTTACTTTGTTTTACATTTAACACTCATGAGAATATTGTTCAAAGATTTAGTTTGAAAGCCAGCATGGTATTATCCTTCTGACTAGACTACGTACCCCAGGGTGTATACTCTGTTAACACAAAACTCACCTTAAATGGTTCAATTTTTTAAAGACCTAGTGTGCAGGTGAAGCAACAGGATGCCTTAAAGTTTAAGGGTGAAGGAAACACTTGTTTCTTTGCTAAATTATGTTCTCTTAGTTCTTGACATCTGGAGAGACGTGCTTTGACTACTATTTCTAGACTAGACTAATTCTGATTTTTTATTGAAGCTTTGGAATTTACAATGTAGTACAATAAAGCAATTTTCTTTCTTTAACAATGGCCACTAAAATAATAAACATGAAGGGTCTTACAGATTTATCTTAGAACACAGAATATAATCATCAACTATTCAAAATGCAGGTAATATTTTGGAGCTGCTCTAGATAAATTTAAATGCATAGTTCCTGTTCAGAATCTTATATGAGGGGAACACGGGTTTTTTAAAATCCAAACTAAAAGTATTTATATCACAGTTGTATGTATGAATGTAACCCTAGTCCTTAAATCTTAAATAGGTTGTATATTTAAATGTTAATTAATTTGGAACATATAAGAAAATAACAATAGTTAATGATTAACTATCCCACAATATTTGAACATATTAAAAAGGGGCATCAGGGTAAAAAAATGAAGTATGTGGTTCATAAGAAAACAAAATTTTGAAGGTAAAAAGATAATGGATGCTGTGGGAAAGTGAAAATAAAGATGTGATGTGCAATGTGTGATTTTTGTATTGGAGTACTTCCATTTCCATGCGATAGGTGCTAGCTTCAAGTAGACCAAAAAGTTCAAATTCCTTGCCAACCATAGTCTTGTTTCAGGTGTCCTCAGGATCAATATATACTGGTGAAACACTTTATGTCTTGCCCTTTTTTTAGAGTGGTTGCTATATGATCTAGAATGCAAAGAGTACTATCATCAACCCAAGTCAGAACACTTCTGGTCCAGATGTGATTGACTGACATTCAAACTGTTTTAGGGCTAGAGCTATTTGAATGGTCCATTCCAGGCATGGAATCCAAATAATCCAATAATTATTGGATCCAAATGACCTCCAGAAGGTGCTTGGGGAATATCACAACAATCTGATAGATTAAACCATTGAGGATCTTGTCTGGTGTTATTAATATGTGACCCAGTTGGCTATTAGTCTTTCCCCAAGGGTTTACTGATTTAATGAAATCTTCAGGACATGAAGTGGTACAAACAATGCTTAGTGCAATAGTAGATCAAGACAAGAAATTTGAACGAGCACAGATATATACTCATGTACAGACATCTTTGGCAATAAGGAAGAGAAAAACTATTACTTCTTATTGTGCCAACACATCATCTGGCAGGTGCACCATGTAGGAGAGAATAATTCTCTGCTAGGAAAGACCCAATACCAAGAATTCTTCTTTGTAGCTCTGATTAATTATACCTACATTTTGCTGACAAAGCTGCCTACTTATCTTTGACTCAGAGTCCACAGTAATGACTATGGAATCATTTTGCTTGATTGCTTGAGATTTCTTTAGCCTATGATCACTTATGAAATGAAGCTCTATCACATATGAGGAAGATCTCTGCTAATTTCTTTGTGCAACTGGAGAGGGGAGGAGGGGGAAGGGGAGAGAGAGGGAGGGAGGGAAAGAGAATGAATCCCCCAGTCTCCAATCTTCCTTTCTGGGAAAAGTTGTTGAGACCGTGGTTGGCAATCAGCGTACAGTCTTTAACATGGAACAGATATGGCTTTGATTGCACTAATGGATGAACTTTATTGAACCTAACTGAAGATAGTCACAGATTCTAGTCCTTTTAGCTGCCCACATACATTACTTATAGTGTTTTAAGTTATATCAATTGATTAACCAATCAATATGCAGCTTTTTTGAAAAACAATTAAGAGTTAAGTTATTATTTACAGTATAGGAAAAAGCATGTTAGGATTGAATCCTGTGATATTTCTATAGCAAGTTATACTATGGGGAATTCAGTATTCTTTTTAATTACATCTGTATTCACTGAAGAATGGGACTTCGAATTATGCATCAGTATAATACAATCACATTTATATGACTCGGTCAGGAATCTTTTAGATCAGCTTCCAAGTAGACACATTTACAGCACATTGAAATGAACTGGGAAGTTATCAAACAATAGTTATTACAAAGGCTGTTTCTCTTCAGGTAAGATCATGGTTTGCATATCAGTCTGAGCTGAGAAGGCCATTTTAGTCTCCAGTAATTGTGATGATGACAAGAATATCTCTAGGCTATAAGCTAACTGATGGTAATCAATGCCTTTAAAACATGGATAGTATTTAAACAAGCAGAAGAAACACCAAGTGTGTGTGTATGTATGTGTATATCAACTACTTCTGCTGGTTAAGAGTGTTGTGAAGTATTTACTGATCATTTATTGCTTGAATTCATTGTGGCTGCCATGTGTGATAAATGGGTTAGTGAACTCTGTGCCCCACCCTTACATTGGCATGCACAGAGACAAATTAGTTCTATACTTTGCTTTTTCATTTTACCAAAGAACACATTTCTCTTCCATTTGAATCATGATATCTTTTTCATCAATTCCAGTATAATGTTGGAATGATCTTTACATTCTTTATACATTATATGGCCCTTTTCAGTGTCATATAGCATTTGCTTGATTCTAAGAATATTTAGGCTGATTTTAAGATTAGCCAATTATAAAGGTGTTTGGATCAAAACCACCAGACTTTGGAAATGTTCCACAAACAGAACCAATTGATATGAATTCACAGAGGTTGACATAGAGAACCACTGTTACAAGTAAGCAAGCAGTTCTATAATTTAAAACTCTTATCAAACTCTCTGTATCATGAAGAAAATAGAATTTTTTAATTTCAATTGACATTTGAAATGTTTAAAAAATAATTATGATATCTCCTATTTCTAACATCATGCATTTAGACTGATATACAAGTTTTTGTACTGTAAAAAGGGAACAGGCATTTTGTGATACTCTGATTACATCTGAAGTCCACTGGCGTAATTGCAGTTTTTCTGATTCATTTAAGAACTACGCAAAATTTTGGATCTTTACAGCAATTGAATCAGTCAAATAATTTATAAACCAAATCAAAACTATTTTTCTTGGTCAAAGAATTTTGCTTATTGTTGTTTCTAGAATCATTTATGAATCCTTATTATACATAACACCTATTTATCACAAAGCTACATAATAAAATAAAAGATCACAAGGATACTGCTTAAGAAGTGTGACTACAGGATACATATAATGTAATGCAAAAAATGCATCTTCTTTCTTTCTTTCTTTCTTTCTTTCTTTCTTTCTTTCTTTCTTTCTTTCTTTCTTTCTTTCTTTCTTTCTTTCTTTCTTTCTTGTTGCATAATATTTAAAAGTCTCTCTCCTGATAGCTTTACTCACTGTTCCAAAATATTCTAAAGGTAACCATGGCTATGTTCAGGAATATGCAAATAAATTAAAGTAAAGGAACTTTTTTAAATGTATAATTTTACTGGACAAATTTTAGGACCTGGTTTACAAACATTAAGTAGACTTAAAGAACAGCTGTCAGCAACATATGAAACTTTCAAGACAATTTCTTCTTATTTTTTGTACTCAAACAGGCTACATGCTTCATTTGTTGTAGAATGAATTAAAGGAAACAGATTTGATAAACTAACAAGTGTACAGAAGGTTTCACTTGTGCATTATCTGTATGCATGCAATAGTATAAAACTTAAAATTGTTCTTATTCAAGTAGCATTTCATAAAATCTTTTAAATAAAAAGCATTCTGGAGTAGTACAGAAATCGCTCTACATACATTCTGGACATGATACACTCAAAAGGAGCATCTGGCTGAGAATTTCACACTTTTCGGTTGGTATAATTACTTGGACAGGAAGCCAGACTAGATGGTGCATTGAGCTTCAATGTACTGTATGCATTTCTGATAAATGGGAAAAGAATAGATGACCTGGCAGAAGGCTCAGACAATAACATGTGATTTACAGGACATAAATGCAGCTACTATAAGATTTATCTGACAGCGCTCTACGATAGTGGACTGTTGAGTATCCGATGGAATGATTTCTAGTCTTGAATGTCTACTATTGAGTAGCCACACACATTATTTATTTATTAGATGTTTTGGGTTGAAACCATTTTTAAATGATGCACTTCACAATGCTTAGCAATAAATTTAACGTTAACTCTAGAGGGGAGGTAGTGTTATTGGAATATATGTCAGACTGAATTAGGATGAACAAGCCAATGCTTTTATAAAGTAGCCTTGAATGTAACATGGATTCTTTCAAAAAATGATATTAATGTCAAGTAAGCAAGGACATTCTTCAGTTAATACTAAATGCAGAATCATTTTATGCTGTTAAACAGCATTGGTACTTGGCCTCAGAATGCAGTATCAATTAAAAATGTCCTGAGGTCTTTAAGACAAGTGTGGACATCTGATGGAGTTGACAGGGAGAATAAACAATAGTATTTCAAATAATTTGACATTTTGTGTATACTATGAAAAAAAAAGAGCTAAGGCACTCAGAGTTTTTATCCAATGCCTGGATTTTTATTATATTACAATAAACTTTTAAAAAAATAGAATTACTTTAAAAAATATCAGTATATTACTTTTAATATACTTTTTGTGTACCATTTACACTTGTAAAATTTAGTTTCTGCATGGATTATTACACATTTTTAAAAATAATATGTCATGATAGGAATTAATCATAGCAGTGCTTTAATGTGATATTATGTCTGCCAATCCATAAAATTTTAAAATCACATTTACAGATGCGTATGTTTAACTGTATTGTATTATTTATGTGATTTAATCTAGTTTCCGACCTGATCTTTCGATCTTTGGCCCCTCTATCCTCTCCATCTCTTCTTAAAAATTAATTAAAATTTTAGCAAGAGGGTCACTTCATTTTCCATCTTATTTGAAAAGAAAAAATCAATCAAGCTCAACCTCATCCCTTCATAGTATTTGTAAAATGTCGGGCTGAAATTCAATTTTGATCTCTCAGGCTTCCTATGGTAACAGAGTTTTTCTTTTTAAAAAATAGATCATTTCTATGATTGCAATAATGATTCTAAATTAGAAAAAAATCAGAGAAAAATATGTAATTATCACCCAAATTTAAATCTTTATACCTCTGAGATCCTTTCAGTTTCATTTCTTAGATTGTTTTTTGTGTTATAGCTACTCTTTTCAACCAGGATATCATTTCTAATTATTATAATGTTTTTTCAACTATTTAATACAAAATAACGCATTTCACTGTTATCATCTCAATTAATTCATTACCATATTCTATTCAATAATAGGACATAAACAATATGAATGATAAACAGACATTAGACTATATCATTCATTCCACTTTGAATCATAGAACTATAGAAGCAATTCTGATACAAGTAATTCTCGTATGTATTCATAGTTATGTATATTTTATATTAGTGCATGTGATAGATATGTGTGTGTGTGTGTGTGTGTGTGTGTGCACGCGCTAAACAATAAAGTTTTAACTATTTTCTCAGTTAATAGTACTTTTACATGTTTATCATAGTTTCAAAGAAGGTATTAAAAGTATTAAATAAAGTTCCTTCCTTTTAAAAAATCATTATTTTAAAATATGCTGCCTTGGAAATTGACTTATCTACCTTCCTACCTATCTATGTCTATCTCTATCTACCTAAAATTGCATAGTATCCAGATGCTTATGTGCATTTCTAGAAACAATTCAAATAGTCCTAACATGTTTGAGTGCATTACTGAATAACAGACTCACTAGAAACAAAACTATTCTTCACTAGTTCATTGTAAAAATCCATTAGCTGTAATCTCCAAAAGTAATTGTTTTTATTGCACTTTATTGTCGATGCAAGTTATTGATTTTTCACACCTTCTATGATTCTTTCATTTGTATTCATGAAATGTCTATCAGCACAGACTAAATACATTTGGCAATACAGGCACTAAAACAAATAAATCAATGTAAAAAAAACATTAATTTTGCATTATCCTTATTCGTCAGGCAAGTAAACCATAAGGGCTTTAAATGAAGGTCAAAGGTTCTGAAATGGGTCAAAACCCTTGACCTCTACACCAATAACATTCCCATTAAAAAAAGCTATTTTAAAGTTTTAAGTAGGGGAATTTACTATCAGTAAAAATGTGATTTTTAAAGGACAAAACAAAAAAGCTTGATAAAAACTTTCCATATGATGGAATAATGATGAAGAAAAATGGGAGATGAATAAATCATTTGCTATTTAATCTACTACATATTATAATTTGTTGATGTATCTAATTTTTTAGATTATTTCTTTTGTAAATCACAATTAATTGCAGGGCTACTTTCAATAATAGTATAAAACATGATGTTATTCATATTACTAACAGTAGCATTTTACATTTCTCATAGAACCTATGTCAAGAGCAATTAGTATGAGGCTCCATGTATTTTAAATCATTTTTAAAAAGGCAAAGATCAAATCCCATTAATTCTAATGCAGCTATATTATTTTGCATCACATGTTAACATCCATAGTTTTGTATTTTCTTTGTTAAATATATTATTGGGTAAAAAGATGCCTCTTATTAAAACATAATAAAGCCCAAAATTTTAAGGCAGTATCCATCTTGATCACATTGGATAAGATAAGATTGTTTTATATACTAGTGAACTTTTCTAATTATTTTTTCTAGAAGTTATGTTATTTCAAGGCAACAGATTTCGAACGGCAAGGAGACAGAAAACGGGGGGCACTAGGTGGTATTTTAAATAAAAATAAAAATTTTTTTTTGTTATGGTTTTTTTTGGATTAAAAAAAGTTTTTTTGGTTTAAAAAAAAAAAAAAAAAAAAAGATGGGAAATACAAAAAAAATAGTGTAAGGAGAAAAGGGTGGGGAAAATTAGATCTCAAGTTGCTGAGGTTAAAACTAAATCCAGAATATCGAAGACAAATGATCTGAAATACAATTTCAAAAGCTCTAAATGTTTTTGATTGCTAGTTTACTTGCTTGTTTTATTGGCAATACTAGCTGTTTAAAGTCAGCTGAAACCTACCTGAGAACAAAGCAGCATGACCAATTCCACAACTGAACTGCTAGATTTCATACATACAAGACCTAAAGGAAAAAAGAAAAAGAATTACATAGTTTGATTGGCTTTACCTTCATATATTTAATATACAATATTGGAATTTTATTATATAATATATTTGAATTTTGATAATATTGTCCCTATCCTGTAGAATAATATACAAGAAATCTCACATATTCATTGTTTTATCCAATTGTTTGTCAGTGGACTATGTATTTAAATATATTCACTAATTTCATTATTGCAATGCATAATTTTAATATAAAATGATGGCCTAAAGCTATTTAATTGGTATTACATAAATATTAGGGTTTCGAGTTAATAAAACTAAGTATGGCATATGGAAATTGATTTATAATATTACATTTCTTCACCTTGGAATGGATTGATCATTATATATGCAGAGAAGGGAAATGGTTCTGTGACCTTTGCTTTCTCCATTGCGTTCTCTCCCTTCAGCCCTCCAGCTATCAATCAAGTTTCCATTTTGTTTCATGGCAGCAGACATCCCAAGCACTCTTATTAGTACTTTGACCCTTGACCCTCACCTAAACCTTAAGGAGGTGGAGAGCACAAGAGTAACCTATACATTTATAAACTAATTTGATTATTAATATCAATTCACACTTCATGCTATTTCCCCAGTATAATATGAAAACATGTTATCCTAAACACCCTAAAATAGTGGCATTCTTTTCAGTAATGTTTCACCACACCAAGTTTCATTCTGTTTGTCTTTAATTAATTATACTGGGGAAAAAACCTACTAAGCCATAATATCACACATTTAATATGTTAAAAAAATAGACTAGATGAAGTATTAGATTTTAAACCCAATGCTTCTGTATAAACTTTTGGATACAACATAATGTATGTATGTCATAAACATTTTATTTATGTATTCATTGAATTTAGGAATCATTCCGCTATTAATGCACTTAATAATAACAAAGTATCAAACTCTTTAAAAACCATAAATTTGAAATGTATGCTAAAATATTTCCCTGAATTCACCATTTAGCTTGCCAGTTTATATTACCTTTTATAATGGCCTTCTTAAAGTACACTAATACTGAAAGCAGAATCTCTCAATTTTCTGATGTATTTCCAAAAAGTTTGTAAGCATGACACTAAGATAACACAATTTCTACTAACCAGAACTGAAAATGTCCTAAAATCCATTTTTTAACATAAGTTTTTAATCGCCATTTTTAGTTTCTATCATTTAGAACATTTTATAAACTTTTAACAGATTTGCAATTGCCTTGAGATGTTCTCCTCTGACATAAGAAGCATCCATATTTCCGGAAATGTAATAGCATAATAGTTGATACCATCCACTGTACCACCACCACTCCTGAAATCTATCTTCACATATTGTATATTACTAAACAATTCATACAACCTGAACATTTAAATGAAAAATGGGCAACAAATAGGAATGGAAAAATATATATATTATTATTATTATTATTATATGATAAATCTATGATCAACAAGTCTTTTTTGAAACTTTAATGGTTTATCAAAATATAAAATAAAAAGAGAGGTTAAAAAATAATAATAGAAAATTAGGAGGGGGGAAATTATGTATAGAAGGAAAAGGAAAGAAAAAGGCACAAAGGTAGAGCCACAAACCTTTTAAATGAAATTGTCTGATCCATAAATCATTTGTACCTTCTAATACTTGAATTGTACACAACAAAAGGCCACCATCTGCCTGTTCTTTTATTTGCTAAATCTTTCTGTAAATCAGTTTCAGATGTTCAAGGTTACTATGCATTTCCTGTATTGTTTCTCTAGAAACTGCCTCGCCCTTTCACTATTTGATGTGCTCTCCTGAAATTATGCATAGCTGTCTATATTCTTTCAATACTATAAGTTATTTAAAAGTACTTACTTTCAACCCTTTTATAATCAAAAGTAATAATGTGATAGTTTAATAAACCTACCCAAACCTACTCCTAAACCTGATATACACAGATGATTATATTTTACAATGAGTCTTATATTATCCTAACATTTTGTTGCTCAACAAACAATAAAATTATCTTGTTTAACAGTGTATTAAAAAGTTATGAAATGCTGGAAGACACTTTGCTTTTCAGAAAGAGAAGAATATAATTTATATGTTTATTACAATGACAAGGCAATATCAGGTAAATAGAATGATCAACAAAAATTAAACTTTACAGCTGAATCAATACAAATGTTCAGAGTAGATGCCTATATAAGAACCAAACTGGCAGTCATAGCTAAGACGACTTTTACTGAACTTCAGCTTTTTCACTACTTATATATTTTCCTGCATCAAGAAGCTCTTCTTTCAGTCATCCCCTATATGAACTATTGTAATGGGCTTTAGATGGGGCTACCCTTGAAAAACATCCTTGAAGAGCACCCAGACCAATTGTAACTGGTGCAGAATGTGGCAGTGTGAGACATTTTGGATGCCCTAGGGTTGCGCATGTAACATCTCTGCTATGTGAGCTGCACTGAGTGCCAGTTTGCCTCCAACTCCAATTCAAGATGTTGGTTATCATCTTTAAAGCCCTTCATGGCATGGAACTAAGTTACCTGTGGAACCATCTCATACTAATTGCATTATCCCATCCCACCTGATCAGGAAGGGAAGGTATGTTGCAATTTCTATTGGTAAAAGAATTCTTACTGATTGGATCCTGGAAGATAGCCTTCTCTGCCATTGCCCCTGACCTTTGCAACATCTCACCCCCAGAGGGGAGTCACCCCCCCCACCAGCCTTCAGTTAAGAGTGTGAAAACTTGATTCTGCCAACTGGCATGGGGTTGGACAATGGTACGTAACTGTGCGGGTACTAATATCAGAATAACAGAGTTGGAAGGGAGGTATAGGAAATCCTATACCATTTCTGACAAATAGTTATCCAATATCTTTTTAAAAACTTCCAGTGTTGAAGCCTTCACAACTTCCAGAGGCAAGTTGTTCCACTGATTAATTGTTCTGTCAGGAAATTTCTCCTTAGGTCTAGTTGTTTCTCTCCATGATTAGTTTCCATCCATTGCTTCTTGTCCTGCCTTCAGGTACTTTGGAGAATAGCTTGACTCCCTCTTTGTGGCAACCCCTTAGATATTGGAACACTGTTATCATGTCATTCCTAGTGCTTCTTTTCATGGATGGTAGGTGTTTTTCTGCCTTTTTAAGTCTCTAACTTTTAATTTTACACCAAAATATTAAATTATTAATTTTTTTAAATTTATGCCTTTAACTTCATTCTTTATGTTTTGTATTGTGAATTGTTTGTTATATTGTAAACTGCCCAGAGCCACTTAGGTGAGATGGGCAGGATAGGCATGTGATGAATAAACAAAGCAATAAAAATGGTGGGCGCTGTTGTCTTTACCAAAGACAGCCACACAATGTTTTTATGAACCACTGAAAATAGACTGTATATTAAAAATTCACAGATTTAACATTTCATTGTTAAATATAGGTTGTCCATAAATCTGAGAGTCTTAAATCGGAAATGCCTGCATAGAACTGCACAATATTCTACGGGAAAATGAAGAAAAAAATGTAGTTGATTATAAGGATAGGTAAAAAGGATAGATGAATAGGAAAAGTGATCAAACAATATGCAAAATAATAATAAATACTGAACAGAATATCAGGGTGTAGCTAGTACAGTCCTGTTCTCCCACCCCCGTGTATACTAAATCATTTTGTGGCTTTTTAATTCTAATTATATGAGCTGAAAGTAATCCTAAAATAAGCACTAAATAGTTTGGTGGCAATATTCAGCTATTAATATTATTTAAATAATTTATTCAATATAAAGAATAATTTTTTAATTAGCTTCCAACATCAAATATTTATTTAAAATATCACAGTTCTTATCTTATAAAAGCACAAGAAAGGGAAACTTACTTGTACCTTCTATCAGTAGTTCTTGACCATGACTACCCAAGAGGGTACGCGAAAGAAAAGGAGCAAAGTCCACAAATATCTCCCTCAGAAGAGGGGCAGCTTTTTCCAAAGCATGCTCAAGCCTCTCTGAAATACTAAAAGATGTACAAGTTCAATGAAAAACATAATGTAAGGAACAAAAATTCTCTAAGGAGAAAACAATCTGCAAAAGTATGCATCAACAAAAGTCAACAAGCCAGTGGCTAAACACACTGAGTTTAATTACTATTTCAACGGAAATAGCAGTGATAGAAATCTAAAACTTCCTATAGGCCTCAAATTAAAGAGCACAATCCAGTCAGAAGTGTAGAGTGAATTCCATATTACTTAAATAAATTGGAATATGATATAGCCAGCTGGAAGAAACTTAAAAGTTACCTCATGTTTGAAGCAGAATCCTCAGGCACAGAAGAAAGTGTAGGAACAGATGGTAATCTTGAATCTGATGATCCATTGCCTGCCAAATAGATTTTTAAGAGTTCAAATAGCTGTAAATATACAAAACTATCTTTAATCAAAACCCATGCTAGTTCAATACTTTCTACTCTGGTAGCAGTTCACTTTGGCTCCAAGATCTTTACTCGGGCCACTGTCTTTGAACTTTTTAATTGAAAATGTCACTGACTGAAAAATTAATCCTACCTCTATTCTCATATGAAGTAGACAGAACTAGAGGACACTTGTTTATAAAAAATTTTTATGTGGGACATATTAAAGAGCATCAATTAAAACTTGTCTTTAACATTTTCAGACTGGGAAAAGAAAGAGTAAAAAACCCCAAAAGCTCTGTTGTTTTTTCCTCTACTTTGATTAAGATATGTATCCTTTACATTAATAGTGTGTCTCTACTCTTTAAAACTTGCCCGCTTCTAAAAAACAGTGTTCACACTTGCCAAAATCTAGTTATTAAAAGATGCATGATATAGAGATGATGAAAAGCAGCTATAGCTTAAAATACAACCATGCAATTCTATCAAACCCTTGAATTAGAGTATCCCCATTCTTGACTATCAAACCCTTGAATTACAGAGTATCCCCATTCTTGACTAATATATCTATACATACAGGATATAAAAAGTGTTTTTATTAACTATGCAGAAGGTCTCCCATGTTTCTATTCTACTATCAGAATATATCAGGGGCCTCATATTGACAGCTATGTTTCTTAACCAATAAAATGCCATCTAAGATGATTGAAAACAGGTGAATATTTCAGAAATTCCTTTATTCAAAATAGTTAATTTCACTAACTTATTTTACAATTTGAGAAATTAACACTGAAGCTACCAAGTATTTTTAGAAGGAAAACAATATTCTATATAATTACTATGATTCCTTCTGTTAATTAATTACTATTTTAAACATTTAATGGTTTTGTATAATTTGTATTTTATATTTTAGACTTATGCAAAATCTGTTTAGAATTCATAATTCCACACATTAGTTTCTCAGTTTCATAATAGAGATTTAGTATTTAGCTTAGATATTTGACAATACTTTAGCACATATATTTAAATTCTGTAATATCTAGCATTGTCTTAATATGAGTAGTCTTTTTAGAATGTAGTATTCTGTATTTTATACTTGTAACAGATTAGAATATAATTAATTTTAAGATATTTAATATTTTAGTTTGTCTCCAGAATTTAATTATTAACATTTAATATTTATTAACCCAGCTAGTTCTGATTAATTTGTGTTACCTATTTACAAATTATTTTTATTATATGGAATCTCTCACTGGAATAAATATTTTTTTAAAAAAGAGCTACAAAATGAACACATTAGCTAGCATTTGAAGAAAGAATTAAATCCATTCAGACTCATTTAGAAAACTGATCTTTTCATAGAACTAATATAAACATACTGTATCTATATTCTCTTTCTACAGGAAAACAGACACAATGAATACCAATTATAGTGGATTATTAAATCAAAAGATCAAAACACATATTCACATCAATTCTAGCTATTAAAAGATATTCGTCAATTTGCTCATGCTTGAGAAATATCAATACAACATCAATTCTTTCCTACATTTTAGAGATTTTCCCTTATCTTTTTCAATACTCCCTCATAGTAAGCTGATGTTATTTGCTTTCGGTTTTTAACAAATGAACAACTATGACTGAGATACAGATACAAGTCCTAAAGTCTCAATTTCTTTCTCACATTTGTTTTCTTCTTCAATAGATAACACAGAAGAAAGAGTGCATAGAAAGTTTAATTTCTGAAAAATCTTGAATTATTATGTTTATTATTTTTTTATTTAATGTATTTATTTATATTTTATACTGCTAACTCACTGATGCAATGGCTCTGGGTAGATTACAATATAATAAAAACTAAAAAGGATAACACGAATCAATTAAACTTAAGAAAATTAAACAGAAGCTAAAAACCAAGAGGATGGGAGACACGGGTGAGGATCACCATCCTGCCAATGCTAGAGGTCACTCAAAAATGTGACCAATACTATTTCTACCTCATATCTGGGTCTGAAACCAGACTGAAAAATCATCATGATAATTCACTTCCTCCAAGGTTCTCTAAAGCTGTTGCACAACCACCTTCTCTACAACCTTCTCAGAAAAATAGATGGACAAATAAGTATTTTTTTTTTAATTAAAATAAGTCTTCGTATCATTCAGGATCAAAAATATATTTGGCTGAAACATTAACTCTGCAAGAAATATGCATACCATTAGATCAATAAAGTTACATGAAACCCTGGGTCCTGATAGTTTTCTGGTAATGGGAATAAGAATGGGAGATGGAATGTGGAAGTGACAAACATGTTAAAATGGACCCTCCCTAAGGCTGTAAAGGTGACTGGGAGAAATGCACATTCAGACTTTTAAGACAGTATAAGTCTTGCCAGGTTGTCCACACAGGAAACATGCTCATGCGCACTAATTATATTTTATTGTAAGGTTATATTAATAGAATCTTGAAAAAGTAAAGATAGGATATTAAATCGTGTTCCAAAAAATTTGAATATCTCAAAATGTAAGAGCTTTGGGTTTATCATGCATTTTTCATGTTTTATCCTTAACTTCTGTAACTTTTAAACTATTTTAAAAATGAATATCTCCATGGGAACTTCTATGGCATATTGTTACTTATGGTATCCTGCATTATAAGACACTTGCCATTGTAAATTGTATGAAAATTATCACTTTTTCCACAATATTTATGTTAAAAAAAATAAACTTACAACTATGACAAAGATCAGGAGCCAAAAAAAAAGTAAGTATGCAAGCTAAAAATCTGTTATAATAAATGTTCTTCCTTTTAAGTTGCTACTAACTCTGATCCTTTGGGATGTAGCAAGCTATAAATCTAACAGGACAATATTAAGTTATTTGAGATATCAGCTCCTGATGTTGGACATTCAGAGTCAGCAACAGAGTTTTTGGTTACCACTAACTAACTGAAGAGCTTGGTTTATGATGAAAAACTTGGCTTGGTGCCCAGATAAAATGAAGTTTTATTGCAGCACAAGCTACTTCAAATCACATTTTCCATACTGCTAGAATCAGTAGAATGTAAATAGCAGTGCAGCACATCTGTTCAATGCCTACCTTAGAAAGGAGAAGCAATTCCATATAGCAGTTCCTCTCCAAGTTTAATTAACTAGTCAAAAAAATAATGTATATAGTGCATGTTTAAAAAATTATTTGGTCAGTTGATAGGTTTAAAACAATTGTGCAACTTAATGTGAATAAGATAAAACCTAAAGCTAAATATATACAAAATGCCACACAAAATTGAACCTGAAATTTTATATTTCCTATATACAGTATATGAGACAGTGTTAAAAAAAATCCAACCAATTTCTTTACACATTTAGATTTAAGACTGTACCCTTTAGGGTAAAAACATCCAAGTGGTTCTACAGATTAAAATACTATTTAAGGCTTATAACTTCAGCACCCATTACAAACAGTAGTCTCAAAGAATGTATTAGATTGAAGATTGTGAAGCATAAAAATGCCAGTTAGGCATTGCTATGCAAGTGCTTCCAAAGCACTACATCATATAAATCTTCCAGTTGAGTTTTCATTTTAAAATGGCTTTTATTCATTTAAGGGAAGAGAGGTCTTTCAGAAGCATGTTTTCTTCTAAAGCAGACATGCAAGTAACTGTGGTAGCTACTTCAAACAAGTGGAACCCAAGTGGCTTATCTCTCTTATCCTTTCACTGATAAACTGGCTCCCTCAAATTGACAGTTTTACAGACATATGTAAGGACATAAAAAGAAATGCAAATAGATCATCTGTCTAGCACCCTTCTAGTGAAAGCTTATTGTTTATTCAAGGTCCCCAAGGGTCTAAACAAATAATGTCTCTGGCAATAAACTACTCTTAAGAAAAGGGGTTGTTCCCAAAGTACTTGCATGTCTGAATGTATATGTGCAAACAAAGGTGTCACCTAACTACTAGTTCAATGTCGAAGTAACAGCTGAGACAGATTTTATTTTTCCTTTTTTTGTCATAAAGAATTTTTTAAAAAATGAATATGTACAGTAGTTGGCTAAAGAAATATTTTGCATATAAAAATATTGTTGCCCAACATAGAAAAAATATTTAAAAATTAAAGCTCAAGTTATCTGTTACTATTTTAAACTACAAATTAATTCATTTATTGGAAAATTTAAATACTATGTACCTCAAATTTATTTTCTTTACAGTAATTACCTGATGGTCTCATTAGGATTGAAACATGAATCTTGTCTATTAGAAGAACTATCCTAAACAGCCTCAGTGCAGGATTATTTCCTAATTCAAATCTGCATGAATATCATCTCAATAGTTGAATGAAGGTATTTAACTGATGCATAAGGATAACAATGGGCAGATAAAATAATATCTAGCAAATCATTCCAAACCAAGGTTTCATACAAATAAAAAGGTAGAGAACGTATTTTCTTTCATCAGAAACTAAATCATCAAAATAGATATTGCAATATATATAAAATAAATAAATGAACTTCAATTTCAGCTTTGTTTATAGTATCAAATAATTTAATTGGGAACGAACAAGTAATCAGAGTTAGTTTGCTTCAGAGGGTAAGGAATTGATCTAGAAACCGGGAGACCGTGAATACTATTCCACCTTAGTCATGAAGCCAGTTGGATGACCTTGGCCCAATCACTCTTTCAGCCCTAGGAAGGAGGCAATGTAAACTATTTCTGAAAAACCTTGCCAAGAAAACTGCAGGGTCTTGTCCAAGCAGTCTCTGAGAATGGGACACAATTGTATGAAGGAAAAAGCAACCACAAGTAATTACCAACAGTTTTGCATTTATTTCATAAAGTATGGAATTCAACTAGAAGGGAGAATGTTACAATCCAAGGCAGAATATTTGCATATTACATGTGTAAGGAAGATGCAGGACCACAAATGAATACCAATGCCTTTTCTCAACTTTATATATAGTATTAAAATCTATTTATATGGAGAAGGGGAGGTAGGCTCAGAGTTCTCCATCTTATTAGTCCATATAACAATCTTAGCAGTAACATCAGCACTGAAATTGGGGACATAATACTTATGGAAAAGTATTCTAAGAGCCAAATTTATAATAAATTAAAAAATAAGTAAAATGTTAAAAAAGATAAAATATCAGTGCTTAAGATTCTTTTGTATATTTCTTAGCTAAGGAAACTCAACTTTGCCATTTCAGTTGGGTGGTATATGATGTCTCAGTAGATATTACAAATATATATCATATTGCTTTGATATTTTATTTTGCACAACTGATCTCCGTTCTCTCACTTACTTGGAGAGCTTCCAGTTACATCTGGAGCTTGGGAAGAATCCAAAGAAGAAACCACACTAACAGCATTTGTAGGTACGTTAATTGTAGCTGCAGATGAACTCACTGACTTCTTTGGTGCCACAACCACACTCCTATGATAGAAAAGAAGTATGTTACAAACTATATTTTAAATGCTTGAGAATAGTCAAATATATATTTAAAATATATAACAACTCAGACTTCTGTGAAGTAGTCAAGTTTGAAATTCAGATATTACTTCTCTTTTCTCAGAATTGTCATAATTTTTATTATATGTTCTAAGGATACCAAATTGTTATTAAAAATCTGCTAATCTTTAAATATAATCTGAAACATATTCTGATTTTGCTCTTTTATGTCAACACTTTACATTATTTCTAATGAAAACTACACAAAAGTAGTTTTAGGCAAAGTAGCCATCACTAGAATCAATATGTTTAAAACAAAGTAGACATTTGCACAAGAGTTTAAATAAATTGAACTACTTAAACAGAAGTTGAAATTTTAAAAAATGGACCAATATGTTTTAAACTTTATAAATAAGTTACCATAGAAATGACCTATGAAATCAATGTTCTAACCTAAATACCCAGAAATATTCAAAACTGAATAAAGTGCATGTTTCAGACATCATTTATATTAGAAAAAATAATTGTGGCTAACCAGTTTCAATTAAATAGTAATGTTTTATTCCAAACATCTAAAATATCCAGTTAACCATACATAAAAGACACTTTTAATTGCAAGTTAGCTCCATAAACATGCACTACCTCTGTTAATGAGCTAAGGAATACAGTTGATATATATTATGGACTCCCAAAGCAGTGCTTCTTTTTAATTACCTGGTGTTAACTATAAGCCAAAAGTCTTCAACATTCAATTTATTTAATCAATTTATTCTGTTGACAGTACTGTTAAGTAGTGGTAGAAAGTATTCCCTTAATAGCATTAAAATATGTCATTTGTAAATAAAACACATTAACGTTGACTCCAAACTCAGATATACAATGTGGAAATTTTCTAGCAGCTTATAAATTTATTAAAAACATACCTTTATTTCTTCCCATTTTAAGTTCCACTGATTACTGTAACTAAACCAGGCTTGAATAGACATTCTGAATACTATGAATGAATAGGTATTCATTATGGATGTTACAGGGTTCATCAAATTATTACAAGGGTGACTGCTAATGTTAACTATACATTAAAATATGGAAGCAAAAACCACCTGAGCCCTAAACCAAGGAATTAAGCCGTAACTGTAGATATTTTTCACATGCACATAAATTTGCACAGAAACTTATTGGGTTGTAAATTCATATTATCAGAATATGAGCTTTGATTTTCACTATAAAAACAATTTAAGATTAAAGACTATCAATTTTAGATGTATGTTAAGTTTATTATGATTAATATTTTAATTTGGAATGATTAGAGACAAAACTTAATAGTTGCCCAAAAACATACAGATTTTTTTTTTGCTACATCATTTTGCTACGTGGAAAAAATACTGTATTTGTGCTATGCCACATCAAAAGTTAAAAGTTAAGATCTTGTGAGTATGTGACTGGCGATTATTACAGTACTTTGCCATGGATCCTGAATCATTAATTTGTAGCAAGGATGAAGTAGTGTTACTGTCATTCAATGAAAGAAAAAATGTTTCCGTTTTTCATCCTATAGAAAGAGTATGCATTGGTAGATGTATGAATGAAAAGAAGTGAATTTGTTGAGTTATGTCTTTAAGAGATACATGTATCCATGTTGGAATATGTAAGGACCCTGCAAGCTCTACTTAACATCCCAAGTCAGGTAGTTGTTCATTAATAACAAATATGAACCCATTATTAAAACAAAAACTAAAAGTGTTTTTTAAGCCCTTTGGCTCTGGAAATTCTTTTGGCTCTTTTTCTTCCACAGTGGAAGCCTAGACAGCCAGGTCCAGCATCCAGGCCAAACATGCTTCATCAGCCATGGGAGCAAGAAGAGGGCGAAGGTCACCTGTGATAGTGGAGTGCAGGCCAAGAGTTACGGCTTTGGGGTGGGGGGAATAGGCAGATAATGGAGTTTGGCCATAAGTGTGTGCAGGCTGCCAAGTGGCAAATATCTGTAGCTCGGTTGTAAGATGGGGGTGAAGGTTTGTTCTCCAAACCTTCAAGCTACCAAGTGCCCACTTTCAAGCCAATAATTAAAATGTCCGCAACATTTACATTATTTACCGTATTTCATCTGTTTCTTCAAAACTGATGGCTACTGAAGTAATAAAAGTACATTCTTATAATTCAGTTAATTTCCATATTTGACAGAGACTAATGCGTTTATGTGTTAGGATAAATAGATATACATTCTAACAAAATTTTGCAAAAACTCTGAAATACCTTAAAAATAGGAAAAAGTTTGCCTTCAAATCTAATTTTCACTGCAAAAAACAACTATTTTTCTACTACTCTTTAAAGGACTGAAAAATTAAGATCATATTTCAGTACTTTTAATAACTATACCATAGATGATTTTGCTTAGTTTATTTTATTCAGCAGGACTTTAGATAATTTCCAACATTTCTACTGTAAACAAAATGATATAAAATATAATTTTGCTCTTGGAAATCTATAGAAAATAAATACTGCAAATAGTCTGTCAATTCACTGGGTCTACTTCCTTAATGAAAAAGCCAGACCAGGCCTTGAACTTTATCAAGATAGATCCCTGGCATCCTCTAATCACCAGATTGGATCTCCATGTAAGATAAAAGAGTAGTTTTGAGTTTGGGAATAAGCACACATCATCTTCTTGTTTGCAAAAATCCACAACCTGCCAGCCTTTCAGTTAGGTCTCACTCACGTAGCTGTTACTGTATATTCTCCAGCTACGGCTGAAAAGTTGATAATCCTTAAAATATGAGGAGAGTTTTGATTTCTGACACAACATTCCTGAGATAAATATAGGATCAGAGAGATGCTTTGAAATTCCCAGAGATACTTTTCTGTAAAACTGTTACATAGGAAAAAAAATTAACATGATTTCTTCTTCCTTCAACTTCAAAAGTTAATTCACAAATCCCTGTGTTCCATACTAGACAATACATTAAATATAAACCAGAAACACTAAGTTCATCAGAGCATCCTGAAGCCAGCTTGCTCTAAGTTTCCAACTGTAACGTTAGTATTGTGATGTCCCTAGAGATAAAAACCAGCTCATTTCCTGAACAACAGGTCATAACCTATTCTGCCCACAATCAACCTAAAACTGTAACACATGCACGTGTGCGCACGCGCGCGCGTGCGCACACACACACACACACACACACACACAAATAAAAACTGGAAAAAATGGGAACCCACAATGGGACAAGGTTCCACCACATGTTAAAATCTTACAAGAAAATCAATTATTTGGTCTCCTTAAAATTGCAACAATACAAATTTATGCTTATGCTTCTGAATTAGTTTCTTATAATGCAAAAAGTCTTCATAAAAGCACAAAGCAATCCTGAAAAAAACTGAACTAATGCTGACTTTTCTTTCTACCATCTGTAAAAGCTTGGGTTTTGTTTTGTTTTTTAACTTTTATTTTCACTAGTTTAACTTTTTGCCACTAAGCATTTGCATTCAATACCTCAATATGAAATCTCACTCTAAAAGGTTTTTACTCTCTATGATTGCTGTAATTAAAAGTAGTCAATATTTCTTAAGTATACATTGGTGATTTGGATTCTACAATTATTTTTTAGTCTTCACTATGTAGCACATATTACAAATTAATAATTAACATTTTATGTGCTTTACCTTTACATTACAGGTAGTCCTCATTTTGTGACCATTCAGAATTACAACACTGACTTATGACTGTTTTCACATCTATGACTGTTGCAGCATCCCCAGGTTTCATTATCAAAATTCAGACACTTGGCAACTGGTTCATATTTATGATGGTTGCAGTGTCCTAGAGTCATGTGATCACATTTTGTGATCTTCTGACAAGAAAAATCAATGTGGAAGCCAGATTCACTTAACAACGGTGTTACTAATTCAACAACTGCTGTGATTCACTTAAGAACTGTGGCCAGAAAGATGATAAAATGGGACAAAATTCACTTAACAACTGTCTCACTTAGCAAGAAGCATTTTGGTCTCACTTGCAGTCATAAGTCGAAGACTGCCTATTCTATATTTTTAGATTTATAAAATATATTTGCAGGTATACACATTTCAAGAAAAATATTTAATTTTAAAAGAAAAGTTATTTTATATGTCCTTTTATATAGGTCAAGGTTTAACCATCCTTACCTGTCAAAAGATTGAAATTGTATTGGTTGTGCAGTAGCACCATCACCAAGGACTCCAAGAAAAACAGGTGGAAGAACGGTAGGGTCAACCGTGGCCCCGTCTGCAGGAGCGCTGACCAAACTTCTTAGGATGTCTTTCACATTGACGTTTTTTGCGGTTTGCACAGAGGATGCAGTTTTACCATCTACCTCATTATGTACTTCATTTGTATTTTCTTGAGATTTATTAACTTCTGAAGAAAGAGTACATAATATTTCACTGATCGCATCTGGACCTGTACTTATACTCTGTCTTTCTGGTTCAGTAACCATCTCAGAATTGTCTCCTGATCCAGAATGTGCTTCCTCCTGAATTCTGGAATCCTGTCTTTGTGGAGATGTCACACTTTCTGACTGCTCGGCAGGTTCCTGACTTAAAGTAGTAATAGCTTCAGATTGTTCTTCCTTAACTTGAGAGAGAGATATAAGATATAGTATAAAATATCAGAACTACCTTCGAAGTGATGAGATTATTTTATAAACAACTGCTGTCTTAACAAAAATTACAACAAATATCTGTTCTTAAATTTTTCTGTTCTTAATTCATCATATGAACAATACTAGAGGTTACTGTAACTAAGAATTCCAACTAGATTCTATGCTAGAACAATTAAAATTACTTTGCATTTATAATATTTATGAGGTCTCTTTACTTACTCAGTTATCTGATATTAGGGCTGAAAAGGTTAGATTGACAAGCTACAAAAAGTCAAAAAGAACACAGTGAATCTAGAAAACAATTAAGCCTATAATGTACAGACTATCAGGATCTGCCATATCTGGTTCCATATTCTATCCAATCTTGCTATTCTTATAAAGTTAACTTCCAGCAGAATCATCCAATTTGGGAAGTATGTTGATGGCTTCTATATCTCTTTCCTGCCATCAAGTAATTATCTGGAACTTTGCAAACTTTGAATTTTCTAGTCATACAACCATACAAGCAAAAAACAGTGGAACTCTTTCCTTACAAGCAAAAATAGGACTCTTTACTTACAATAAATCTATGTACAAATTTGTCTATTCTAATCTATTTATCTACTTGATATGATCAATGTATCCTTCAGCTAAATACATTGTTGCATTTGGACTTAGACTGCATTTCTTAAAGTGTGATTATAATTTAGATCCATGCATGAACATAAGATATTATCCAGTTAATTTCTGAAGGACATTGATCCTATTTTATGTTTACTACTAATATATTTTTATCTATTAAACTTGCATTAAACCAATGAAATATTTAAAAAATGATGTTCTGGACAGTAAGCAGAAACTTGTTTGAAAAATAAACTTTGGATGATTAGTCCTAAGGTTCTCTGAAGGCTAATAAATTAACTCCACAATAATCAGAATCTTTAACATCAATTTTCAAGTGGCAGATTAAAAGTAATCTTTCAATTCATATTTTTAAAGTACACAAATGAAAATCTATGTTACTAATAACATTTTCATAATCAAAACCAGTATCATACATCAATGAATTCAGAATGTTAATAAAGATTATTTTGAAAAGAACCTAATCTAAAAATAAAAAATATTCACCATTATGCCCCCAAATTATATAAATGAATAAAACAGTCCTATATATCTATCAAACGTATGCTGTATGGATATATTTACTGAATAGTAGTTTGTAAACTGATCCAAATGGCCTTCTAATGATTTTAAGAGTATTCCCCAACATCAGCAATGTTGTGTTGATTTCAACTCCCAGTTTGAATTTTCCAGTAAGCATGGCAAATGCTAAAAATTCTAGGAACTGAAAACACACGCCTTCAAGTTGCTAAAATTTATAATTTTATAATTTTATGGATATCCTACTCTAATCAATAAAGTATATTTCCAGGTGCCTAGGGTACTAACCTATTTTGGGTGACTGAGCAGGTTGAAATTGCCTCCGTTCATCTTGAGGTTCCAAGATATCTCTGTATTTTGATACCATGAGTACAGAGATAAAATACACTACAGCCAAAGCCAAGAACTGTGCCTGCTTACTGTCCTCCTAAAAAGACAAAAACAAATAAAAATCATTTTGTTGTCCTACACCAAGACTTCAGTTACACATTACTATCACAAAATAATATCCTCAAGGAAATTACCAAAAAAATATCGCACAGATTTATTTATTAGGGCTGTGTGAATCACATGGAGTGATTCTTTGGGAAGCAAAATATCCCTTCAAATCTGTTGCTCGATAAAACAGCTTACCACAACTGTTTCACAGAGCTCCCCACAATGTCTTATGATGAGTACATAAGCAAAAACTCTTTATCCAGGACTAGCAGTGGAATTCAGAATTTATTTAAAATTTGCAGAAGCACATTTAGAACTCTGGATTTTTACCCATTTAATGCTGGAATAAATTCTAATCTTTGCTAATCACATATGTTGATAAAATGGCAGAACATTTTATTTTATAATTTTGAATGTTCTGTTACATAGAGACATAGAAACATTCTAATCTAGGTAATAGATATTTTTCTAGTTTTATATTTGAGTGAAGTAAAACATCTACAGCTTCGGAATTCTATTGACATTGGGAAATATTCTATTGGCATTCGATTGACATGTATTGGTGATGTACTAAAAATATTTGGACTCATTTCAGTCCTATTTTTTAAACAGAAAGAACTTGGGCTGTCAGGATGGTTCAACTACTATAGGAACACAGTGATAACATTCTGGTCTTTAATAAATTCCAATTAAAAAATATTCACAAAATTGAATCCACCTGCAGAAACAACTGTTAATATGATCTTAAGCTTTTCATTTGATCTTAATTCCCAATTTGCTATTCCCACAGTATTTTACAATTCTTGTACATGCACTGTTAGATTTTGGCATCATGGGATGGTGCATAAGTTTAATAACTATACATGATTATTAAAAGAAAGAATTAAATAGGAAAAATTGCTCACTATATCTCTGAATACCACTGCACGGAGGCGATTAATATCCATATCCTGTAGAAGTCTGTCAATATCTCTTATTGGAGAAATCCCTCCAGTTACAATATCAACTGGACTCTGCTTAAAAGTAAAAAAGCATGTATTACTTATTTCTGAAGATCTATCTATAGACCTATCTATATCTATATCTGATGAAAAATCAATTAAATTGTAGTTTTTCAAATATTTATATAACGTTTGAAATCTGTATACTACTCTTATGTCTGTGATTGTTAGCTGGGCAAAATGATGCATCATAGGGCAAAACCTTGTCAACAAATGTACCTCAAATGGGCTAACTTACAGAATGCCAGGATCCATTACTTCTGAGAAAATGAAATTTGAAGAAGTTAAAACTACTTCAGTAGCTCAGCCACTGCTATGGTCACATGATCCTCATTTCCAACATTCTGTAGCAGCTTCTCAGCCACTCACACAATCCCTCATTCGCTCCCTCTGGGGAGGGAAGAAGGGAAAAAGAAAGACACGAGGAGGGAGGGAGGGAGGGAGGGAGGAAGGAAGGAAGGAAGGAAGGAAGGAAGGAAGGAAGGAAGGAAGGAAGGAAGGAAGGAAGGAAGGAAGGAAGGAAGGAAGATATCTGAAGGTCAATGCTAGCTTTCCATGAAGAAATTCAATGAGGAAGTCAAAAGGAAGTAGAAGTTGCTTCTCTTCCTGATTTTTTGTCCACTCATGGTCATTCTGTTTTAGGTAAAGAAATATATCTGAAATGATTACGCATGATCCTTATTTACAAGGTTCCCTGACACATTCTCACAAGCCAAGCCAGGGAAGCTTGCAGAGAAATTATGTGACTGTGGCTGATGGCAGACACTGCGTTTGGACTTGCTGCTTTCTTCCTAGGAAGCTTGCGAGGGAAAAGTCAGTGGGAAACCTTACAGGCAAGGCCACCAAGTTGCTCGGGTAAGTCTCCCCAAACATACTTACTGCCAGTCCCCTTGCACTCATGCCATGCTGAGCAGCCTTGACTCAGTAGATCATGGTTGTCTAGTAATAAAATAAAACTGGGCAAAGAAACTAAAAGTATTTATGACTTACATTTAGTACATCTTTCTTCCTGAAAAGTGACAGCATTTATATGTAGAATTATTACATTGTATATACAACTTAAAATAGATGTCTAGTAATTAAACAACCATACTTGGTTTTTTAATACCTACATTAATATAAAAAGTCACATAAATGTATTCATCTGGATAGAGAGGGAAAAAAAATCATTATTTGCTAGTATTGATTTAAAAAAAAACCACTTGCCTTTGCTCCAGTCCTTCCTGAGGCTATAAGGCTTTGTATTGTTTTCTGATGCTTAACGTTTTCTCCACTAGGCTTCATTAACATATGCTGTTGCTGACATTCCAAACAATTTCTGACGGCTACCGCACATACTAAAATGAAAGGATACATTTTAGGGACTGCTGAATTTCAAGCAATGCAACATGCAAGTAAACATAACTAGTCTAAAGATAAAGGCATACATCTCATAACAATGAGATTGCTTCTAATCTAAAGAATCAAGTTTTTTAAAAATATATATGTTTCTATTGAGATATTTAATTAATTTTCAGTTGTGTGATATTTCATTTTCCTACTTTGTAATTACAGTGGAATGTGTTAAACATTCAATGTTGCTGCAATCTTATTTCCAAAATGCCCCATTTATCTCCAATATTCTAAGGGTGAGTCATCTATTTTTTGCACTGGATTTTCAGTCTGAAAGCAGTTTCTGATGTTATAGACATAATATGTCATGAAGCATCTAGAACACTACATGGTTCTGCACCATCTACTTGCAGAAATACATGACTCATCTCTAGAACATTGTGATTGGCTATTCTAGAATGTTTTGCATATAAGATTCAAGAATTTCTAATTCCTTCTAGAAAGGAAAAAAATAATTCCTTTTCTACTCTGCAGAACTTTACTCCAATCAGCCCTTTTTATATAAATGCCCATTAGATCTCTAGATAGATACAGGACCATTATAATTTTGATAGGAATTTTTTTTGTGAACTTTTTTAAGATAACTTATCAAAGATAAAAAAAAACATCTAAATGCTAGACAACTATTTGCTTACCAAGTCGAAGACATTGCCGTAAAATTCCACCAGATGACATATTTTTCTCTGACTCAATTTCATTAAATCCAAGGGAACTTGCAAAGATCAGTACATCCACAAGGCTAATTAGTCTTTGAAGGAATGCTATGGAAGCTTCCACTGATAATCCTTGAGTTGGCTCAATGCTTTCCAATTCATGCTGGAGAATGGGAAATGATTTATTTTTATATACCTACCTAATGTGTATTCTGGTTGTGTATCAAGTAGATCTTACTTAGCAACTGCATCAGGCAGCAACTATTTGAAGCTGCAATAACGAAGCATGGGTACCAAGCTACTAAAGGGTCTATCAGGAACTCTTTATGCTAGCCAGCACTAATATAGTCCTTCCAATTATATTCCCCATTGTTTGCATCCTGATTTTCTTGTAAATAAATATAATAAATATAAACTACAATAAACATAATAAATATAAACTCAAACATTATTTCCCTTTTTGCTAGTTATCCCACCACTAGGGTAGCATTTCAAAGGATGAGGCAGTGGAGAAAAAGGTAAGCTGCAATAAAATTGTAAGCAGTCATGGTCACATGATTTTCCATAGTGGCATTTAGCAACCAGATTTTAATATTTTCTTAGTGTTTTAATGATTAACTCTTCTCAATATTTACCTCAATGTTCTCTAAGTTTTTTCTGTTGTATTGATGCTTTCTGTAAAGTTGCTGTGATTTATAATGTGTTATAATTATTTTATATAATTTTAATATTCCCTTAAAACACAGCATTTTGTTCCAATAAATAATACAAAATAATGTTTTTTTGTTCCAAAAGTTCTTCCTGAAAATGGAGGCTCTGCTTTTTCTTCTTCTACTCTCCACTCTCGGATCAACTGACTATTCAAGGAATTGACCAATTGGCTTATTGTCTGAGACTGACCTTGTGGGCTGAAATAAAGTGACTGGTCTAAAGTCACCCAGCCAGCTTTCATGCTATGCTCTTGGTAGCTTTGTGCCTTAATCACTAGACCAAATCATAGAAATAATTTCTATTATTTATAAATAATATAAAAGAAAACTGTTTGAAAACTGGTTCCATGAAGAAGCAAATATAACTTTAAATGAACTTGATTGCCTAGGTATCATAATAAACAAACTTTAAATTACTACAGAAAAAGATCTAAAATAGAAATAAAATGGACACATATTTCAGCAAAATTGTAAAAAACATAATAAGCCAGAATGTGATTGTAATTTCCCCAAAATAGTAGTCTAGTGACCAGTGATGGACACATTCTTGGGAAAGAAAAAATTATTAGAAAACATGCCAACAGCACAGAGATAATCTAGCCCTTTTCTGGATACAAAACCTCTATGTCAGTTACTTCTAAAACCCTCTGTAATTCCTGCCTATTCCCCAGAAAAGAAATTTATGACAGCACACACCACATTCTTATTTTCAGTGAACAGTCGTGGTACCCTATTATATATAGCTGAAGGAACTGCATCAAAGTCATGGTGTCCCTTTGGGACTTTTGAGAATAAGGGAAAGGGGTAACATATGAGGGTAAATCACCATTCCTTAACTGGCAACTTGGTTCAAAAATTTGTGAATCCAGTCTTAAACTAATTATGAAATGTCCCAAATTATTTTATTCTATGGTAGACTTCATCAGTAAACCAAAATTACATTTATGATAAAATTTTAACAGCAAAAAAAGATTAGAAGGGCCCAAAACACTGAATAGGCTCCCACTCCAATGTGGTATCCCCTTCAAAAATTGTTTCCTGGTCTTGGAAGAGGCTATATGCACAGATGATAAACTGATATGTCATAAACATATATAAATGGCAGTGTTTCAATCACATGGCTGCAACTGTTATCTTACCCTTTTGTTCTCCTTACATACGCCCTGGATGATACTAACATGAGCCCATTTGGGCAAGGAAGGGAAAGAATCAGATTGATTCCAAGTATCTCAAATTGAATAGACTTAAATTGGGTATGAGAGAATGTTTTCATATATCCTTTTTCAGTCAATGAAAAGAAAGGCAAAATGAAGTCCATGTCACATAATTCAGTTTTTTGGGGTTGGCTCACAGAACAAATCCCCCCGCCCCCAGCAGAGCCCTAAGCAAGCATACTTGAGCATACTTTTAGTTTAGTATAATCCAATGCACAAAGACACAAAGCACCACTTGGGTATTAGAAACTGAATTTCTTACCGTAGCAGACGTAGCAGCTGAAAGCAAAGGTAATATGCCACCACAAGCCATAATCATATTGTCCATCACTTGAGAGACAAGATGAATTGTGTTATGTACAAAGATGACATTATCACTGCTGTTCACGAAGTCCATCACAGTCTTGGTAGAATGACTGCGCCAAAAGAAAATATACAGGACATACATAATTCTTCTTTCAGTGTTACAAAGTACTTATTTATTAAAGTATTATTTACTTATATCAACTAAAACATTTTCCTGCAGCCAAGAATCACACATCAGCATTCTAAGTTACCACTGCATCTTTCATCTTAACTTGAAAATGCCTTCTCCTTATCCTTCTAATTTTCACCAAAACATAAAACTCTAGAAGCTATGTTTAAGTATGCAGTGAATATTTATTATTAGGAACCCTAATTATCTAATGCCTGAAAAAATCAAGGAATAAATTATCAGATTTCTCTTGAGGGTCACTTAAGACAGTGAGATGGGTGGTGTTTAAATATGATCAAATAAATTAATAAAGTAGATCTCAACTCATACCCCCATGATGAAACCAGTAACTTATAAAGATATTGCACACTTCACTTTCTAAGCAAAAAAAATTATAAAAATGGAAAGCATAAAAAGAAATTTAATTCCTGTTATAACAAATAAATGCAATAAATTCCTTCTATTTCTTGGACTTTCACCAAAGTACTCACTGCGTGTAATTTAATATATTTTCATTTTGGTCACTCAACAGACTAAAACTGAAGAACTGAGTATTCCAAAGGCTTTTTCAAAAGGCAACTGGACTTTGTTTTTCCCTGAAGACATTTCACTTCTCATCCAAGCAGCTCTTTCGGTTATGAGTATTCAGAGTTCACTCAGAACTGAAGAAGCTTCTTCAATAAGAAGCGAAACATTTTCAAGGAAAAACAAAGCCTAGTTGCCTTTTGAAAAAGCATATTTGGGAAAACCATGACCTGGATGACTAAGAAACTCCGTAGGGTAAGTTCAGATTGGACAGTTAGACAATAGTCCTTTCTATTCATCTCTAACCTCTCACAAAAGATTTTCTAATATTTGATTCTGTTTTTTAAATAACATCCTAATGCTCAAGAGAACATCTTGTGCAAGGCAACCAGTAATTCTGGATGTTGCTGAACCTCATTTTTAAAAAGCTATCAGTGTTTCACTAAAAGAGAACAAGTTTGAAAGGAAAAAACAGCTTACAGAATTGAGTTTTGAAGAAGCACTTTTTTTCCTGTTCAAATAAAATAAAATCACAAGGGAAAAATGTAGAAACGGTATATTTTTAATGCAATGCAATTCTTGATCCTAAACAATCCTTGAATTATATGAAAACATTATTCAATCAAGGGATACTTTAAGAAAAGATTCAACATGTGTAGCATTTCAGAAGTTTCTAATGCAACCTGATCACAAAAGGCTCCAATTCAACTTTGAGAACTGAGTTATATATTACAATTCATTTTACTATGTGAAATACCTAAGATTTTGTAGACATTACCTTCTCCACATTTGTACATCTGTTTCTATAGAAAAGAGAAGATCTGTAAGCAAGCGCTGATGCATTTGAGACCATCGGAATTCAGGGATACGGAACATGGTAGTTCTAGAATCCTTCCTCTGCCCATCTGCAGGAGTTGCTACATTTTGATCTGACGAATCATACTGCCTAGACATCTTTGTAAACAATATATGTTGAGAAAGATAAGTCAAACTGAAGATCACACTGCAAATTTCATCTGAGCAGATATCTAATTCCAGGAAAAGCTGTTCATACTCTAGACAGTATGATATAGTCAATACTACTTTTATAAAATCATGATTTGTGGACTAAGCTTAAGCAGTCATATCAATTCTCTATACTACTTAGCAACTATGCCACCATCTCTGCCAGCCAATGTAAGAATAAGCAGCAGCTAGACCTTACCACATAAGGTGCATATATTGCTGCTGCCTGTGATTTTCCTCCTTTGAGGAAGTGTGATGTAACTTGATGATTATCCATTGGAAGATATTTCTGCAGGAGGGAAGCACTTAGGAACATCACTTTAATTAGGAATAATGCATAAGTGATGCAAATAATTCTTTTTTTTAATTATTAAAACAGTTTAATACAGAAAATTATGTGACATTTTAATCTCAGCCTTATAATATTTGCAGATAAAACATATAATCTATCTAGGTCACTTTACAAATATGTTAGCATTCATAACTGCCATAAGTAGACAAGACATTTTCGCATACACACACACATTCACAAATCGTGCTATCTGGCAAATGTTTTTAACTTACTTAAATAGATAATAGTGCAAAACCTACCTCAGAAATGGCTCTAGCAGGCTGATTTACTTCTGGATTTGCATGGGGCTTTAATTCTAATCTTTCGGTATCTGATGCAATGCTGGAAACGTCAAGTCTGGCAATTTTCTTATCTGAAGCAATTATTGCTTCTGAGGTCTGTGGTTGTGTGCTATCTACAACTGTCTTGGTTTGGGGTTGATTAGTATTTTTGTCAGCAATGTTATTCTCAGTGTCTGAAGTTGACTGAGCTCTGTTTATTTCAGGACCACTGGTTTCTGGCAAGCAATCCTGCTGTTCTGTTTCCATTGATCCTTCAACAACTGATCCTTCAACAAGTTCAGGTACTACTTCTATTGAAACAGGTTCTTTTGAAGAAGCAGTGCACTGCTGTCCAACTGAGGTTACCTGGCTATCGCACAAATCATGTTCCTCAATGGGTTTTGGAACACATTGTTCTGATGTAAGTGCCAGATTAGTCTCCTCTTTTAAATCAACAAAATCTTCATCTTCCTCCACATATACTTCTGGTGTTACATTTTCTAACATTTCTGGGCTTTCTAGTGTTTCAACATTTTCTAAAGGTGATTGTGAATCAGTGGTACTTATTTCTTTTTCTTCATGGTTTATTCCAATAATTTCAGCAGTATGTTCTGAGCTCTGCTTCGTCACTTGGGCTTGTAGGGGAAGATCCAAACTAGGTGCTTTGTTTAAACCAAGAGTTTTCTGGATATTTTCTGTTTTGTTTTTTTCTTTGTTTGTTTCTAGATTACTGTGTTCTTCAAAATCAGGTAATCTACTTTCATCTTTCATAATGCTGTTGTTCATGCTTCTGTTGTCAATATCAACTGTAGGAGTGTCAGCTTCTTTTTTTTCAAGAAGATGGAGTTTCTCTGTAACTTCAGCATCTTTACTAATACCTGAAACTGTTCTAATAATGGATGATGGACCAGCACTGCAGCATTCGTCTCCTTTCTCTTCATATTCCCTGAACATCTGAGAAAGGTTCTGTTTATGTATTTCAAAAGTTACCTTTTAAAAACAGAACAGTTGGAAATGTTTTAATTTTAAAATATTTAATGTTTATGTCTTGCTATATTTCCCTAGTAATATATAGAAGTTGATAAAGTAATTGTAAATGTATATAAATATCACAGTATTCATAAAAACCAGTTAGATAGCAATTACTATGTTTCAGTCTGGTTTTAATGGAGTGAGTTTATGGTTTCATGGATACAGTATGTTGTAAGCTACCAGAAGTGGTAGAATTAAAAATACTTAAGTAGATAAACCCATATCATTATTTAGATTGAACACTTAATCATTATTTTTCTATAGTTAAGATTAAATAAATCAAAATAAATCAATGTTCAAATCTAGAAGCATTTGGGCTGGAAAAAGCTATGTGTCATGTCTTAATCAGCCACATTTCCATATCTATTTATGAGTATCCTGTACTCAACAATAGTTCTTTTTATGTATTTATTGTAGGGCAATGAGAACAGTATTTTTAATATTAATCCACTTACTCAGTTCCAATTAGATCCTTCCTTAAAGTTAAATTGTGATTATTTAATGGTACAGGCATTGCCTATATGGTTGGTGGTACTTTATGGGGTTGCTAAAACTGCAATATCATTATTAGATTTTTATTATTCAGAAAAGAAAGTAAAAGAAGAGGAAGAGATTGAGGTTGATGTAAATCTGACTCAGAGGAACCATATCTCAGCACTAGAGGCATAGCACCATAAGGCCTGTTGCTGCTGCTGACATTTCAATTATGGATACTCAGCACCTAGTTTGCAAACACATTGTTGCTGACATACCAAAACCAAAGAGATAGAAAAAAATCAAATTGTGTTGACAGCACAACTAAGTTTGCAATCAAGATCTGATTAGCTCCATCACAGTTCAGAGAGAGATTCAAGTATATAGTATACATACTCTACATCATTTAATTTCAAATATACAATTTCTATCTGGTAAAAAAATTAGACATAGGACCTACATCTGTGATTGCCTGGACCTATATAAATTATGCCAAAAACGTTTCTGCCTTCTACTAACTTTAAGACTTAATCTATGCCTGATAATATCTTTGAAAAACAGAGTTAGAATCATTTTAATTTGTAAATTGTCATGCTTATACACATTTTCTGTACATTGTATTCCTACTACAGAATCATGACCTTTCCTAGGGCATTTTATGGCTCTTGAATTTCATGCTCCGAACTAAGTCTTTACTTATCAAGGTCACCACAGATACTTTTGCCAATGTCAACCTTTGACTGTTAATTTCTTTGTGAACAGGACAATTTTGAAATGATAAAAAATCATGAGAAGCAAATTCTGTCTTTTCATTGGGAATTAGAATGTATACCATTTTGTAAGAAAGGTTTCCAGGTATGTCACGTTTCAATAATCTCTTATCTGTCCAATACTGAGTTGATATCAGGCAATGCTAGCTCTCTATTTCACTCAAACATTCTTACTACTTCATCAATGTCTTATATATAGCAAATTTTGTGTAACTATTAAAAGATAAAAATTAAAATGGAAGGCTATTTTTATATTTGAGATATTTAACATATATTTATCATACTTATTTTATATATAATTTAAACTTCCATATTGCTATAACAATTCATCTAACAAGTAGGCCACAAAATATTGTTAAGATAGCAGGGAGCCTATGTTTTAATTTCATCATCATCATCAGAGAAAACAAAGAAAATGATGGTAAAATAAAATCCTTAGTGATCCGAATTTCACAACAGCTGTTTCTGAACCAAAAGTGAATCAGTATTTTCTCCTGGTTGCTATCATGCATTTTTCCATTTTGTTCACTCTCTCTTATCTATGTCAGCAATATATTTTTTTCATTCATCTTGACAAAGGTGCAGTGAACTGAGAGATATATAGCTCAATTTTTTAAGATTCATTTCCCAAAGAGCTAACCTAAGCCCTATAGAGTTTTTCATCACCTAACTTGGTATCTGCAGCCTTAAATATTCCCTTAGGCAAACGAGTTTCAGGGCAATATGCTTTGACAAGGAAATTCATGGACACCTTCTCATTCAAAAACAGGATACGTATTCTAATCTGAATTTCTGTAAAATTGTATTGTTTAATGGATAGATGAAAAAGGAACAAATCACAAGTTAAACCTTGCAGAACATCTTTTTTGTAAAATCAGCATTTTATTAGCACTAGCTACAAAATCAGATTTTACATAAATGTCTTGCTGCAGTTGCTTCATAAATAGTTGTAGCAACAGATTGTGACAGTTCTCTCTGAGATTGTCTTCCAGCCACTGCTGCATATTGACTATAGCAGGGTTGAAATGTTGGAAGCCTTAATTGCTTAGTATTTTGGACAGGAAATGTAAGATTGTAAGAATGAGCTGAAAGCAGTACCTTGGGAAACAACCTGGAAGAAATGCTTCTCTAGGGATGTGAATTTTGCTGCTGAATGTTGTTGTCTAGAATTCACTATCTCTGCCAGCCACATGAAAACACAACTTAAAAGAGGCTTCTGGTTTGAGTTTCTTCGGCGACAGACCAAAATCTGCGATCGTGCGCCATTTCAATCTATGCTTGCTGCTGGAGTGCCCCAAGCTGGCTGGTTTTGAGGCTAAGCCACCCTGTAGAGGTGGTGAAGAGGGGGGAGACTGCCAGAAGGGTCGAGGAGAGTCACATCTCTCCTCCCCAGCTGGCCGTTACTCCCCTTCCTAAAGGCGGTTGCAGCGGTGGTCAGAAATGGCCACTTCAAAGAAGAACTCAACCAGAAAAGAATGTGCAGGAGGAAGATAAGAGAAAGTTTTGGCTGACCAGGTCAAACTGAAAAAGCAATAATATAAGGTACTCTGGAACTTGAATTATAAAGAACAACATTGTTCCCAAAGAAGACTTCGAAGTGGCGAATGAGAGAGGGAAGGGAAAGGATTTGGGGTTTTTTTTCCTTTCTTCCCTATATTGACAGCTAAGAGATTTAAGCAAGAAACCGGCAAAAATCCACTTTTACATTAACAGGTATTTAAGCTGAAAATAAAATGTCAAAGGGATAATAAAGATTTCTGGATTCTCAAAAACTTTTAAAAGAAGGAAAAAACCAAAGGGTTGGATCTGGAAAAATGGAGGAGACCACCTGGAAGTGAAAGAATTAACAGTGAAACTTTAGCAAGATTCCTAAAAGATACATTTTAACTGAAACTTTGTAACAAGATAAGAGAAGGAAGAAAAAGTGGAAAAAAGAAGCAAGAAGAAACAGCTCTGGATTATTTGGATTCCTTGGTGATTTTTGGATTTTTGGCTATTGGATCTAAAGGACTAAAATTAATTGGGTGGTTGTTTAAAAGTTTTTCAACTCTTGGAGGAATTGAGAATGGAACTTAAAAAACAGAAAGAAGATGCACAAGAAGGAAGAGGTTCTTTTGGCTTCATATTTCAATTTTTAGAAATGGAGATCCTAAACTATGAGAAACAACAAGAAATGCCTGTAGAACAAGAAGGACAGGACAAAGAAGAAGCCATCTTCAATGACCAAGTATTTCTATGTGGGGAAAAGAAAGGAAAGCGGGGAAAGAGAGTGAAAAATTTAAGATTTGAAAAAACAGTCCCAAAAAAGAATAGTTTGAAAAGTAATTACAACATTAGGAAGAAACAGAAAAGAGGATTACAGAAGAGAGAATCAGAATTAGAGAGAGAAGGGGTCAAAAAGGGAAGGGAGAAGAAGAGGGGGAGGAGGGAAAGGAAAAGGAATTATAAAGGACAGAAACAAGACATAGAGAAACAGGGAAAATGTACAAGGATTAAGGGTATAAGACTATTTAGAAGACACAGAGATAATGGGTGAAAACTTTTGAAACGGGGATTCTGCAAAGGTACATAAGATAGTATTGTTATATTAGAAATAGAAATGAACTTTGAAAATATGAAACAAGTGTGATTAAAATGATAGATAAAATACTCATTGTAATGTAATGGAATGTTTAATGAATAAATGAAATAAAGAGAATGAGAGAATGAAATTAGGAAAGGAGGGGAACAATTTAATTATTATAAATGTGTTATAAAAATTTAAGTGAAGAGGAATATGAAAGAAACATGAAAAAATTATGGAAATATTATAAGTGTTCCTAGAAGTATGATGCCCTATTGAAAAGAAATGTTAAAGTTGTCAAAGATTATAACTAACATTAATGATAGAGATGAATTGGAATAAAATATATATATATATATATATATATATATATATATATATATATATATATATATATATATATATATATATATATATATATATTCTCTTTAAGAACAGTGCATATTTTAAGAATGTACCAAGCAGAATTCAGCTGGAAGTTATGTGTTATATTGAATGTTATAATTGTAAAGGCATAAATTGAAGTTTAAATAAGAGTTGAACTGATAAAAATTAAAAGATACAAAGGTGTCATACTCCAATTAGTAACTACAGGGAAAAATTTTGTTTAATGAGAAAAGAAAATATGAAATTGAAACAGGACAGGCAAAAGTATAAATATAATGACTAGAAAGATATTGAAAGTTAGAAAAAGATATATATAATTGAATTTGAGATAATTAAAAGTAGGATTGAGAAAACTAAAGGAAGGGAAAAATTATGGAGAAAATGTTAAAATAGTAATAAGATATGAAATAGAACACAAAGATGAATATGAAATTGAATTTATGTCTGTATGGAGAAGCGATAACCCGGGACCATGCTATTCTCAAAAAAAGAAATTTTACTTGTATTATGTTGTGTGAAAACCCAAATAAATTTTTTATTTAAAAAAGAAAACACAAAGAAGAATCTTTGCCTAATCCAAAGATAGAATGTTACACTGCTTTCCAGAATTCCAAAACAAAAGGAGAAGTCAATCATTTGATTCTTCAAATATTTTCTAATCCATAAAAACCTATGCCACAATTCATCACTACATAAAGGAAACTAGCCTGTTTTTAGACTTTAGGAAAATCAAGAAGTTATTTAAAAATACAAAATCTGTTCAATAGATCCGGCATCCACTGAAAATGATTTTTATTGCATATTGAGTTTTTATAGAGGATAAGTTTGTTATTCATATAATTAAATAAATAAGGTAAATGATACTTGATTTTTTTGTGCAAGACAATTGGATAGATGTCACCTATTGTTTCACATAAAAAACATGCCTCTTACTTTAAAATCAAAGGAAAATTAATGGCTTTAATTATTATCAGCATTAGATCCTGGTCCCCAATACTATTCAAACTGAGCATGACATGAATTCTGGTTGTTGTAAACTTGCACCGACAACTTGAAACCTATTATGTTAGACAAGGGAATTTCACATGTACCTTATCTTTAATTTTATATTTCCCTTTAGGTATTTGCAAATGTGCAACTGATAATTTAGAATTAATTACTAGGTATTGCTTTAAATTAGCAAGCTAAAAGGACATTCATTAATCTTCACAACTATGTGATACCTAATCTATAGCTATTTGCAACATTTGGAAAGCTCCTCTATGCATTACCAGTTAGAGCAGTTTCAAGCTAATAAGTACAAGATTCCCTCTACCATTAATTTTAACTTAATTTGACATTCAGCTCACTAATTGCTAGACAGAAAGATTAGAATGTACTAGAGAAAAGCTATGATGATATATTTGACACTAGAATCAGAGTATAAAAATGACAAAAAGTTAGCATTCACTTAAGCAAAAGAACATTAATTTGGGTGGGTTTGTTTTAATTTTACAAGATTTCCTGGAAATTAACTTGTGTGCAGCAAATCTCCACCAATAATTGCTATTCATAATTCCAGCAAAAGTTTTTATTTTTTATCTTAATGAGAGCTTTATTGACCTGTTT
This sequence comes from Pseudonaja textilis, assembly GCF_049901715.1. NCBI lineage: Eukaryota > Metazoa > Chordata > Lepidosauria > Squamata > Elapidae > Pseudonaja > Pseudonaja textilis. The sequence goes on along the minus strand of NC_141995.1, from coordinate 22,874,452 downwards.
TTACACCCTCCTAGGAGCAATGCTAACAGCTCAGACCCAGAAAACTCTCCACACTATTCAGAAAACAAATCAAATTTGACTGTAGGCACCAATACCTGCTGATACCAATCCCAAGGAATCAGTCAAAAAGAAACTGAGGTCTCGTATACACAAAAGTTTGGCACTTTTCCCAACATAACAAATCATTTAGCCCCCATACTGGCAACCTACTTATTAAACAGATCAAAAGACTGTTTTAAGTCTCAACATTGAATTTAACTGTCCGAACACAAAAGAAGTTATGTTTACCATTATTATTGTAAAATAGTTTAACTGACAAGATTAGGTGTATCATTTTTAAGATGTGTATTATGGAAAATGTTTTCCAAGACAATAAACATATATCTGTCAATTATGTTTTCCACAAAAATATGTTCTATAAACACTGCCAAAGTAGTAAAATACAGGCAAGCATTTCTATTTTAGTGATACTGTACTTCCACAATGTATTCCAATCCTGAGTTATATACACTCAAACCTGTAAGTTACATGTTGATATTATGCATTACGTATTTATTTTATGTATTAAAATCATGGAACAATAGTAATTTTAATTAGTGTTTAAAATTGAACTCTGAGAGTATATGATAGAACAATCTTAATAACAGCTAAGCTGGTCTAAATCTATAAAAGATAAAAGTCCACTTAGGAACTCTGTTTTCAGTATTTTGTATGATATCCTATTTTTTAAGAACTGGAATAGATTTACTAAAAAAAATTACAAATAAATGTTATGAGAAGATGAGAGAAATGGGAACATTCAGCCTTGAAAAGAAAAAACTGATGGGACAGGATCGGAGACAGAGAGCTACAGTCACACACTTCTATTATATGGTTTTTAATATAAGAAGGTAGTAGCCCACAGTAAGGATGTGGAGTAATAAATTTAAGTCATTCTAGATTATTTCAGAGATCTTCCTGGTGACAAAAGCATTAACTATCAGGAAGTGCTGAGGTTTCTCTTCCTTTTCTGGATATATATAGAAGAACAGGCAGCATTCTGACAGATTGGTTTTAATTTGTATTCGTGCTCTTAGAACAGGATTGGACTCAGTGCCATAACACCATGATACTTTCAATGTCCCACATGCAGCATTCCATGCTAATAGTACTGGTTGTTTTGATATCCTTTGGTTAATATTCTACAAATTCATTGAAGGCCCACTCCTACAGAAGCATGTTCATCCCCATTACTACAGATTGAATCTGCCTATTGAATATGGACAGAAGCATTGTATAACAAGGCATCCAATGTCCAATCCCACTCCAGTAAAATACTATGCTCAATGGTACTGAAAGCTACTGAGAAATCCAAAAAGACCAAAAAAGCTGCCCTGCCTCATCCAAGTCCTGACATATGTCATTCAGGAGAGCAAACAATGCTATCTCAGTGCTATGTCCAGACCTGAACCGTATTTGACCGATATGAAAGGGTTGAGAGGAAGGAGACTTCCTTTCTGCTTTCTTTCTTCTGGAGCAGAAAGAAACCTTAAACAAAAGGTGTCTATCTAAAATCTAAAATCAATATAAGACCACGGTAGAAGCAATGATAGCTTATACAGTTTATATAGACTAAAACAGGTTTCATTGGAATAAAATAAATGTGATTACATTTCTTTTTTATATTTCTGTGTTCTGTATCTCATATTTTAAATTTTTGTTACTATTTATTCTTTGTTGTGCTTTGTATAACATTGCGTCCTTACAAAGAGTTTGCTTATTAGCTTGTGATTCTAATAAAATGAAGAATATGGCTTCTTATATGTCCTTGCAGCATATTAGATTTTAAAAATCATGAAACAGGAAAAGAGGAGTACAGTTAATAACTGATATATCCCACCTATAATGAGACTAATTATTCTAGTGGAACAAACTGCTAGCTATAGAAGCTACAGTTACATATAGAACCTAACATTTTAGGAAAGACTAAACCTTCTCACTATTCTTAATCAACTCTTTTATTTGTCCACTATACTGACCTTAAATTATGAAAGGGTTTTTATTTTTTGACACAACCCAAATTGTGTGAATTTTGTTAGGTGTTTGTTTTTACAAAGAGAGAAAGAAAGTATATTGTGCATGCAAACAACTTCCTGAATTATAATGAATACAGTTCATTACATTTTACAAGAAATGACAGTAAGGACAAGTATAGCAGGGCTGCCCATCCACATAAGATGAAATAGAAGATACTACTTTCTATCCAACCAGAAAGTAGCAAATTTCCACTTATTTGGAGGCTAGTTAAATTTACTTGTGTTTGAGGATGTTATCACATAGAAGTGACTAAGTATCAGATAGTTTCTAGAAAATTCATATTAGTATGGATTGAATGTTCATAGAAATATTCAAAATGTTTCTTTCTATAGTTAAATTATAGTTCAGTACAGAGGTGGTATTCAGCAGGTTCTGACCAGTTCTGGAGACCTGGTAGTGGAAATTTTGAGTAGTTCAGAGAACCGGCAAATACCACTTTTGACTGGAGATTTTACAGTATCCTTTCCCTGCCATGCCCACCAAGACATGCCCACAGAACCGGAAGTAAAAAAAAAATGAATCTCACCACTCGTTTGGTAGCTCTCTACATAACATTTTCTTATTGTTCAAAATTAACTAAATCTGTGTGTTATTCTTTAATATCCAGTTTAAACATTTCTTTCACAATTCCGATTTTTAATTATATATTTTATAATTTCTAGCCATTCCAATATAACCTGCCATTTTCTCATACCTTCTATTTTTATCTTTTCTTCTGCTCCTCACTTATGCTTCAAAGTAATTCCCATGAAACAACAGCAATTTCTCATATTTTTTTATTTTAGACACACATAAAAACATATGAGAGATTTCTCTTTTTCCCTTAGCTGCATTTAACTAAAGTAGTAAGGACCTTTTGCAAATTAAGAGTCACTAGGGTATTTTTTAGTATGCTCTGTTATTTCTTTATTTTTTCACTTTATATTCAATGCTTCCCTTATTCTATTTTGAAATTAAGATTGGGGGTTTTACATTTTGACCAATCACTTCATTTTAGATAGAATAACTGAAATATATGAATAGTCAATCCAAAAATATAATTTTTATGATAAAAGCCAACATATGTAAGCAGGAACTTCTGATGCTATAGAAAGTTCAGGGGGGTCCTGCAGATATATTGATGGGGAAATGAATTTTTACAGTCAAGGGGTAAACACTCTAAGGCAGAGCTGTCAAATTCCCGGCCCACAGGCCAGATGCATTATGTGTTGGCCAAGCCCATGCCTGGTTTAGCAAAGGGGAAAAAAGTCCTTATACATCATGTGATGCCACTGTGACAACATGAGTTTGACAGCCCTGTTCTAAGTACATGGATTAGTTGTTTAAGCCAAGGGTTAATTTTTTTCCATTATTTTTCCAATCATGGCCCAAAATTTTATTCCTATTTTACAAGAGTGTTTTCGTGTTTTAAATTCTAAAGGTTTATATGAATTCTGATCTGCTTCCATTCCTCAAGTTATTCCATTGGGATAAGAACATTCCAGGCCTTCAGGTTTGCCATTTTCAAACTCTATGTGGCAAATCCATGCATTTCAAGATTCAGCCATCCTCCTTTCATAGCTTCAGACTCTTTAATCTTTCTCCATTATTCAATACAACCAACAAATCATTTTTGCTGGTCTTCTCTTTTCAATTTGTTTGCATCTGCAAGCCTGGCATGTCAAGTAAATAACTATATAATTCAACTTAATTTTATGGACATCATTTTCACTGAGCGATAATATTTGGCATCTTATTCAATCTTAGACTTTGCCAAAACATTCAATAGAAAGCTAAAGTTTATCCCTTGTTTTAATTTATTTCATTTGAATTCTCAATTCTTAGGGGCTAAATAATTTTTAAACATGATATAGCTATAGTGAAAACTTAAAATTACATGCAATATAAATTACTATATCTGTAAGTATTTTAAATATATGTTAATATAGCATTCAAATTGCAATTGAAAAATAAATATATATTTTTCATTTTGGGATTAAAAATAATTATCCAGTTACTTTCAAAATATATTTTCAGACAGTAAATTCAGTTTAAGAATTTTCAAGGATTTAGCAAAAGTAAAGAAGACATAAACATGCTGAAAACTGAAGAAATGATAGAAAAATTTATCACAATAGGAATATAGCTTCTATCCTGGTGCTTTTGTGGTAAATTCTGCTTAGGCCTAATACAGAATCTAGACAAAAGAATCAAGTTATTTTATACACTATATAATGAAAAGAGCAAAAATGAGAGGTGGGAAAGATATAAAAATACTTAATATTTTTTAATCAGAGCATTACAACAGGCTTTAGTTATAATAGGATTATATACACCTTCAAATCCTGTGAGCAAAAGAAACCTAGGTAGTGCAATTATGCCACAAAAGCCATCACTGCTTATAAAGCGTTGTACTGCAGTTGGAAAAGAGGCTACAGTGACAAACGGCTTCCCTGCTACAAAGGTGGCAGGAAATCTATCAAACCGGACAATAAAATTGCAATTGAGTTTCTTTGGCTTTTTATAGCAGCTCCATGTATCTTGATGTGCAGCTCTGCAAAATCTATCCAATTTTGCAATACTAGTTCCTTCCAGACAAGCTCTTTACCAAAAATAAAATTATACAATAGAGTATGAATAGACAGTGGCTAACGCATAAATGAAATAGAGCTGAAATATAAATTAAAGTTTACAAAAATTACTGTGACTTCAGTTTAAGGAAATTTTGTTTTATGAATTTGAACATATTGAAACAGCAAAAAATGCTTGCTTATTCAAGCTAACACCTTCAGAAAATTCAGAATTCAGTAATAATTATTAAGAAAGTTTTGAGGATTCTTGTCTTCAGAACACTTACAGAGAAATTTAATTAAAACAAGATATTTATTACAACTTTTGAATGCTACTCTAGAAAAACCAAAGGATGAGAAACAATAGGACAGTTTCAACAATATATGTTGCAATAGCATTCAACAATGGGGTAGATAAATCTTAGTTCATGTAGGTGATATGTCACAGGGATAATTAAAGTGAATTAACCTGAATTCAACATCACATGCCACCTTACTTTTGCATTGTTAAGACAGAAATGTAAAACAGTGGATGATCTAACCCAATTATTTAAAAAAACAAAACTGACTGGACTAGTTGCTGAGATACCATTTTTCACCATTATAAATTGACTAGAATAATGAACTCTGGCAATAAACGCCACACAAAAAATGCTGTCTGATTCTTCTTGTCCTTAAAATGTTCCCACCATCACTTAGCCATCCCACTTTACACCTGACTGGGAGCAAGCCTGGGTAAAAGCGGCATGCAGAGATTGAGTCTCAAATGAGTATAAAAATACATAAACTAGTAATGAAAACAGTATTCTTAACAAAAGCTAATTTTTATAATTTTATTGGATAGAAAAATTGTGATAAACTTAATATTAATTTCAATAATAATTTCCCATGTCAGAATACGAATATGTAGACTATAAAACTGATGTAATGCAGAAATGAAAAGTGGTGTTTCTTATACCATGTATATGCCATATATATATACTACATGACACACCCATACACATGTGTATATATGTATGTTCTAATTGGCATCCATTCATGTAAGATCATTTTATGCCAAAACAGTGCAGTCCAAAATTTATATCTAGAGTTATTAGCAATGTTAATATTTATCTTCCTACAAATGTCTATGAACTCATAAGCAAATATTCACAATGGAACATTTGGTTTGAGATATATGGAAACCTTGAATCAATGTTAAATTGATGTCAAGTATCCAATACCAAACTGAGTTTAAAACTGAATAGTCGTATATTAATGGTGAAAAAATATATAAAAATTTATTATGAACAAAACAGAGAAAAAAGCGCACTGGAAAACAATTAACTTCCCTATAAACTATACACAATTTAAGAGAATTATTAATGTTAATTTCAACTTCTACATTTCAAAAGAATAAATTGCAAATTAAATATTAATCCAGAATCTTAATTATCAAACAGAATTCATAAACACCTTTTAAATGCAATCTATGTAAGTAAAATCATAACCTGGAAAGAGAGTATCTGTTGTTTCACTTTATAAATATAATGGTCTCATAAGACATTGACATCCACATAGCTGAAAGAACATTTTTTGTACCTGAATTGTGCTGTCAACAAACCAGGTGTCCCATAATTCATGGTGTACTAGGGGAAAAAAGTATCTTCATTTTTCTTACATTGTAAATTCCCATATGGAAATTCACCCAGAGTCATATTAAAAATATTTGGGGAAATAGAAGAAGAAACCACCATGGCAGCCATTGCAACTTTATTCTAAAATCTGTTTCTCAGTTGAAAAAAGGTTACCCCCATTAGAGAAAAATTGTTTCCATCACAATTTTATTATAGTTGTAAAAAAAATTATATTATTAGCAGGAATATTGTTTTATTTCTTATTAAAGGAGAAACCTTCTTCCACAACCTTTCCTCTCTTTGTTTGGAGGGAAACAGCTTTTGATTCAGTTTTATCAGTAATTTGTTGCTCAGCCCCTCGATATAAGAAAAGGGCATCATTCTAACATAGAAATAGTCAAAGTGCGCCACCCTGTGTTTCAAATTTATATGGTTCAACTTCACAAGCAGTTCATAATAAAACAAAGTTTACTGAACATCAACTTAGCTGTCCTCATACCAAGCTGGGGCATGAAATTACACAAACATTGCACTAAATATTTTTAATTGTTGCTTTATGGAATATTGACACCTTCCCTTATTTTGTGCTCTCTAGTTAATTTCAGTGAAACTTTTGTTTTTGCTAAACCCACCAAATTGCCCTTCAAAGTTCTTTAAAAATTTGCTTAAAAAATCAGAATTAGAACTGTTTTTGCATAACTCACCTTTGAATGTGTAATTGCTAGGGTATCCACCCAAACACGCCAGCCACCCCATTCATACTTGATTGCATGATAAAGTAGTATTCGAAAAATGGCATACACCATTTCTGTTATCTTCTGTTCATCAGAGCTTTGGGGATTAAAATAGCAAAGGGAAAGCATCCATTCCTGCCACACAGAGCACTGCAGTAAACTCCTGAAAAATTGCAAACACAAATTGAAAATTAACTTTGAAGAAAGCAGGAAAATACAACTCAAAGACAACCGAGATTTGTCTTGAACACCAACAGAAATTAATGAGATTAATAAACACTTGATATGGCCAATAATTGAATAAATCACATGAACAATTTGAGACCAGTTCTTAGTTTAAAAACAATTTTTAATCATGCAGCTTGAAAAAACAGCTTTTTAAGCTATGTTATAACATATATATTATGATCTTACCTCCTATTCTCCCTGCTGCTATTAAAAAGCTTAATCATGTCTGATAGAAAGACTCGGTGGACTTCCATGGTTTCTGAGCACGGTGGGGAATTACGTAGCAAAACAGCAATAACTTTTAGAAGCTCTGGAAAACAAAACAATTTTAAAAATCAATATGAAAATAAGATTTTTATCCCCATAATAATTCTAGTTCCTCCTTCTTCCCATGTTAAAAGTTATTACATGGGTATATAACAAGAAGCAAAGTATAACTTTTCTGGAATTATTCCTGGATCATTTCCTACAGTGTTTTTTCATTTAACAAACCAGATTATGTCTTAAATAATGGGAGAATAAATATTGGTCCTTCAAATATATCCTTGTATCCTTTTTCCTTTATTCTGGTTTGGGTATCATGCACCTTAAAATTCCATTTTAACCATACAGAAACCTGAAAACACTCAATATTTTTATTAATTGCTTCCTGGGCCCAAGTCACAAGAGAAATCTTATTGGTGAGTTTCCCAAGGACATCTGGGAACAGAGACAGAAATCAGATAAGCTGAATAGTACATATTTATAGATGGATAATGATTACATCATCAAGTATTCTTTGAGAGCAGAACATATTTTCAATTAAGACAGGATGTTACTAAATTCAGACCAAAACCTCATGCTGTGCAGATTATCCTTTACTTGCAACCACAATTGAAGCCAACATTTCTATTGCTAAGCGAGATAATTCTTAAGTGAGTTTTGCTCCATTTTACGATCTTTCTTGCCACAGTTGGTAAGTGAATCACAGCAGTTGTAAAGTTAGTAACACATTTCTGAAGAGAATCTGGCTTTCTCATTGACTTTGCTTATCAGAAGTTGACCCCATGAGTCAGTTGTCATGCATTTCAATTTTGACCACGTAACTGTGGGGATACTACAACAGTCATAAGTGTGAAAAGCAGTTGTAAATAATGTTTTTCAGTACTGTTGTAATTTCAAACAGTCACTAAATGAACTATTATAAGTCCAGGACTACCTGTAATTAGTAATAGCCCGTTTGGAAAATTATAAAAGCTATATTCTATGCATACAGGCATACTTCTCAATTAACTAATTTGTCTGATAAATGCATAAATGCACAAATTTATTAGTGATAGTATCCCTTACTGTGCAATGTGAAGAACTGTATTATCCTATTGCTATAGTATCATCTTTTCCCAGGATAGCAAGGCTGCTTTCTTCAGAAAAGGATCAGTTCATTAAAACAGCTGTAAAGATAGTCATTTCCATAGATGCTCCAAAGCACTTTCTGGGATTCAAACCCCAAATAATAAACAATTCTATAGTTATTATTTTCTGGCATAGCAATCCTATGCAGGTGTTTAATTGAAAGAGACAATAGGTAAAACAATAATAAATATCTGAGGCCTTCCAATATAGAACAATGATAATAAAAGACTGCTAGGCTGGAAGCATACTTGTATTCACCTAAACCTTATTGCAAACTTCCCTACAAATAAGAAGCCCTATAAGGCATATTTCTAGACTGATAAAATATTATAAATGAAACTGGATGATAGTGTTTAAAGGCCTATTGCAGGGTTACAGTTAAACAAGGCTGATGAATATGGGCCTTCTGAATATAGCCTTGTTCCTTTTTACCTCTTATTTGTGCATGTTAACAGCTCTCATATTAATAAAAATAAGATAATTAACCATTCCAAAGAAGAACTTTCAAGTATCATACAGTTAATTTAGAATAGAAATTAATAATGAAATTAATTTCCATGGTGTCACACCAAATTAGGTAGTCAGATATATGCTAGAATTGAAATTGTTATTTAAGTCCTATTCCTAAAAAAACCAAACCTTTGAAAATATTTCAAATAACAACCGTTCCCAAAGTAGCAAATGTTAGATTATGAAAGCAAACATAAATATAAGAAATATGCTTTCTAGTATTTTTCCATTTTCCACATAAGGCACCATTTACAGGTTCTCTAATAATTTATCTGAAAGAAACACAGATGCTTACGGGGGTTTTGTATTTTCACTGTTGAATCTGGGTCAGGATGCTGTTTATGCATCACTTGTGTACAAATCTGCTCAATGAGTATCTGATTAAAAAGAAAAAAAGAATATATCAGGAAAAAATTAATATTGAAATAATTTCAAACTTTTCAATTAAAAACAGCCAAATTCTGATCTTTAAAATAACTATATCAAGAAATAAAATACTTTAGATGACAAGCAGGAAGAATGACCTACTTCTTAGAAAATTAATGCTTTGTTATAATATTTTTCCTTGCTCAGATAACATTATTTAACTCAAGCTGGTGACAAAGTTCAAGTGATAGGATGCTCAATAGAAAAACAAGAAAAACGTAAGAACTCTATGAAAGTTTATTTTAAACACAGTCCGTTCATGCAAATAAATAAAAATATATTAAAACAACAAGAGGCTTATTGTTGGACCATTCTGGCACACTAAACAACACATATTGTTTGTTTATAATAAACAGCAAAATTTATCTGTAATTCTTTATCTCTGACACAAGAGGGTCAGAGCTACAAAATCAATTCTATGCACAAAAGGTGGGATAAAAATTGAAAGAAATCACAATTATTTTAAAAGCCTCTGTGGAGCTTTGGTTATGTGACAGATTGAAAAAGAAATGTGAGGCCCTCAAATTGCCCATTGCTATCTTAACTGAAGGATTGTTCAGTGTTATATTCTAAGGTTCTATACTTGTTAGTTAGTTGCCATACGAAAAACTTCTGATATATTATTATTCTGCACACACGCGGGCGCACACACGCACACCCGATTCAGGGCAGCAAACATATTTAATACTCTTAGGAATACTTAGGAATACTTAATATTGCTGTTTTCTCTATACATATGCATATCCATATACATCTGCATATCCATATATACATATCATCACATCATATCACACTAATCAAAAGTTTATTTTCATAATATTGAAAGATGATTGACAATAGAAGTATTATTTTTAATTAAATTAACATTTTTATTCAAATTAAGTACTGAATTATTAAGTTTTGCTTTTCAAGTTAAGGATATTTTTGCAAAATTTATATTTGTTAACTAGGATTTCTGTGAAATAGAAACCAAAAATTCAAATTTTATCACCTGGAACTTACCAGTATAAATTAAATCATCTTAGCTACATATTTTAAGTCTTTTACCTCAAAAAGAACATTGTAGGTAGTCATGGAAATTAAGTTTGTTTGAAGCGTAAGCCTCTCAGTCAGAAGAGAAAACAGTCCGTGTCCAATCATAATTTCTGCTTTCCTCCTAAAATTATATGGAAAATAAAATAGTAATAAATAACTTGAATATATTTTTGGAGAACAATCACTTTCAGTATTTAAATCAAAACTATTCTCCTTTACTTCCCCATGCTCATTTATTTTAGTCTTAGCTTATGCTTAGGTTTGTAGCTTTTTATGTTATGAAAAAGGAAAGTTATCAAGTCTCATTTCAGAGATACTTCTTAATTAAAAAAATTAATGTTCTGGTGGAAATTTAATCTATATAATCAAATCATCAAATTTTTATAAAATAAATTGAAACATGCACACAATTGCTTGGAACCTCTGCTTTGCTTCTAAGTTTCAAAAGCTTGTTAACAGCTTGCTATGTTTATATCAGAAACAAAGTACGGTTAATAATTTCCGAAGAACCCATAATATGCAAATCAAATTTAAGGCCTAAAGACGTGGCTCTGCCAGTTGGCTTGGGGCCTCACTTTTCCTCACTCCCCCTCGTTCTAAGTTTAAACTATGCTATCATGTTCTAGCTTCTTTGAAATTCGTAACAGATTTACAGTTTGATTACAATTAAAAAGTATGGTTAAGTACAGGGGAATATTAAAAGAACATGGGCAAGCCTAGTTTATGCATACTTGACCAAGGTCTAATTGTCTGTAAAATGTAATCTAGGTAGACTGCTTGTTCGGTGATTGTTTGAAATTACAACAGCACTGAAGGGAGGGACTCATGACCTCTACCTGAAGTTCTGACCATCGCAGCACTAAATAATTAATAACTATCTCCTTCAACAATATAAAATCAACTAGCTCTATACTGTGCTTCGCTATGAAACTATGTGATCGGGCTTAGATTTTTGGGAGAAAAATAAGGGGAAAAAATTGTGCCTCTGCCTACCAGCATCCATCAGTATTCATCTGGCTGGTGTCCTGTCAGTGTGTGAGAATTGAGGGCTGTTTGGAAACAACCATGGAAACTGAACCAGTATTTGAGACAGCAAGGAGCCTGGGTGTGGCTTAGCTCAACTGTTCTGTACTAAAGCTGGTTGCTACTGTGAAAGTAAAACTGAAACTGAAACTCCTCTCTGCTTGTGTTTTGCATTTGGAACAGATTTCTTTTCAGGTGGGAAGCGGGAGTTTAGCATCAGAGCATGTTAATAATAATATAGGAAATACTAATGCTCTGATGGTCATTTCGAAAAATCCTTTCTTAGTGAGCACCTAGAAGCCAAGAGGAACATACATGCCAAATTTCAAGTTTGTAGGCTTTCTGGAGATTTTGTGATAACGCATGAGTGATATTTCGTTTTTATATACTATATATAGATTACAAGTAATCCTTCAACTATGACCGTTAATTTAACATTGGTTTTAAGTTACAATGGGCTGAAGAAAAGGGACTTATGACTTATGACTGTCTTCAAAGATATGACCATCGTACCAGCCCCACAGTCACATGATCGTAATACAGGCACTTGGCAAGTGGTTTGCATTTATGATGGTTGCAGTATCTTGTGGTCACACAATCATGATTTGCAACCTTCCTAGCAAGATTCTGACAAGCAAATGAATTGGAAAAGCTGGATTCACTTAACCGATTCATTTAACACCATGCAATTCACTAAACAACCACTGTACCATGACCGTAAAATTTGGTCTGGTCATGTGATGACTTGCATTGCTTAATGATTGCATTGCTTAGTGACCAACATTCCAGCCCTAATTGTGGTTGTATGTCAAGGACTATTTATAGAAAATAATCCAGAAAAAATAATATTTAAGGAGTTAGATGTTTTTATGATTTATTATTGTTTCCGTCTAATACTTACTTGGGTGCCAGATGCTTTAAAAAGTAGCCCATCACCTTCAGTGCTTGTACTCTGATTCCTTCACTTTTGGAAGCAAGAAGCTTGTAGATAACACTAAAAAAAAATTTTTTTTAAATGTAAATGACTAAAATAGTTTATTTAGGCAACCATCAAGCTACGCTTAGAGAATAATAATCATTGTACACAGTGATAGTTAAAACAATCCAGCATATTACTGAGATACTTATTCCCATTGAATCGGAATGGGGAAAAATATCCATGTTTAACTCAAATCCCACTACTATTAATGGAAAAGAGAATTTATATAGGAAAAGGTCACAAACAAGAAAGACAGGAAAATATTTGTTCAAAATTGACAAATGCAAATTATCAAGGATTTGCGCAGCAGCTGTCTAGATGAAATCAGAGACACTGACACAAACTTGCAGCCTTTTATATAAATATATTTAAATTTACAGCAGTCTTTGTCATTATCCAGAAAAGGAAGAATATACAGATAATGAGGAATATCATGAAGTAAACCAGGGTAAAGAGCAAGCAGAAGAAAAAAAACGAGGGGAAAAGGGGAAACATCCCCTTTATACATACAGCAACCAATCATAGCATAGATTGCAGCATGCATCAGTCAGCAGGACTCTCTAACTAATCAGCTACAATTGTGTGTTCTGACTTATTGTTCACTTTACTATTCCAGCTACTAAATTCAGTATCTTAACACAAATATTTATTGAAAATAATAGAAAATATTTTTCAAAACATAGTTTTTGAAATATATAGAGAACACAAACTGGAGAAACCATATATTTTCAACCATTTTCTATCTCTTTGTCCAGTTTACAATCTTAGGTAAATATTTATGAAGTGTCTATGTTCCAAATTATGGATTGAATATATCAGTCTTTTTGAGAGAACCCAAATTGTGTGAATTTTGAGAGAAAGCTACGTTAACTAACATTTGACATGTATCCCTTGCTAATCATATATAACAGCATTCAAACAAGTGGAGGAAAGAAGTAAAGGTAGCCCTCAATTTACAACCATAATTGAGCCTACAATTTCAGTTATAGGTCCGACTCGTGACAGTTGTAAACAGGGTCACCATGTCACCTGATCTGATTTTTTTTGATAAGTTTTGAATTTCAAACAAAAAAGGTAGTTAGAATTATTGTTTCAAATTATATTCTTGGATATCAATCAGTTAACAAAACATGTTTTTATTTATTTATTTATTTGTCAAAAGCTTATGCTACAACAGAAACAAGAATAAAGTTTAAATACAAGAAATAGGAACTAACAATTTGGGACAATAGGACAGGGATGGTAGGCACGATTGTGCACTTATGCATGCCCCTTAATGTATACATAACTGGATGTTTTATACAAAGTAACCCCCACATTAATATGTAACAAAAGACATTTATCTGACTAGACAACCAAAAAATTCAACTGATTATTGTTATTTCTATTGAAATGTATTTCTTACCGTAATCCATTCCTCTGATCAAAAGCAGGAATCATAGAACTGGGATGCTCAGACATGAGAGCAACAAGCAATTGCAAAACATCCATTAAATTTTCATCCTAAATATAAAGAAACTCATGTTAAAGCTGATACTGATAATTTGTGAATTACTACTATATTCCTCTTCATTAAGTCGGTAAGCAAATCAACCTCATTCTTACATGAATCGTATGGTCTTAAGTGTGAATCTGCTTTTATCCAATGGTTGGCTTTGCCAGTTTCTGGCAAAAACACTACAAAATGTGATCACGTGACTGTGGGATGCTGCAACCAGACACAAGTTGCCAAACTCTCAGAATGTGATTGTGTCACTGCAGGGGTGGTGCAGCAGTCATAAGTTCTAAGATGTTGCAAGTTCTGAGATAGGTCATATTTTTTTTAGTCCATAGTAACTTTGGTGTTAAGTGAAAAATCATTGGTCAAGGACCATCTGTAATCTGTTTTCTAACTTTTTGGGTTTTATTGTTTTAGTTGTAACTTATTCTTAGCCATCCAGAATCATCAAAGCAAGATGGGTGGCTGTATAATTTTTAAGGAATAAAAAATGCAGCTTCATGTTATAGCATTCATGTAATGATATTCATAAGAAAGATGTAAAAGATACTTATGAAATTTCATGATGACAGTCATAAAAGCCAAAGGAAGAAGTAGTAAGGAAAAACTGACAGCCTAAATTTAAAAAAAAAAACTTAACTCAGATCTATACAAACATAAGGAACAAAGTTATCCCTGCTCCCAGTACTAAAAAAAGTGACTATATAAAAGTAGGCCATATTGGAACCAAGGAAATAAATCCATTGGCCCATGAAAGTTTTAATATATTTTAAACAAAACAATCATTTATTCCATGCTATAAATGTGAGTTTCAGAAGTAGAGACACTCAGAAGCAATTTAGTGTGGCAGGGAAACTATTATTCAAATAACAGCTTTGGCTGTTTTTTATTTTAGATTCCTAACACTAAAACCACCAATTAAGACATGTCCTGTATACAAAAACATAAAACAATATGTTGCTAAACTGTTTCAGACTTCAGTCCTAAACTAGCAATTGATATACAAAAGAGTCCACATATTTTTACAAAATCAAATACTGTGTTTCTCCGAAAAGAAAAGCCTGTCTTATATTTTTTTGCCACCAAAAAAAGGCACCAGATCTTATTTTCGGGGAATGTCATCCACTGACTAACCTTGCCCCCGGCCTCTTTCTTGCTGTGAGAGACCTTCAGGAACTTCTCCTGTGGCCGGCAAGGCTTTCCTGAAGGCTTCTGCAGCCAATAACAGAACTCCAGATTGATCCAGAGCTTTGTTATCAGCTACAGAGGCCTTCAGGAAAGCCTTACCAGCCTTGCCAGCTGCAGAAGAAATGGGCCAGCAAGGCAGGTGTTGGGGTATCCGAGGCCTGGCTACAACTGTCCAAAGGTAAGTAGTAGGGCAGTTCCACCACCCCCATCCCCACCCTAGCTTAATTTTTACTCGTGCACTCTGGAGTGGGCAGGATCTTCACTAGGGCTTATTTTGGGGGTAGGGCTTATATTGGGTGCACATATAAAAATCAAGCTAGGACTTACTTTCAGTGTAGGTCGTATTTTTGGGAAAACAGGGAAGTAACTATGTTACCAAATGCATAAATCTAATACTTTATATTTTGTGATATTCTTTCTTTTCTCCTCTGCTATCTCCAGGTATTGCAGCATCAATTATCAAGACTTTTTGTCATTCTTATTGACCATTCTTAAGTCTGCAATATTATGCAGCAAACATTTGTATTATTACAGATAAAATAAAATAAAACAAACTATATTTAGTTTTTTGAAGCTCCAAGATATCACCATCAGTGTTTTGAATCTAAGTGCCATGATTAATGCACATAGAACATGTACTTACTGCTTTTGGAATATACTTGCAGACAAGCCAAGAATTTTACATGGCTTGCCTGAAAAACAAGCCTCAAAACTGTGTTCAGCTTATGCATGAACAAGCTGATCAGGGAATATATATAGCAATACTTTTTTAAAATATCCATATAGATGGTTCATAATCATGAATAAACCCATCTATAAATAAGCAGATCCTCACATTTTAACCAATATACAATGAAAAAAGTGCCACCTGTGGATAGATTGTATAAATTTAAAACAAACAAACATTTTAAGGACTCGTCTTACTGCAGACTGAACATTTTTCACATCTATCCAGAAATACTTTATTTAAAATGGTATTATTATTTTTCATGGAAAAAATCCTTTGTGGGTACAGCTTTATGATTTGTTCTTTTCTCTGTCCCCCCCTCCCGATATTCCAGTTTGATGAAATGAATTGAAAAATCCCTATAGAATCCTGTTGCACAAAGAACTTCAAGATAAGGGTTTTAAATCATATCTGTAGACTCAATCAATGTTATATATGTTTCTTCTTACTTCAATGTTCTTGGATGGTAGGATATTTTATTCAAAAGCTTCTTGGAACTTAGCTTACCTCGTGAATAGTAAGAAGATAATTCAGAATGCCCTGGAGTTCATCTTCTTTCACTCCATAGTCCTTAAAAAGATAATCAAGAGAAATGTAATTCAAGTAATGTATTTAAAAGCAGAAGAAACAGGTCACCCTCTAACATAAATTCTAGTGAAATATTTTGAATTCATTAATACATGACTTCAGTATTAGTTTTAGTTAGTATTAGTATTAGTTTTAATATTACAGGTCCCTATGACTATGTGTATGACACATAAATTCCATACATTCCCATATATTTATCCTTTAGATCAGTGGTCGCCCACCAGTGGGACAGGGACCAATGGTGGTCCACGAGAAAATTTTGGTGGTCCACAGAGAAATGTCATCCCCAAAGCACCCCCCAAAACAATTAATCCAGGATGTGTGGGAACACAAGGCTGTGCCGTCCGCATGGTCCGCAGGAACACAAGGCTTTCATCACTTGCATTGCGAATAATACAAGGTAGTGAGGGGAGGGGGGAAAGGGTGGAGGGGGAGAACTCGCCCCAAGTGCCTCGCCTGGCCACCAGGCTGTTTTTTTCCATTTCTTTCTTCTTCTGCTTTTGGCTGCGTGCAAGGAAAGCAGCAAAAGTCTTTTTCTCTCTCCCCCAAACTCTGCCAGAAATGAGTCTTTGGGACCCTGCAAGGCATCCTGCTCCAAGAGGCTGCATCGGCAAAGACTCATTTCTGGTGGAGTTTGAGGGAGAGAGAAAAAGACTTTTGCTGCTTTCCTTGCATGAAGGCTAAATTCTCTCTCTCTCCCTCTGAGAATGGAACTGGAGACAGTAAAGAATGATCAATCGGTAGGAAAATGGGGTGGAGATTCCCAGGGTCTCTGTAGACAGATCGTTCTTTATTCATATACTGTGTTTTTTTTGTTTTTTTTGAGCCCCGAAAAAATGGCTAGGACGTCTTTTCTGGGGTGAATTAATTTCTCCCCCACACACACACACACACCAGCGCTGTCTCCAACAACAGCATCTGAGTCGCTCCCGCTTTTCCCCGGCCCCATAACCACAGGGAAAAAAAACATTTTGAGGTACCTTGGAGCGCCGTGTGCTGCGTTTTGGTTTAATCCTGAGCGGCTGGGTGGGCGTGAGAAGAGCCAAGCGAGCATCTCTGCTGCTGCTATCCTTGGTGCTGATGCTGGTACTTTTGCTCCAGCCTCGGGCTCTGCAAGTTTGCAAAAGTCCAGGTGCACAGCCCATTCCTGCATTCCAAGCGCCCAGGCCGAGCTGCAGCTATCCCTCTCTCACCAGCGCTGTCTCCAATAACAGTGGCAGCAACAGCAGGAACTGTGGAAGTTACGGAGGTGGCTCCCCCACCCGAGAAGCGGCTGAAACACTTCCACGGTTCCTGCTGCTGCCGCCGCTGTTATTGAAGATTGGGCTTTGCGAGAGAGGGACAGCTGCAGCTCAGCCTGGGTGCTTGGAATGCAGGAACGGGCTGCGCACCGGGACTTTTGCAAACTTGCAAAGACCGAGGCTGAAGCACCAAGGGTAGCAGCAGCAGAGATGCTCACTCGGCTATTCTCACACCCACCCAGCCGCTCGGGATTAAACCAAAATGCAGTGCGTGGCTCTCCCAGGTACCTCAAAATGTTTTTTTTTTCTGTTGTTACGGGGATGGGGGAAAAGTGGGAGTGACTCAGACGCTGTTATTGGAGACAGCACTGCGAGAGAGGTGCCAGCACCGGTGGGAACCGTGGAAGCTACAGAGGCCTGAGAAGCAGCTGAAATGCTACTGGACATCCACGCCGATGCCGCCCACCTGCTGACCCGGGTAAGGGAGCCCTCTGTGCTCCACCATGGTGTTAGGAGCAGCTGATGGTGAGGTGTAGCTGCCCGCTGGGCACTCCTAATGGCAAGTTCCCCCCACCTTCCCCACCCCAATTTTGCATGTTTTAAACTAGGCTTAATTTCATTTTATGTCTAGAAAACATGCTGGGTCTTCCTATGGGGGGGCGTATTGTTGGAGAAACATGGTGTGTGTGTGTGTGTGTGTGTATAAATATATACATATACATACATACATATATCTATATATATATCCCTGAAATGAGGGTGTGTGAGGACCTCTGTTTGTGTGTCTTTGTGTGGGAGGGAGGGAGGGAGGGAGGGAGGGAGGGAGAGAGAATGAGAATATCACCACCAGCCCTCCAAGGTTATATCGGATCTCTCTCTCTCTCTCCCACCAATGTCAGCAAGCCACCATCAGTCAAAATTCATATTAGTGATCCACGGGATTTAAAATTATGAGTTTGGTGGTCCCTGAGGTCCAAAAGGTTGGTAACCCCGGCTTTAGATCAGGGCTCCCCAATTCCCGGTCTGTAGATTGGCACCAGTCCACAGCATGCCAGAAATCAGGTCACACAAATGAGCAGAGCCCCATCTGTGGGATACAGACAGCACACAAAACCACACCCCTCCAGTCCACAGAAAAACCTCTCTCCATGGAGCCAGTCCCTGCTTTAGATCTCATATTCTTGGCCATTTATTTAAAGGGGACCTATATGAATTACAATACAGCTTACCCAATAAAAGAGGACTGTGACTCAATAACAGAGTTTATGGTTGCCTGAAGGAGCTCCCAAGTATAGTCTTGCAATTAATTTGGAATAACCATAGCCGAGAACCCCACAGAGTCACTGCCAGTTATCAAACCAGATAAACAAATTGTATGTTTCAATCTAAAACTAGCTTTAAACACTCTCATCATTGTTTTTATGCATTTAAAGCGGTCTTCTGACTAATTTGCGAAATAATTAAAATAGAATCAACTATTAGAAGCAAAATATCTTGATTTTTAATTAAAAAGACACCAAGAACACCATCCAGAGTCATTTGTTTGTGA
The DNA here is from genome assembly GCF_049901715.1 of Pseudonaja textilis. Lineage (NCBI taxonomy): Eukaryota > Metazoa > Chordata > Lepidosauria > Squamata > Elapidae > Pseudonaja > Pseudonaja textilis. Next base: position 22,855,093 of record NC_141995.1, on the reverse strand, counting down.
GATGGATGGCTATATAAATTTAACAAATGAACAGGTAAATGAATGTCTACATACAAGTCTCAAACTATAGTGAAAAAAGTTTTTCATTCTTCCAGGATATATAATGGATACCAGAAGAGACAATATTCTTAACTAAACATGATATAATCATATAGATCTATTAACATGGCTTGCCTTAGAGTCAGAAATAAGAAATACTGAGCGTGCTATAAGGCTTCAAGCATTTTTAAAGCAAAATCAAATATTGTACCAATTTCAAGCTCTGAAAGTATTTTTTAAACATTTGTCCTATAAGGTTTCTACTTTTTTTTCAGCTGGAGAAAGTCTAAGCTTCCTTCAGTTATTTGCACTTTATCTTTGGGGAGCTTTATTAACTTAGCTTTTTTCAGTCAAGTAACATGACAAGGACAACAGTGAAAGAGGGACAGAAAACAAAAGGAAGAAATAGGACAGGATGGATGGCTTGAACTTTGCCATCAGCATGGTTTCTGTACTTTATGTACACATCAGTTTGATTACAACATTGGATTCACAGCCTGGTTAACCTTCTTTTTTATACTATATCAATATCAAAGGCAGTGTTTTCAATATTAAGCAAAAACCAAGAACATGGGGGCATAACCCCAAACTGACAGGAGGGAAGTTCAAAAGTAGTGTTTGAACGTATTACTTCATAGAAAGAGTAGTGGAAGCAGGGAACCAACTTCCAGCAAAGGTAGTCAATCACCAGTAACTGATTTTAAACACAGGATAAACACTTATGCATCATCTGACAAAAATTAAAAAAATAAAACAAATTTAAAAAACCTGAAAGGGCAGACTTGATGGACCACTTGATGGGTCTTTTTCTGCGGTCAGTTTTCTATGTTACACAGAGAACAATTATTAATTGAAGAAAGCAGCTCTAGTGAGACATGGACATTTAAAGGGCTGCACCTGTACTTCCTACAGCAAATGTTCAGTCAACAGAAATATAAGGTACACACTCTAAAGCAGGAAGCCCCACCCCCCGCAATCCATTTGAATTGGAATGATGATTCCTAGAAGTTGAGTTCCCTTCCATCAGCATCTTAACAATTCTAGAAAACAATAAGCAGGGCAAATAGCTCTGTAAGAAAATAAAACTGAACAATACAATCTCAATTTTAAGATTTCTTACCTTTGTCACCAATTGCTTAATAAACATCAGTAAACAGGCTCGCAGAGAAAGAATTTCTTTCTGATTAGGCCGAGGTCCATCTTAATATGAAAGATACATTATATTACATCATGTACTTAAAGTCTGTGATTATTATTATGCAATTACAGTAACTCCTAATTTTTTGTGCTGCATATTAAAGAAAACATTATTTTGAACACACGGAATATTTCAATCATTATTAATTTGCTTTAATCAGGTTAATATCTTAATAAAACTCAAATCAAATTTTTAAGCTACAATGTTTTCATCCAACTTAAGCAATGGATTGCTTCAATCCTTTTCAGTGGAAAGCTGTCTGTCAGAAATATGACACATTATATTTCCTAGGGAAAAACTATTCTGACCTCTTTTTTTCTAATTTTTGGAACAGCTCCTTGTGTCCTCTTTTGTGCTTAAACCAGGTTCATCCCCTCTTTCTTTTAACATCACCAATCCCAGAGAATTATCTTCCTTGCTGACCAAAATATTTTTTGCTATTGAGATTTTTCCTTCTGAATATTGCAAACCACCTCCAGTCTCTTGGTCATATCTCAAATAGGCAATATCCCTTGGCAGCCTTGGTCATGTACCTTTACTTACAGAAGGAATACTAAGTCATGGTTTGCTGTAACTGTGCATTCCAAGTTGTGCATATACCATAAGTAGCAATATTTTTTGTTGTATTACTATCCCACCTTTATTTTTACAAATAACTCAAGACAATGAATATGTCAAACACACTTTCCTCCTTCTAATTTCCTGACAACGACAACCCTGTGAGGTGGTTTGGGCTAAGTGGGGATGGCTGGTCTGGTCACCCAGGTGATGCAGTGCTAAGCCACAAATAATATTTATATAATTCACAGTGCTTGGGTTTGCAGAACTTCCTAAGCCACGGGTGTCAAACGTGCAGTGTCACATTGCCATTACGTAATGTTTTGTGATGTTTTTTCCCTTCGCCGAGCAGCAGTGGGTGTGGCCTGCATGTGATGGGCCGCCAGTTTGACATCGCTGTTCTAAGCCAAAACTCAATTAAATATATTATATGTTAGGCTAAAGAGTGAATCCAGGTAAAAGTTAGTAAGAGATCCTGAAGGTTTACAATGACATAATTACAACAGCAAAAGAACTACAAAATGAGATAACATTTGTATTTATTTTTAACTGGTTTTCAACCCCTTTGAACTCCTTTGAGTCAATGTTAACTCCTGTCGACTGCCTAGACTAATCCCTGCAGTTTTCTTGATAAATATTTGTGAAGTGGTTTGGCATTGCCTGCTTCCTACTAGTGTCTGATTCAGCGTTCACCCAGCTGGCTTCATGCCTAAGGTGGAATAAGACTCCCCTAAGTATCATACCACACTGGCTCTCTTTAGCAGAAAAGCATACTGCAAATTCCATGTGAATTTCTTATCCGTTGCAATATTTTATGTGTATTTCCAGATTTTTTGGCATATATGTTTTGCATATATCTAACCATAAGAGTAATTCCATATACATATGCATACACATACATATACACACTCGCACGCAGACATACACGCACACACACAAACAAATGGAATATGACACTAGAGTTTTAAAAGAATACAGATCACCCAGTATCACACACATTACATTTAAATTCCATAAATATTTAAAATATTGTGTCATTTCAGCATCTAACTTATTCATAGTTCCAGATGTTGTGTTTTTGTTGTAAAGCAAGAAAATAAATACATACCTAAACCTTTAGGAGTAATTCCACTACGGTCTTGAGGATTAACTACCCAATAGTAATACTTCAAGGTATGCATTGCTAGTAGAACTGTACCAACTCGTCTAATTGCATTATATATATTTGCTATGCCAATGAATTCAGTGGACAAGTAAGTGTACAACATCAATTGAACCTGTATCATCCAATTAAAAACAAAAACAAAGGAGAATAACTAAGTTTATATATATTAGGGAAATTAAATAAAGGCAAGGAAATGAGCACTTCCAAAGCTCTATTTATACATTTATTTATCTGGAATATATACCAATAGATACAATTCATAACATTTGCAAAGATTTCCAGAGGTTTGATATTGTGGTATATCATTGCATTATGTCTATATTGGACTTATGTACAAAACAAAACAATTGGGGTTTTGAGTTCAAAACCAAGAAACCCACCAAAGCTCGTTCTCTGATCTGCTTTTCACAGAATAAAATCTGAAACAGTTCAAAAGTTCAATTTCATTGGAGTAAACCTCAGAATATTTCAAGCCATATACTAAAAATTAAAAGTGAAAAGTTTAAGATATCTAGTTTTCTTTTTCACTTAAGTACCGTAAGAAGGAGAGGGTCATCCACATTAGCTTGCTTCAACAAGCCAAATGAGAAAATTCTTAATGAAAGAATTTCTTTAATAATAATACTATCAAAAATGTTCAATTTAGTAGTAATAAATTACTATTAATTACTTATTGGAAACAAAACACTCAGACCAATGTACTTTTTTTAAGCATGAAACACCTGAAACAGCTGTGCACTCAAAACAGTTTCACAAGTGAAACATTTTTCATTAATTTGTATAGTTAATTCACTTTTCCCCCCTTCTGTTCAATTGTGTCTGATCCTTGGAGACTGCCTGACCAGAGGTGGTATTCAGCAGGTTCTGACCAGTTCTGGAGAACTGGTAGCAGAAATTTTGAGTAGTTCAGAGAACCAGCAAATATCACCTCTGACTGGCCCCACCCCTATCTATTCTCTGCCTCCAAGTCCTAGCTGATTGGCTGGGTCTTCTTTTGTTGCCCTGCACAGGAGAACAGAGCTGGAAAGCAGGTAGTGGGATGGGGAGGGAATTGGATTTTGCAATAACCTTCCCCCAGGAATGGGGAGGGAATGGGGATTTTGCAGTATCCTTCCCCTGGAGTGGGTTGGGAATAGAGATTTTACAGTATCCTTCACCTGCCACACCCACCAAGCCAAGCCATGCCCACTAAGCCACACCCACAATTTTGAATCCCACCACTGCGCCTGACAATTGCCTGCAGTTCTCCTGGCAAGTTTTTTTCAATAATGGCTTCCTATTGCCTCCTTCTTAGGGATGAGAGAAAGTAAATGGTCCAAGATCACTTGGGCTTTTTGCTCAAGGCAAGACTAGAACTTCCCTGGTTTCTGACTGCTTAACTACTACACCAGACTGGGTCTCTTAGTTCATGTTATGTTTCTCCAAAATACTGTATATCTTTTAACACAGGAGAGGGGAAATAAATCTAAATTATGGAATCTGTATATCACATTAGTACTAAAAGAAAAATCGAGTCCTTTTATGCTCTGTTCACAAATGGAATGCATCTTACCTTGGCTGGAGTATAAATCCATATTACAGGGTTAAGGAGAATATGATCACAGAGCTGCTTCAGCAAGGGGGCTCCATTATGCAAATTGCTCAGATATTTAGCAAAGGCAAGGCAAAGGTCTAAGACAGTTCTGTTAATGTGTGCTTTGGAAGACTGTAGAAGGAAAAATGTACTTAAGTAATGATGAACATAGCCAAAATATTTTTAAAAATGCAAAGAAAAAAACATTTAAATTTTCTTTACCTTTTCAAGACTGTATCCTATTACAAGGAAGCCCTTACAAGAAAGCATTTGTTCTTGCATAGCAACTGAGTTCTTCAGCAATTCCATAATGAAAGCCAGTAAAATAGAACTGAAAAACATATTGCATTGATGCAGCATATTAAAAATTAGCATATTTAGGGTTTGGAGTAGCACATTTCTGTTGATTGATTGATACTGGGTCATTCTTCTCAATTCAGCAGAGTATATATTTTTATAGTTTGAAATACAATTACTGCAATTGCATAATTTACCGCATCTTTGCCAAGTAACCACTATCACCCTATAGCAATCCCAAAGAGTGATGACTAGAAGGAATATAAACATTGATGTTCCTCCTTGAAGAAATATTCAATAGTAGCAGGAAGCTTCATTACTGCATGCAATACATAATCCAGTCTGTAATGTACCTGACAAACTGGTTCTGAGAGTAAGAGAGTAAGCTATGTTTAAAACACATTACACTGCAAAGCAAGTCTAGAGGATCAGAACACATACAGATTGCAGATTAGAACTGAGTTCTATAGATTTATTTTTTCTTTTTCTTTTTGTCATGAAATATAGTTCATTTTCCAGTATTGGGGTTTTAAACTATATGGAATTAAAACTATGCCATTTAGAAAAAAAAATACATGCAAATATTATTTTAAACAACTCTTTAGCCTGACAGCTGAGCAATTTAGAAAATTATGACTATGTTTATTGTACAAAATTCAGTCAAGAAATAATACCACAAAAATGGAAGGAACCAAGAACAAAACCAGGTAACTTTGGTAATTAAAATATTTGAGGTAAACAAAAGGTTGTGCTTTGGTACCAACACTGGCAATTACTTTAGAAAAACAAGTAGTTTAATAAAAACAATCAGAAGGATGAAGAAAATAAATGTCTGTTATTTCTAATATAACATTTTCATTTAGATGATAAAATACCATGATATCTGAATCAAAATCAAATGTTATAGCTTTAATTTATATTTATTTTGTTACTGCAGCCAGAGCAAATAATGTACATTGCTGCATAATTTACTGGGTAAATTAGGTGTTCTAGTCCAGAATGTGTCTCATTAAAAATATTAATGCACAATAATCAAAAATGCCATTTGCTTTTGAAAGCTATTGCATTTAAATTCTAAAAGCATTTAGAAGGCAATTGCTGCAGAATAATTAGCTTTTCCTAGAAACACACCCACTGTTTTTGACAATCCTATAGTAGTTTGTGCATATAAGACATTTTTTACTGATCAAGTACTAGAGTCAGGAAGACAAACTCTCCTTGGCCAGAACCAGCAGCTCTGTAAAAAATAACCCTGTATACCTTTTGACAGAAAGGAATTCATCCCTGAGGAATTTTTCATATCTCCCCCTCCCTGACTCCATAAATTACATAGCTACTGAATGATGTACACATTTGTGTAGAAGACTTAGTGTCAATAATCCGACTTCATCTCAAGGTCTTCTCTCCATAACAGATTTAACATGCTCTAACCTTGAAAATATAAATAATGTTCTCCACACTGTCATATAATTGCATTACTTGGGGATAATTCCCACTCCCATCCCACCCACCCCCAAAAAAAGCTAAACACGTTCTCATGTGTTTTCACTTCAGATACATTTATGTGTGTGTGGCTATCTTTTAACATGCATTGTATTTTCGACTTACTTTATCATCACAAACATTTCCAAAATTAGTGCCGTTGCTACAGAGTTATCACTAAGAGTTACTACTTTTTACTATTAGAATACAGTAGTTTCTCTGACATTTAGACCATCAAAATGAAAAAGCAGTTTGAAGTGAGAATAAAGATTCTTCTTACCAAAGAGTTGTGTCAGGCTGATCCAAGGAATATTGCCTATAGTCCAGCTGTGCAAATAGAGGAAATAACACCTGCACTCCTCCAATAGAATGCATTGCACCTTGGATAGAATGGGTTATGACTGCTTTCACATCCTGTAATGTCAAATTTGAACATATTAAATGTGGTACTTTTTTCCCGCTATTGTTACTTTTAGGTTTCAATGTACCGAAGAGTTTCAGTAAGATCTTTTCATTATTTACATTATAGTGCCCTGCTAAGGTCATACACATTGTGAAAGACCACAGTTGTGTTCTATACAGGAAATCTAAATAAAAGCCTTTAAAATAAGGATGAGAGCAGAGCTTCTATCAGGCCTTAAAGCAAAGGATGTGTTTAGCTTGAAGAAAATACAAGGGCCTGAGAGCTTATGATTGCACATCACTAATCATTCACATCTGGTCTGAAAACAGGCTATGCGTTGAAAGGATCAAGCCATAAACTTAAATCTTTTGAAGAAGACACTAAAAGATCAAAACACACCCAGGAGTGGGGGTGGGAAATCAAGTACATCTCCCTATGAACCTGAAATCAGACACACCAAAATACCTGTAACATGAGGGCATGTGGTGAATGTACAAAGATAGAAGGATTATCCTTGGGTGATGATTCTAGGCAGAGCTGTGCATCGGTAGCCCTTGGGTTGTATGTAAAGGCAATAGCATTAGACAGTTTTCCATCATATAATAATTGTTTATGATGATCAGCTAGGAACAGATCACTTTCTCCCTTGAACTTAAAAGTTCCCTAAAAAGAAAGATTAAAAGAAAGATAATATTTAACCTGAATGCAATTGGAATGCAAAGTTTCACATGTAGGTAGTTTAGGATGATTCAACTATACATGTGTGAGATGCATTAATGAGTAAAAACAACAATAAACAATATTTTTGAAAAGAAATTCTACATTTATATCTTGGCATTGGTTATTTGTAAAAAAAAAGGGATAAGGATAGGAGAAAATATATTTGAATACTGTTTATTGGAAAAGTTGAAGAGCAAAACAATTTTGTGATGTTTTATAATTTTGTTTTGTTCAGAAGTACAAGCAGCCCGGATTTAGGACCATTCTTTCAGCTACTGATCAAAATTACAATGGCATAAATGAAAGAACATACAACCCCTGCCTGAAGTTGCAGCCACTGCAGCATCCCTGCAGTCATGTGAACAAAATTCAGGTACATGACAATCTGCCTGCCCTTATATCAATCACAGGTATGCTGCAGCAGGATTCCCCACCTATCTTTCCCCTCCTCCGACTCTGCTAGTCCCCACAGGTCTTAGGCCTGCTGCTTCCCATCCTGCTAGGCCCCACACCTTCCTCCCCATACTGTCATGGCTTGGTCCACTTCATTGTGTCTGCCTCCAAAAGGGTGTTCCCTTCTGTGATGGCACCATGCAGCCTCCATATAGGAAGTCTGTGTGGCAGAGTAGCTACTTCTACAGGGAAATCTATAGAAAAGGTAAATAGATCAAGCCATGAGGGAGGAAGGAGAGGAAGGTATGGGATCCAGTAAGGTGTGAGGCAGGATTATGACCAGTGAGGACCCAGTGATGTAGAGAAAGCCCTGGAAGGCCCAGGGGAGGCCACATGTGAACTGGAGAAGTGAAGCAATGAGTATCTGTGCCTGTGCTTCCCCACCTGAGGCAATTGCTGCTCACAACCACAATAGGGAGAGCAGGAATTCACATGGGTGTTTCACTTAATGACTGTCATAATTTACAATCATAATAGTCATGTTCATAATGGTTGTAAGTTGGGAACATGTATATGAAGTACAGACATTTACGTTTAAAATTGACACATACACACATACAGAGTCAACATCAAGCCATGGTTTATAATGCTTGAACTCTATCCTTGGAGCTTAGCTGAGGGACAAGAAGGTCATATCCTTCATTTTTGAGGATAAATTAGTAATAAATTTAAATTTGTAATATTTATTATATTCTGCACAAAGTAAATGGAAATCAGAATATTTAAAAACACACTCATCATTTAATGGGGATGCTGCTATAATTTTAAAATCAATCCAGCATAAAATTAAAGTTTTGTTAGTTCCACCAAAATCCTGTTAGGACTATACATACTTTGTATCCCAGACCAAGTTGATAAATCGCAAAGATCTGAGCAGCATTGAGAGCTTCACTGAAAAGATAAACAGCTGTCATCTGCCCACAAAACACTCGATTGGCATCTGCTGTTTCTGAAGAGCCCAGGAAACATTTGTCAAATGTCTAAGAAAGTAAATAAAAAAATCTAGTCAATGTTTAATTTGTTTTTGAAAGTGAAGACTATATACATGATAAAATATCTTCCATTCTTTTTTTCCCCTTTTTCTTGTATATGTATTTGGGATGAGTAAAGTCACTGGAGTTGTGAACATAGCTTCCTTAAAATAAATTTTAATGAAGTCAGAATTTCATTTGTTATTGTTTTTTACAGATGAGTTTTTTCTTAGGATATTTTCTTAGGTAGCATTTTACTCCAGGTGGTACGGTAGTGATTGTGATGTTTTTGTTATATGGATTGTTTTTACATTGATCAGAGTAGGGATGTGAGTAGTTTACGTAGTACTGACATAATTTAATTAACAACAGCAATAAATAAATAAAAATCACATAAATTATTTCTCATCCATATTTATTTACTTAGTTGGTAAGACTATTTTTACATATTCATTCATTCTCCAAGTGTCACAGATTGGACAAAGAGAAAATATAGAACTTTTATCCTATATTTAATTTATAAATATTGCTAAAGATATAAAAAGAAGAGTTCAGTTACAACTGAAGCAATGCATATGACAAACTAAGGAAATAAATGTGTATAAGAAAAAAAAATATGTATTTTTTCTGTTTATTGCTTTTATTTTATTTATTTCAGTGATATATTTTATTTTATTTATTTCAGGATGTAATGCTTACGTTAGTACTCTGATCAATGTAAAAATAGTCCATACAACAAAACAGAATACTTTATTAAAACATTATAGTTATCACCACACCACCCGGAATAAAAGGCTACCTAAGAAAATATATAAATAAGAAGAAACAATGATATTCCAGTTACCCATTCCAGTTAGACCAACCCCCAAAGTAAAATTGTTTTCACAACATTAAGAGTAAGGCACCAAGTGATCAAAATATTCAAAGCATTGAGATCATCTTTGAGAAAGCTTGCCACCAAAATGCCAGCCTTCTGAACCATGAGGTCCCTCGTCTCTGACAGGGTTGACTCAATTCTTTAAAACAATGTAGTGTTGCTTCTACTCTAAAGGGGTTCACCATAAGCACCATTCTGAACTGTGCTCTGAAGCCTTTAACAAACAGTACAAATACTGAAAAATAGGGCCTAGCAGACCCCCTTTTCTCTGAAGATGACAGCCACAATTGCCAGCAAAATATCAGGAAATCTTTTTTCTAGATCAAGGTCAATTAACCCTAAAGGCCAATGTTTATTTATTTGTTAGATTTGCATCCCATGTTTAATAGCATCTCAACGAGATATCCATATGATTTCACACTAACAACCCTGTAAAATTGTGACAGGCCTACTTATATTTATAAATGAAAATAATATCTGGGTCAATACTCAAGATCTCTGCTTCAAATTATTGTTTGGCGCAAAAATTAAGAGAATAGTCAATTTCCATTTTTCATTTTCAGCTTTAACATAAGCAACACAAGACAGAAAAGACATACAATATCTCCTGTAAATAACTGATAAAGTGAATCACTTACATCACTGGCATTGACAAACCATGTTATCTCTCCATATGATGCTAGTTCTCCATTCACATAACATCTGAGTTCACTATTCTTCCAGCGATTATAGATATGAACAATAGTAACCATGTACCACTATATAAGGAAATGTAGATGAATTAGACTCTCAGATGAAAATTAGTCAGTCTGCACATAGTGAACAGAAAATGCATTGTTGCTGTATTGTTCTTTCACTGACAGTCATACATTTAACAGCCTTATTTTTTAAGTAATAACATTGTTTAATTTTTGCTATTGAGAATGTGTTTTGCATTCGGCATTTTGTTCTTCTTTTGTTTTTTTAATCTATGACTGCTTCTACAGGTAGTCCTGAACTTATGACCACAATTGAGCCCAAAACTTCTATTGGTAAGTGAGACATTTGTTAGGTAGGTTTTGCCCCATTTTACAACCTTTCTTACCACAGTTGTTAAGTGAATCACTGCAGTTGTTACGTTAGTAATATGGTTGCAAGTGCATCTAGCTTCCCCATTTATTTGCTTGTCAGAAGGCTGCAAAAGGGGATTACCTGATCCTGGGACACTGCAACCGTCATAAATATGAATTAGTTGCCATTGCCAAGCACCTGAATTTTGGTCACATGACATAGGGATGCTGCAATGGTCATAAGTATGAAAAACGGTCACATAGGTCACTTTTTTCAGTGCCATTGTAACATTGAACAGTCACTAAATGAACTGTTGTAAGTCGAGGTTTACCTGTCTTTCATTTTATCTTTCTGGCTACAACAAAGAAAGTGAATAAATTCCTGAACTGATTTTCAAACAACTAGTAATTACAGAATTAGACATCTTAAACTTGTTCCTTTTAAATTATTATAGAATTTTATATTAGAATTTTCTTTGTATGCATATACATATATATATATATTGCAATTATGAAAATAAATATCAACCTAAAACCGCTAATGCCAATGATCAATAATTTTCAAATTCAGAAATATCTGTTAAACATTTTATTAATTGTAGATTAAACATAATGTTGAAGAAAGTTTACACCAAACAGAGTATGGAAAGTGAGAGCTCTTCTTTCACATATAAGTCCAGCTGAAACAAATTTAAAAAAAGCAGAGTTTTTCCCTTGTCTGGTGTTTTGGAAAGAATCCAAACTTCTGGAAGATATAAATTATTTCCTGTACAGTGGATTCATAACTGTTCTAAAAGAATCAGGAATCTCAGTGTGTTCTCCATCTACTTACTAGTTGATAAATAGAATAATAAATAGAATTCAGACAGAAGCAGAAGCCATGTTGCTGATAATTGGACTACTGAATAGCTGAATGGCTTTTGGCACCAAGTATGGAATGTGTTGGAGAAGAAACTATTTTATTTGAGCCTAGAGCATGCAGGTCAAATAAATAAAGCACAATTCACAGTTCCCAATGAAAATGGAAAAGAACCGAGTCACCATGGAGTGGATAAAAAGTAAAAAAACAAAAAAAGTTAAAGCAAAAAAGTTACTAGCAAAACAGAAGCAATCTAAACTTTGAGACAAAAGTTGACGTTTACTTCTAAATGAGCCACCATCTGAAATCTCTAAGAATGATGAAACCTTGTATTAGAGGAGGCAGTAGATTAGGAAAATATTGTGTAAAGAAATTATGAATGTTAAAGCTGTTATAGAGAGGAGGGAATAATCTCTATACCTCTTAAAGGAGCAAACAATAAAATAAAAGAAATAAAAGCAGAAACTGAGGTGGACTCAGTCCACAAAACTAAAAGACCGAAAACACAGTAAATTTATCTTATAGGAAAGCTATCTGGGATGTAGGTTAAATGAGGTATAAGAGTAGGATTGATACTTCATGTTACTTGAATTTAAGTGCTACCTGTGAAGGAATAAGTCCTTTGAGCATGAAAACAATAGCTACTGGGCTGTTTGCCAGTGACTGGATCATCCAAAACAAACCCATGAATGACACATACCTTTTGCGGCTTGAAATCAAATTTCACACAGTGCTGGAAACCTTTTCCTTTTGATTTAATTGATGTCACAACCAAACAGCCTCCCACAAAATGGGCAGAGTAACCAAGCCCTTTACTTGTTCTAAAACTGAAACAAATAAATAAAATTATTACGCTTATTTACATGTTTTGATGAATGTCAATTTTATAAGCAAATATATTGCAACAATAGTAAATATATCAGGATATATTTATATACATATTTATAATACAATATATAGTGCCAATAAAGTACTAGGACTAGCACTGATGTTACCTAGTTAGGGTAACAAAATGTCTGCAAGAAAACAAGCAAACTCAGAAGCAAGCACCACAAAATATATAGTAAATATATAAAATGCATATATACTTACCAATATAAGTAAGGCTTATCTTTGTCTACATTAATATTATTTACAGGATCCATTCTTAACCAAGTATGAAAGGTAAATCCATTCTGGTATGGCCACTTTGCTATAGGAGGTAAGGCAATAGCCTAAAAAAAGCAATGGATTTTCATAAATGAAACATGTTCTTTTTTAAAAATAAAATAAAATATGTTTTAATAAAGATCCTTATTTTCATTTCAATCTTTGCTGTAAGTTAACATCCATTTCATGTAGGCAAAAGCAATATATTTTCTTTGTGTTTTGCTTCTCTCTACAGTAAAGATAGATCTTGAGATTGCGCTCATGTATTCTGCATAACTATTGGCATTCTGTTTTTTGTTTCTTTGGTTAGTGGACACAGAAACTGAGGTATTTGCAATCAGCTGGCAATCAGTTTCCATCATCATCTGAGCTGTTAATATAGCCTTTTCTAAGGACTCAAATTTTGACCTAGCCTCACTTTTGTAATCATGATGGAATTTAATTTAATTTTTAACATCTCTTGAAGACTGAAAACCCTTCAGAAGTGCAAACTTCGTATTTGCTATGTGATTCCCTCTTCAATCTATTTATAAAGAAAAAGAAGTACCGATTTCCAGCTTTGAAAAGATTTTATTTTTTTCTAATATGCAGCTAAAAGATGACTATATTTTCCTTTGGAAAGTTTTTAAATGTGAAGAATTTGGATGATTTGATTTAAAGAAGATGTGGAAGTTAACTAAAAATATCCTGTGGGAAAGAGCTTCTGTGTTTTTAAGTTGCTGATAAGAAGGCTTTGAAAGTTAACTACCAGATGGCTATGTTAAAGGAAATTTATGATTTGTGGACTCAAGAACTATAAGAGTACTTAACCCTATATTGCAATCAAAAAGTGCTGAAGAGAATCAAGTTTCTTTGAATAAAACAGAAAATGTATTATTGAGGATCTTAAAATTATAGCCTCCAAGAAAGAGATGGAAATATTGGATTTACAAATGGATCTGGAGGACTACTTAAAAAACAACAAATGCATAAATAAGATATAAGAAATGATGTGAATTATGAAACTGCTTGAGTATTTATTCAAGCAAATCACTACTCGCTTCAACCCATGATATCAAAATCTGTGACAACTCCTTTTAATTTGTTTTAAGCTGAGTTTATAAATTTAATAGATGTCTCTTTTAAAAAATATGTATCAGATTTGCTTGTAGTCAACTGTTATAAAGCTTATTAAACTTTATCTTCATGTATATATATCCCAGTTTCCAAAACTGGCACAGAAAGATTTGAATTACTTTTCTTTAAGCTATGATATTATATTTAAGACTTCAGAAAAAAAAGACCAAGTACCTTACAAAACAAAGATTTTTAAAAAACAAACATGATAGATAAAATTACTTACTGCAGCACTTTTTCCTGGGAAATTGAAGAAGGCATCAGGCCCATATTTCTGGGGCATATATTTTAACACAGACAACAACTTTCCAGCATACAGAGGCTATTCAAAAAACAAATTCTTATTACAATGTTGAATGATGATGACGACGACAATGATGATAACAATAAACAATACCAATACCAATAATAATACCAATTATTGAGTTGAAAAAAAAAAGAACTGAAAGAAAATCATGAAATATCACTGCCCATTGAAACTATGCGATTATGGATGAAACATGTAATAATGATACCCATTGTCATCGGGGCACTTGGTAACATGTCCAAGAATTTTGTAAAATACATCAAAAAATTGCAATTTCCTATAATAACACCAGCAGAACTATAAAAAACTGCTACTTGGAACATTGTACATTTCAAGAAGATACTTGGTTGATACTTAGGATGCTGGCAGCAACCTTCAGTGCCAGTCAGTAATATTTGTGATACATTTTTTAAATATTCAGTTGATTGAGTTTGATGTTTAATGAATAGAAGAGATAATAAAATTAGACTTGAATTTCCTGATTTTGCAAAACAACAACAACAACCCAACATCCTACTTGGAACTGACTAAATACTCAGACACTACCTTAATAGCTGTTTGGTCTTTGATCAGGACTTTAACTGTTAGGTTTTTACCAGTCCCAGACTGTGAATCGAATTGAACATTAAATTTTTAATAATAATAATAATAATAATAATAATAATAATAATAATAATAATAATCCCATAAACATATTCAACTTTCATACCTCTAACAATTTTAGATGTTTCTCCAAGGCTCTTGGGCCAGAAAATCAGGATATAAATAGTTTACATATAATAATGATTATACATCAGAATATTGCTATTAAGAATGTAAGACCACATCTACTCTATCAAAACAGTTTATGCTGCTACAGCCCAGGGATATTTTAAATCTAAATAGAGCAGCTAAAAATCTAAATAGAGCAGCTAAAAATGAAGATTTCCACAAAGGCAGGCAGGAAGACATGTAGTATGAGATGGAGCAGGCCACCCTCCCAGGAAGAGGACTGATCTTCTAAGAACCATTCCTTGTTTCCAGCGTTTTGCCATTATCTGGGATCCAGCTACCAGGTCCTTGAAGGCTCCATCTTCTGGCTACTGCTACTTAATGCCAAATTCACTTGCCATCTGGTTCATATGTTGCATCATATGTGAACCTAGCAACCAGAGGGATTGTTCTACAAATAATTAAGTATGATGCTTTACAAATAAAGTTGGGTGTAATTCATAAGCAGACATTTCCTTAATGTCCCAGTATCAAGCTTCTACTGTAAACAGTAAAACCATCCATATTTCTCCATTTGCACTGCAAAGACATTGTCTTGTCTTGTTTAAAATTACCCAGGGGAAAAAAACATCTGCTGATTACTGTGAGGAGTTTTCAAGTTATATGGAGGATAAAATCACTCGTAACTGTTCAAAGATGAATGCTGGCTGGAAGAGAAATGACTAAGGTAGCATGAATCTGTGCCTTTAATCCTGACGAGGTAGACAGAGTTCTTTGTAAAGTTAGCAAAACATTGTCTATGTAAGAAAGCCTTTTGCACATCTTCTAGTTTTGACCTTTCTTGGACAGAGGATCCTGCTCATAGTTATTCATGCTATTGTCACATTTGTTTAAATTAATACAATGTGCTGTACATGGGATTATCCTTGGAGAGTACCCAAAACTTCAATTGGACTAGAACAGGGGTCTCCAACCTTGGCCACTTTAAGACTTGTGGACTTCAACTTGAAGTCCACAAGTCTTAAAGTGGCCAAGGTTGGAGACCCCTGGGCTAGAAAATAGTATCTTATATAGAGATGGGTATTTCTATGTTTTCTTATGTAATACATGTACAAAAAGGAATTGAAGGTATGACCTTTGAAGCCCTGCATGGCTTAAAACCTGTTTATCTATGGAATCTACTCTTCCCAGATCTCTCCTCTTAAGACCGGTCATCTGCACAGGGACAAGCTTCACAGTGTCTGCTGCTCTTCTTCTGAACAGCATGTTTCCCAAAATTGGGGTGGCTCCTTGAAAAAAAAACCATTAAGAGAGCCTTGGAATAGAGCAGGGACAAAGGGGACCCCCCTGCCCCAATGGGTATTTGTATGCTTTTCTTCAGGGCATTGTTACTTTGATTTTGTTTTGACTTGCAATTATTTTTATTTGAATGGTAGATTCTGCTTTGGATCTTGTTGGAGACAACAACATACAAACAAAAATGAAGATCACTACCTGACTCCCAGTTTCCAGCTACTAACCATAAAAATCTATTCAGTGCCGTTACTCATAAAATTAATTTATTGATGTGAAAAGTTAAGGATATCTATTCAAAATAAAAAAAATACTTTTTTTTTACTAATACAGATTTCTACATACCCATTTTCCTCTGTCTCCTTGAAGTTTGCTAAAGTATAGCTTTAATTCCCGAACTGTCACACTGTAGCTTGCTAATACTCCAAGCATATCTACTAAAAGATCTGTAGAAAATTAAACAGAGGTTACATAGGTTAATATTTTTTTTCAGAGGTGTATGAGAAAAGGTTCCATATTAGTTCATTGGAAGTTTCTTCCAATTCTAGGACAATTGAAGAAGTCATACCTGCAATCATACTGTCAGCTCTATCAATCCTCTGAAGCACATGCTCAATGAGACCTACTTCTGTGCAAATCTGCAGATTTCGGATACTTTTTTTCAGGATGGCTGTAAACATGCTCCATATCTCTGCCTGGCAAGTGACATCACACTTATCCAGCAAGTCCAACATGCATGTAATACCTTCTCCTTCTTGTATAATAAAATTCATTTCCAGATCAAAATGACCGCCTACAAGCTGAAATTTATAAAGGAACATCAAGACTTATTTTCAGAATTATCTCTTTAAAATGTATAATTTTCAGGATTAGCATTTTTCCTTGGGACAGATAATAGAAATGTTACAATTAATGTAACAATTAATGTGCAATTAATGAAGAGGTTGATAATACAATCTTATACATATATATATATATCAGGGTACAAATCCTACAAAGTTGACTAAGGTTCCTAACAAAATTTGCATAGAACCGTTGAACAAATTCCTGTTTTATGTTAACAATACATGAACTAGTGTCAACATATTCAAAGCATATAGCAACTCAGTATTGGAATATGTGCACGTTTTGTTTCTAATCATTCTATTATTAGTGTAATTATTTCTATACTATGTGTTCTTTAAATAAATTACCAAAGATTAAGAAAATAAAATAAGCTGTAACAAAACAAGTCTATGTTGTAAGGAACAGCAAGTTCAATGGCATTTATTTATAATTAAGTAACATCAGGCACAGATACACTTATATACCAAGTTAAATCTATCAAAGGTCTATTGAATGGATAAGGCTAACTGCGTATACAGGTAGTCCTTGACTTACAACCACAACTGAGCACAAAATTTCTATTGCAAGACATTTATTAAGTGAATTTTGCCCCATTTTATGACTTTTCTTGCCACAGTTGCTAAGTAAAACATTACTAACTGATAAGTTAGTAATCAGGTTGTTAAGTGAATCTGGCTTTCCCATTGACTTTGCTTATGGGACGATCACAAAAGGGTGTCACGTGACCCCGGGACACAGCAACTGTCATCAATTTTAGTCCGGTGCTAAATGCCCAAATTTTGATCTTGTGACCATGAGGATGCTGCAATGGTCGTAAGTGTGAAAAATGATCATAAGTCACTTTTTTCAGTGCCATTGTAACTTTAAACGGTCACTAAATGAACTGTTGTAAATCGAAGACTACCTATATATGCCTCCAGGTTAACTTACCCAACTATTTCCAACTGAGCCTTAAATGTAAATTGCTCTGAATGCATGGCTCTGTTTCCAAGCATATAAATTGTTCTCAAATGAGAAAGGCAAATTGTTCACCTGTGAGAGTACTCTGAATAGCACCAAGCTGTCGCTTATGGGCTTTGTGTTTTATACAAAAGATTATATAATCAGTCAGTACAGTGATTAAAAAATGTCCAAATGCAACTAGATCAATTTCCCCAGTTGACAAATCAAAATAATATTCTGGGTCACATCCATACACCTGTGATTCAAAATTTTGCAACCCAGATTAGTAATCATATCAATCCCCACCCCTTCATTTACATGCCCAAAAATATCCCTTCTATCTTCTTCTTACACAATTTAAACTTTTGATAAAAATGGAAGTGAAATTCAAACATAATAATAAGAGCAGCATAGTGTTGGAAAGAATTATGTGACTGAACCAATTATTTGGGAACATTCATTTGCAATTTCTTCTTTATGATCTCTAAACAAATGTTAGCGTGGTTTGTAGGGCAAAGTGCTAAGAAACCAAAAACCTATTTAGCTTTCAAAAATAAATGTTAGTC
This sequence comes from Pseudonaja textilis, assembly GCF_049901715.1. Lineage (NCBI taxonomy): Eukaryota > Metazoa > Chordata > Lepidosauria > Squamata > Elapidae > Pseudonaja > Pseudonaja textilis. The sequence goes on along the minus strand of NC_141995.1, from coordinate 22,836,519 downwards.
CTAGCCTGGATATACAGCTGTCTGTGATCAATGACAGTGAAGAGATTGGACTATAGCTGCTGTCAAAATGAGACTACATATTCTGCAATTTTTGAAAAGAGAGTGAATTTAGGTGGTATCACACATGCACTTTTGAAGACAAGAGTATTGAATCAACCCTACTTGTCTTCCTTGTATCTTCATACATGAATGTTCTGTTTCCTATTATATGATTTGAACAGACTAAGGATGTGGACTGGCAGAATTTTCACTTAATATCATCTTGTTTTTCTACTAGAAATTGTTAATATTGTTATTCACGATATTACTGATCAGACTCCTCAGGTTGATGAGCATGAATTTCATATTACAGCACGTAGTTTATACTGCTACCTGCCAGCTAGTATGGATGACAGGTTTTCTTATTGGACCTATATTTAATTCTGTGAATGTCACATATTGGGTATATGAGTTAGTGGCAGAGATCTATTACTAAACAGAAACTAATCATAGATGGTTTTCATTTAAAATATAGCAATTCTGCTTTAGGATTTGCTAAACAAGTCTGTTTCCATGCTTTTCCGTGAATTCAAACAGCTTCCATTCATTACTCAAGGTCAGAAGTGTTGGAGAAATATGCAGCTTGGAAAACATATTTTTCAGCTTTCTCAAAATAAATCAGTGGTGTCAAACACTTCAACATTGGGAATATATAATGATTATACCTAACATTTTAAAATAGTCGGACAACAGAAATAAAAATTTTAATATTTTCTTTTTTAAACTTCTCTCTTAATGAAGGAGTAACAGCATATATAATAATATGCAAATCTATTTCTCAAATATGTGTTTGCGTAATGACAAGCTATATGCAAATCCAAGAAATACATGCACACTTCTTAAAATCTAATGAGGAGATGTGTGCTTTATGACTGATGACAGTGCAAATTACTTAGCAGGGAAGTTTATAACTATACATATTGTATAACTATCATTATTTCAGGTTATTTTAATTATAAAACCTAGACAGCTTTCATTACATCTGAAGAGGCCACATTTTCTATCCTCTGATGTCCCCATGGCAACACCCAGATCATAAAACAACTTCATCAGAAATGACGATTAAATAAAATACAGAATATGTGGCTTGAAAAATTGTCTTCACAACTGGATATTAGCAGTAATAGCAATTAAGAACTTTGTTCAATAGAAAGACCAGATAAATGCAGTTGTAATCAACTTCAAAGAAATTTTATTAAAGGAAAAGTTTGGATTTATGCTTAGGAATGCAACTTTCAGCCAATGCTAAGCTTACGGCCAAGCATTACTCCCACACCCCCAAAAATCTGGCCCATTATCTTCTTACAGTAGCTTGAGTTAATATATTTGGTTCTAAAGAATCATCAACTGTCATGCCAGCACCTTATAGGTCATACATTTCGCTTTTAAGTAAAGTGAACTCACCTTCACCTCAATTCTCTATGAATCATCTTTCACTTTTAGCTACATGTACATAGACAGTAACCACCCTCCAAGAAGTTGACATATTAGTTTTCCTATCTAATCTGCAAAACACAAATAATTCACTAGCAATTCAAAGCAGTACATTCAGGAAATCAGACTTAAATAATTTTCATTTAAATGTTTTAAATGAAAAATACTTATGAAAGTATTTTTTACAAACGGAAGAGTTATATGCAATTTGTGGAAAATTTGATTTACTATTAATATGGCAACACATTATACATATGTATAAGCGCACACCTTAACAGTATGTCATATTAACCTATTCTAATAGTAATTTGAAGCTGATCAACCTTCAAGACACAAATTTGCTGCCAAAGACAGGGATCGCATAATCCAGGTATGTACACCAGCTAGTTATTATCTGAGCAGCAGTAATGGCTGTGAACAGCAAAATGTAATCTCATGAAATGTCACAGTAAGTTATGAATATCTGAGCAGCCTAATGCACCTACTAGCCATGAAGTGTGAGAATGTAATCTTATTACCTTTTTTATGGTTGTTTTTTTTTAATAATATACACTTTGAACTGATGTATAGTCTTTCTCTGCACCTTAACATGATTTGGTCTCTTGTGCCATACAGTTCATTTTTTAGAATTTCCCAATTCAATGTATAAGTCTTAGATTCAACTTCAAAAACAATCTTTATAACAGCCAACTGGCTGACATAATATTTTCTCTTTCTAGACTGTGGAATGATATGTAAGCATACAGCAATGATTTCCAAGCAACTTATTTGAAGCATTCAAATACATCTTCCTAACTTTTACATTTCATTTTAATATTTCCCTGGATATTTGTAAATTTAAATATGTCATAAATATATCAATATCTGGATGGATTTTAAAAGCAATGGCAACTTTTGATATCTATAGATCATTCCTTCCCAATCATAATTTCACATTCCCAGGGATTAAGTTTCACCAAAGAGATTGAAAAATAAATTCTCTTTCTTCAACCTCTTCACCAAACAGAATGACAGCATCCTTCAAATCCAAATTTTAAATTTCTGCAGCAAGTATCCCAAAGAATTGCACACAAATCTCTATTAGCAAGACAAAAACACATTACAGTTTACCAATTCTCAAAAAAAAATATCTATAGAATTTATTAAAATTATATGCTGCTCATCTCACTGACAAGGCAAGTATAGGCAAAATACATTCAGGAAAAACAATTATTCCCTTAATCTATTTATTACTAAAACTCTCATTGTGTTTATTATCTGTTTGTACCATCAGGTTAGCCCAAATTATACCATAAGAGTTTTTGTTTTTATTTATTTCTTCTCCTATTACTGTCTGTACTTTGTCACATCTTCCTTTTAGTAAAATACAGTGTTTTCCATTCACTGAAACGGACTATTTGCAAAAAAAAAAAAAATCTATTTGTCTTAAAGGAGAATGGAGAAAGGGAATCAAAAAACGTCAAGGCCACATAGGTGGTATGACTGTGACATGATTCATTCATGCAATGCCAAATCTTGTTTTGATGTTATAACTGAACCTATTCACATAAGTTTTAATATCACAACAATAATATGTCAAATGGACTCTAGTACACAAAGTATTTTTTTTTCTAAAATAAATATAATCTTGAATAGAACAGAAAAGAATAGCAGAGTTGAAAGGGACTTAGGAGGTTTTGGTATTCTAGTCCAACCCCCTGCTTAGGCAGGAAACCCTATACCATATCTCTTCTTAAAAACTTCCAGTATTGGAGCATTCACAACTTCTGGAGGCAGTTGTTCCACTGATTAATTGTTCCAACTGACAGGAAATTTCTCCTTAGTTCTTGATTGCTTCTCTCCTTGATTAGTTTCCATCCATTCTTGTCCTGCCTTCAGGTGCTTTGGATAATAGTTTGACTCCCTCTTCTTTGTGGCAACCCTTGAGATATTGGAACACTGCTATCATGTCATCCCTAGTCTTTCTTTTCATTAGACTAGACGTACCCAATTTCAGCAATCTTTCTTCATATGTTTTAGCTTCCAGTCTCCTAACCGTCTTTGTTGCTTTTCTCTGCACTCTTTCTAGAGTCTCAACATCTTTTTTACACCGTGGCAACCAAAATTGGATGCAGTATTCCAAGTGTGGCCTTAACACTTGGTATTAACACTTCACATGAAGTCTATCTCATTGTAACAAGTTAATGTGTATTTTATACCACCTACCCAGATAGTAGAAGAGAAACGTAATGGTACGTAAGATTGATTTTGAGGGATGAGGGGAAGAGATGCTGCCTAGCAAATGATCGAGAGAGCTTAATGTCAGAAGAAAAAACTTAGGAAGGACCCATCCTAATTGATCAGGTGGCTAAAAATGGACACAAGAGATTTATACCTTTAGACCTGCAAGACTATATTAATGTAGCCTTACAATAAAATGGAATTAATTAGCTAATCTTGTCATGTTTCCAGGTTAGTCTGCCTGGGAACGCTGCCAGAAAAGCTCTGTTGCATCACCAGAGTTCTGCTCAAATCTGAAAGCAAAACTAGGGAATTGCCATCACAAACTTTATTTCATTAATAATTTAGGTTTATCATTAACCAAACTATTATTATATCACTCAAAATTTTAAAAGAACAGAAAATATTCAAGTTTGACAGAATTTTTCAAGATAGGATTATTTCCAGCAATTAATTTCTAAAAATATTGTTATCTGAATCTAAAGTGAAATACAGGTGATGAAACAATTCAGATTAACAGTTTAACAAACCACCATTTTAGTCACATACATAACTCTAGCCTACGTTTGAACAGCCAGATAGGAGATACAAAAACTGGACAAATTCCATTCAGAGTTGAGTAGTACAGAGAAAATAGGAAAAGTAAAGTATAACCTTATGCTTATTTTAAGTTCATATAATGCCAGTGTCAACAAAATTGCATTGTAAGCATTTTATTTTATCAGTGGATGTTTTCTGAAAAACTTGTACATTGAGAAGGTAGATAGAGAAGATTCTGATTTATTTATTTATATCCTATTTTTGTTGATTTTATAAATAACTCAAGACACCAAATGTACCTAATCCTCCTTCCCCTCGTCCTATTTCCCCACAACAATTATGTGAAGTGAGCAGAGGCTAAGAGAGAGTGACTGGTCCAAACTGACCCAGCTGACTCTCATGCCTATAGCCGGACTACAACTTACTGTCTCCCAATTTCTAGCCTGGTGTCTTAACTACTCGATCAAATTGGTCTCAATTTTTCAAGGAATTTCCCAAGTGATAAAAAATAACTATATTTAACTCATAGCTGTCCACTCATTAAGCAATATGATATTCAGAGCTTACAGATAAGAATCATTTTATAGACTTTTCTAATTTTCCTGAAGAATAACACCGGTTATTGCAATGCTCAATTTTACATGGAAGCATTCAACTGAAATTATAAGAATTTATGTTTATATTATTCTGATTTTTATTGTAAAAGTTCACATTTTTAAAACATGATCTTTACAATCAGATTATCACTTTGAACTACCTTATTGGTAAAACCTAATCATACAAATAATCAAAATGTAACTCTATTGTAATAGAGAAATTTGTATTTAAAGGTAAAATATGTAACCTACAATCATATGGAAAGCAGGCATCTTCTTACAGAAAATAGATTTTAAAAATCCATTACATCATAGATTCATACAAGAACACTGAAAGCCAATAAATCACTTAAACTATGATAAAGAAACTCTTTTAAAATTTGCATCTACCTATAGTAAATACTACCATGTTCTTTTAATAGCTTGCTACTGCAATCTTAGCAAGCTGCTGATTTATGGGTGTGACAGATTTTCAAAATCAGAAATCCATCACTGTATGCCATCTACTTAAAAATCAGTTCAATTTACATTACTCAGAATTTAAATCCTACATAATATGAAAGTCACTGCAAAATACACCACATTGCTCATGTTATTTTCTTTATAATCTGAATATACGAATATACAATAACTATTTCTTAAAACAAGTGTCATTTTAGAAGGTTAAGAAAATGTTTTGAACATTAAAGCATAATAAGCACAAAAAAGAATATAACAAAACATTTGTGTATATTTTCAAGCCTAAATACACTCTCTCTCTCTTTTAAATTAAAACTAAATAATTGGCATCAATGTTTACCTAAATTATAAAATTACTTAAATTTTTCTTCAAAATGTTACTAACCATTATCAAGTGCATTTTATCAAACTTATACAGAAATGTGCATTAAAGTCTATACTTAAAGAATAATGCATAATGCTAATTTTAAAAATAACTAATTTGTTAAATACTTGACTAAAATAAGTGGCTGAGGTAAATAAATCAGACACTTGGTGGTGCAGTGGTTAGAGTTCAGTACTGCAGGCCACTTCTGCTGACTACCGGCTGCCCGCAATTTGGCAGTTCAAATCCCACCAGGTTCAAGGTTGACTCAGCCTTCCATCCTTCCGAGGTGGGTAAAATGAGGACCCAGATTGTTGGGGGCAATATGATGACTCTGTAAAACCGCTTAGAGAGGGCTGTAAAGCACTGTAAAATGGTATATAAGTGCTATTGCTAATAATTTTTTTCAATCTATTATCAGAAAATACAGGATAGAAAATCAATAGTGGTATTCTGCCATTGTCTATATGGAATTAATGAGGGAAAGTTTTTTAATGGCTTTTTAAAGTAATCTACATTTTGACTGCAAGTTTTCCCTACCTCAGCTTCTCAGATTATTAAATTGAGGTAATGTGGATGCTGAACAACATATTTCCGTTGTGGGTTTGGCTGAAAGAGTTATGATAAAACTACTGGTTATAAGCAGGGAAAATCAACCTGTTTTAGAATCCTGCTTTTGGACTCCATTCTCTTTTATGGGACCTTGAGAAGCCACAGGTGCTAGGGCTGAATGTTAAGATCAAGAAGAATGAGATCTTGATAGATTCAAGGATAAACTTTATTTGTATCACTGCAGACTGGCTAGGAAAGAACATATAATGTGAAAGGCTCCCTCTGTTTCCCTCTGACCACCCTTGTGTTCTTCCTCTTGTTCCTGATGAGGCACACCTGCCCAAGCAAGTTCTCCACTCTTCTGCAAGGCCTCTCCTTAGCCTGGAGAGGCCTTTATGACACTGAGCCAGGCCTCACAAAGTTGTAGAGAGGCTTCATGTAGCCCTGTGAAGGCCAGCAGCTGCTTTGGCAACGTGTGCCTTGTCTACAGCAGGAGGAAGACTACAACAGTTAATAAGGAGTTGTGTGGGTGCCAAAATGCAGGGTGGCCAAAAGAGCAGGTATAGGAGGAAAAATAGGTGGGCAAGTTGTGGGGCATAAATATGGGGTTAAAATCCCTAAATTTTGATCATGTGACTGCAAGGGTGCTACAATAGTTGTAATTTCAAGGACGAGTTGTAACTATCTTTCATTCATCACCACAACAAAACCTGAATGAATAGTTGTTAAGCAAGGACTACCTGCAATACTAGTAAAACTATGTTAATATTCTCCATATTTCCTGCTCTTAGAATCTCTTGCCACTTGTAAAAGCTTGACAGCACCTCCCTTCAATAAGCCTAGGAATACCTCCAGACCCCACTAACCCCTTCCAATCTAACTACGCATGATGGGCTAAAGATACAGACCAATACACAATTATGCTCATTATACTTAACATACAGCAGAGGTTAGATGTGCCAGAAGCATGCCCTAGCTTTAAGGCCTGAAGACCTGTTGAATGTAAAGATGACCCATTTATCAAGCAGATGGGAGATTATGACAGGGTTTGAACTGGGCTACCTTAGAGAAAAGCTCAATACCCCTCAAAACAGAACATACTCCTCTGTGAAAAATAAGTCTGTGTTGGGTCTAGACTAGAGGAACCACGGACCAAGATCCTTAGCAGGCAGTAAAGAGTTGTATCAAATCAATTGCCTTGCATGACTAAGGCTAGGAGAAATAACAGAAATGGGAAAATAAGAACAAAATTGTTAACATCTGTTTTGATACAAGGCAAAATTACAAAGGGAGTCAGTGGCATTAAATACCAAAAATGCCCATCCAGCAAACTATCAAGACAGTGTTTCAAGATCCTGAAGGAACTGAAAATGTACCAGTGGCCATTATAGCACAGTTTCTCTCACATCCTGAAAAAAAGGTACACCTCTAGTCATGAACGCTTCTGACCATGCCCAAATTGGGTTCCAACAAAAAAATCCACAAAAGTTTTGAATCTGGTCATGAACACATACTTGGGTGGCGATCAAACATGACCCCTGACCCAGAAATTCCTGAAGATGAAACATTAGACAATAAAAAAATCACCAAAGTTATGCAACGAATTATGGTCATGACCAGAGGTTCTACTGTATTGGGTTTTACTAAGAGGAAATGAAAATTCTAAATTACCCTTGGGCCATTCAATGACTATCAACTATTTGTAATGACTACCATTCCTGAGTGACAATAGATAAGAGGTTCCTCAATAGCAGCTTCAGCCAAATCTGTACCTGTTTTGAAGAACTTCCAGTTTACCAGTCACTGAGTTCTCTTTTCTCTCTCTCATGGAACATACTTCTCCCTTCTCATTTTTCACACTTAATCATTAATGACAGTTGCACGTTTACATTCTCTGGGTTCCCACTTTGAGAATATTTTACCACTAATGAAATACAATAACAGAATCAAGCTGATTGATTAAAGTTGTCCCTATCTGCTTGCATTTATATATGCTACTTAATGCTATTCTGGTCAAGTCTTACATTAAAATCCACAGAACTTTTATTTGCTTCATTAAAGATAAAGGCATGACTGCCACCTAATGGACACTAGAAATAATGTACTGCAAAGAAAATTGGCAAAATTCTATATTCAGATAAGGAAAATTGTTCAAAATTCTTAAAAATTAACAAAGATCAGTAATGCATAAAATATCAACCACAATTTCATGATTTTAGAACATATATATGCAAATTTTTCTTTCCTTATAAAAATACATATACCTCATTTAAAATATAATTCAAACTTGTATGTTTCATAGAGTTTATCGTTCTAGGTGGCAATCCTACATGTGCTTGCTTTTCAATAAGCACTATTAACTTTATATAGAGAAATATATTTTAAGTATTTTGTTATCAAGCTTTTATTAAAAATAGCAGCACTTTTGTTTGAACATGTACAAAATTGAATTATAAACTTATACGTTACATATATATCAAATTTTTCTATCCCTAACATTTCTTTTGCTTTGGTTTATTAAATATAGTTTAGTTAATTGTGCTTAATTGAGTTTTTTCCCAGTGGGTTTTTTTTCATTTTTATACAGATGTGAACCAGAAAGAAATATTAATCAGCTGGTATCAAAATTAACCATTAATTCCAATTAATATCACCTAGCCGGGTACCTAGTTCTCAAAGAGCCCTGTGCCACACTTTTTTCTTCTATTAACTTTAGGAGGTGAGAGCTTTCACTGCAGTTAACAGTGATCTAAAATGTAACATAATCAATAGTTGGTACCTCAAAGATACCCTGCATTTATGTTCTCTGATGGGTTTGGTTGTAGTGAAAAATACTTGTCACGCAGGAGTTCTCAATGTAATGGATGAAATCATAAGCTACACATTTGTCCAGTATTTGGGTTTTTCATTAAGCCCTGGTCGGCACAATAAAAATGCTTACTGATTTAGCTATGATCTCTTGAATTTATTTATCATGTGTATAAAATGAAAATCTAGCAATTTAAATCTGTAATTCGTAAACATGTTCTGAACAGCTTTAATTATAAAAATAAAATAGAGCAGCAGAAATGTAAGGGATGCACAAATAACACAACACTGGCATTTCTTTAATGATGTTTAGGAAATGGAGATGCAATCTGCTTGTGGGATGTATATTGGCTGCCTTGCTCTAAATAAAGAACATTAATCTATCCTTAACTATTTATGTTTCACACAGTCATGTACAACGTGAACGCTACCATACAATAATCTGAAATTAAATAGATCTTAATCATTTAAGCACTGATCCATTATTTTACTTTATGCAAGGTGAAAAATTTATTTTTTAAGTCATTCTTTGCACTAATATCTGATTTCTATAGCAGCACTTTAGCAGAAAGACTTGTAAACAATTATACTGCTTGAGTAGGTCTTCGATAACTACAAACTACTTCATTATAATGAACTGTACCATTTATTGACAAGATGTCATGTTCTACTGCATACAATTGTAACAGAGGAACAAGAAACAGGTTGGAAAATCACAAGAACATGAAAAAAGTATTCCGAAAATGGTTAATTGATACCAGATGTAGGATTACTAGATATCCTAATCAATTTTGAGGAGTTTGATTATTCATTGTTATAAATCAGGGAATACCAAAAAGAATTGAAAAAAACCAATTAATAACCTTGTCCAATTATGTCAAGCATTCCAACTTTGTCATTTGACATATAAAATGCTTCACAAAGTCTCCTTACTTTGTTCTGAAAGTAAAGTTCTGAGTAGGACTGCACTCAAATAGTCTTCCAATAAGAATGAAATCCTAAAATGTATATTTGCTTAATAAAAAATACAAAACAATCAGTTGCAAATTCAAACTAAATATATATTATTTGAAGTGAATAGTGATATTAATTTATAATCATGTTAATTCACAAGTCCTGACCATTCAATAAGAAGGCATACTTCATTCAATACAGAGAATATACTTTTGAGGATAATTTTATTAATGTTGGGGTCATACTTTAATTAGAATATGCTTTCATCAGGAAAACAATGTAATCTCAGAATCAAAATGTATGTTATGCACTCAAAAATCAAATACTGTAGCTGCAGGACATCCACAAAGAGTAAACTGTCATGCTGTGAAATGCCTACAAAATAGCTACTCTCAGTCTGCTAAAATTATTACGCATCTGAGACTCAACGCTTATGAATAGGTTGCTCTATTGCTGGCTGGCCTGCGACTACCTGTAGTTTTTGCAACATACCAAAAATCAAAAGCATGAGACAACTTTTAAAAACTTCTAAAATTTTCCAAGCAAAATATTTGGTTTCATGGCAGAGTTTAACAAAACATATTTAGAAAGACAATATGACAGCCACACCACTTTTACCATCCAAGTTCCTTTGAATCATAATTAAGTTTCTGAGAGCCATATCTGTGTTTCAAATGGGTCTAAGACAACTCGTCACAACCAACTCACCACAGCCAACTGGCCATGGCCAATTTGCCACGGGACAATTCACCACAGCCAAGTTGCCATGGGACAACTCACACAGGGCAAAAGTTACATAATAACAAATAAATGGTGCAATAGAATAATTCAAGAAAGGATGCAAAGAGAGGGACAAAATGAAATATGCATGACAAAAATTAAAATGTTTTAATTATTTTAAATTATTAAATTGTTGAATTGTCCTGCAGCAAATTGGTTGTGGCAAGCTGGCTGCAGCAAGTTGACCATGATGAGTTGGCAGCAATGAGTTGGCCATAGCAAGTTGGTTGTGATCAGTTGTGCCATTCTGGTTTGAAATAAGGAAAGTGAGCAAATTCTATTATTCCATTTTGTGATGGACATGTCTAGATTAAAAATATGACATTTTATCTATATAAGTTTAAACTACATTCTATTTTCCCCATATTTGGAATGAACTTTTAAGAATCCTGGGTGGGATAAAAGAGATAAAAGAAAAAAGAAAAATACATCAACATTCAGATTAAATGCTCCCAAACCAAACTTTCACAAAGTGTTCCAAAAGTCAAGTGACAAGTTGAGACACAACTGTCTCCCTATTTCTAGCTAGAACCAATACGAAAGCGAAAGTGACACAGTTGGAACATAACTATAATTTAAAAATGAAACTTAAAAATAATATACAAGAAAATTAATGTGGTTGATAAATCCCACAAAATGGAAACCTTGTTGGATTCTGTGTCCTTTGGCAGCTAGACTGAACATTTTTCACACTGTTTTTATTCCTAGCTTGTTTGAGAAGCTTAATATCAGTTTTTTATTTCTCTTCGCTTTTACATTACCAGGTTCCTTGATCTGTTCGTACCACTTTTTAAACTGCATTTTCATTACTTAATATCCTTTTCTCAATTACGTTCTACTGCTTTATCAACATGGCCTTCTCAAGTTGTATAAACTCTTTAAAACCGCTTTTTGGCTTGCAGTGGGAAAATAATCTAAAAGGCACGTTGTTGGATGACCTTTGCCTGATTTCATTGAGAAGAAGGGCTGAATCCATTTGGAACAGATACTATCAGCATCTTAGTCTTGATGCTTGTGTGCAGCTTTCTGAATCAGAGACAACATGCTTTAAATACCAGTTGCTAAGGCACAATTGTAAACAGAAGCCATCTCACTTCGCTTTTGCCTGTTAATTTCTCTATGTATTAGCCAATAAGAAATCTCTATCAAGGTAGATTTCTTTAAAGTTTACCAGCTGGCCCTGAAATTCTGAGCAAGAAAATAATCACTGTAGTATTTTGCCAAATCATCAATAAATAAAAAAACAGAATACAGCTGCTTCATTTATAAAGAAAAGCTGAGGAATCACACCTTGAAAAAAATCAGTGAGGACAAGTCACAACTTTGCACTATACCATGCTTGTATTGAAAACTGTAGATGAAAAAACATTCCTTAAAACATTTCCATGATTTTGTTGGAATACAGAAGTCATACCCTGCTTCAACACCAGAAAAAAAAAAAGATAAAAGGAGAGTAAAGTTAAGTAGATGAGATGCAGCATGCATCTTAGTTCAAAAGTATCAATGATCATTTATATCTCAAGTGAAAATTCTGTTCTTGACTGTCAATGGTGTTCTCTGGAGTTCTCCAACATCAAAGTTCAAAAGTAACAATATTGTTTCTCTCCTGCTTCTTCAAGATCTGGTGATAAAATTATAACCTGTGAATTTGGGAATGTACAATTTCAGCACATCTGGAAGGCATCAGATATAGCCTAAAGCTGTCTTCAATAGCCACACAAATGATTACTGACATAAGATAAAATAATTTGACATACTGATCTAATTAATGTTTGGCTAATTCTAACATTTAGAACATTTCAAGAAAATTTTAAATTTCACTATGAAAACAAAAATCAGCATTGTTATCACTTTGGGCTTAAAAGCAGAGAGCAACAGATAATTGTTTAGAGTTTCTTTCTTACTAAACTGTGAAGATAGAAATTGGACTAATAAGGAAATACTTGTCCCATCAAGTATATTGTATACTATCTGAAAGTGGATAGAAATGTAAGAGATGATACAGCAATATGGCTTAAGCTTCTCTAATACCATCATCAAAATTATGACAAGCAATTCAATATATATTGAATTATATATTGCATACATTATAGCAATTCACCCTATGAGGTTTTTTTTTAACCTAATGAAGAGTTCAGAAGAATAATGAGACAGTAAATGTTAGAAGTTTAGTAAATGAGAATAATGCCCCATCTTCTTAACCCGGAGAAAGCTAGAAGTAGAAAAAAGTTGGAAACACTGTGATGCATACAAATAAGCTACAAATTAATCAAATAATGTCCCAAGAATTACTCTAATATAGACAGTTGATTTATTTAATGACTGTTCAATTTATGATGGCATTGAAAAAAGTGACTTACAACCGGTTGTTGCAGTCATATCATCAGAATTTGCTTGGCAACCTGTATTTTTGAAAGTTGCAGGTCTGAGTCATGTGATCAATATTTACAATCTTCCCAGGGCTTTCTGATAAACAAGACAATGGAAAAAGCCTTATCTGCTTAATTATGAGTCACTTAATGACCACAAAAAATATCATGAAATTGGTCATGATTCATTTAACAATCACACTGCTTCACGATGAGAGTTCCAGTCCTAATTGTGATCATAAATTGAAACTACCTGTATTAAGATTGTTTCACACATTTTTGTTCACTACATTCATCAATAGACAAATAGCTCTCCGGAATGAGATTTGCAGAACTCCTCCCGACAGTGTTCTGCAAAGACCGTTCTCTGGGGTAGGAGAAATGCTCCTTGTTAAGGTATTCAAGATAAAATATATGTTTATATTGGTTGTTATCAAGACTGTGATTCTGATACTTGGTATTATTTTATTATATTAAAAGTGAGATCAGAGTATTGACACTTTTCAGCTTTGATGTTGGAGATTTCTGAGAAAAACCACATGTAGCTAAGAAAACATATGGATCACCGAACAAACCAACCTAAAGTTCTAATTTGAGGCACAAATGATTAGGTTCAAATAATCCTACTTTGACAAATTATGCAAAGACCTGGTTCTATGGAAACAATGTGAATGCCAGGAAAAGCAGCCAAGTGGGTGGAATCAGTTACAGTGACACTGGGTACAGATTAGAGACTGATTGTCATGGAGAAAGTCTGTATAGTTGCAGAGTTAAACCAAACTTACTGGCACATCATCAATATATCTGTACTTTTGTTTCTCTTTTTGATTTGAACTAAGGGTAAGCAGTTTCGAAACAAATGACAATAACAATTACTTGAAACTGCATATCCATAGTGATAACACTATGTAACTTGTTCTATTCATTTGTAGCAGCTTTATAGATGACTTTAAAAAGATGTTTTCTGTTACAATATTATTTAGCACTATGACTGAAAAAAATCAATGGAAGAAAAAAATAGCCTGTTCAGATTATAAGACAAACAGCACATTAAAACTTGTATGCAAGCAGGACGGTGTAGAAGAGAAAAAGAATCAAAATTCTGTTTGGGATAGCACCCAGATTATTTCTAATGCTACTACCTATCTTTCAAGAACTGCTCTACCTACTTCCAATCCTTGAACTCTTATGTGTGTGAGACACAGGGTCTCTATATGCTGTTTTCTGAGGATTAAAATTTTAAAAAAAGGAAATTAATTTCACAAATACAAACTCTCTGGTCATCTAGTATAGAGATATGTGGTCAGGAAAACCAAATCTTTCTTGGGAAACAAGCCAATCTCACAGATAAACAAAATCAAACTTTATTTTAAAAATCAAAAAGTAAATAATAAAAGTTAAATTTTAAATATAAAAATACAAATATTCAATACTGAAGAGGCTATTGGTAGAGCTCTCCAATCATACTAGAAAGCTTTTTAAAAGAAATATATGAAAGAAAATGCAATATTCCAAAAAGATTATAAGACACTGGTGTTTTATCACAAAACATTTTTAATTTAATTTATTTTACTCTAAAACAATACTTCCCGATCCTGGGAAAATTACCCAAAATTGGATGAAAGTGGTTTTTCTTTATTGTTAAGGACACTTAATCCCATTACTAATCACAGCAGAGACATTTAAAATTTATTTAAAGATTGTCATATGTACTAAAATACATTAAAAGTCTCCCAAAATATCCCTTTTAAGGTGAAAACCAATGAAATTAACAATAGTAATTGTTGAAATGAAATGTGATTAAGATTATTCAATGATAGTTTTTTAATAGTCAAGTAGTCAACTCAAGTAATCCTTGAGTTATAACCATTGATATGACTACTTCATTGTGACTACTTAGTTATGACTATTTGATCAATTTGAAGTTATGACAATCCTGAAGGAAGAGACTTACAACTGATCCTTGAAATTCAGCAAGACTTTCTGATAAGTGTTTTGGGGTAATGAAGGAAAAGGTTTGGGAAGCATCTAAAGCCTTATAAAACAACAGAAGTGGTTGGGCATCTCAAATTAATTTGATAGGTTACAAGAAAATTATATAGAAAATTGGTATCTTCATGCACACCCTATTATGGAGTTTTCCGAATTCCAACTTGCAATTCAAGAGGTAACTGGTCATTAGCCACCTACTAATGATTGGTATGATTCAGTGTAGGTGGCCACTGAATTCTGTAGAAAAGAGTCAGAGACTCTCTTTGGGAAAATACCAAGCATTAAATCATACACTAAAATAGGCTGTAACAGTGGAGGTCAGCACAGTTCTGTAAGAGATATTTACACTTCTTATTAAGCTCAGTCAGCTCTACAACAGGAAACTTAAACTTCCTTGTTGAAAAACTGTTTTCTGTGGATATTTTTTTGTTGTTGTTAATCTGATGTCCTCTTGGGCTCCAATTATAAATATAAGGATTGTTTTTAATACTTGGATGAAAATCTTTGCACTCAATCATTTGCACTCAATGACTCCCTGTCTAGAACTCGTGGACTAGTCCCAATGCTGAATTTCCTCCTTTGAGATGCTTTGCCTGCTCTTACTGCAGCTGCCTTCGGCTGTTGCTTGTTTGTGGGTTTTTCTGCTTTCAGTCTTGTCTTCAATAAGTAACAGTGTGCTCTTTTGGGTTAGGATCAGGTGACTGACTTGGCTAGTAAAGAATATCCCATTTCTGTGCCTTGAGGAACTCTTGGTTGCTTTCGTTGTATGTTTTAGGTCATTATCCATCTGCAATATCAAGTGGCATCCTATCAGTTTTGCAGCATTTGGCTGAATCTAAGCAGAGAGTACAGTCCTATGCCCTTCAGAATTCATCCTGCAACTTTTATCTGAAGCCAGGTCATCAATAAATGCCAGTCACCCTGTTCCATTGGCAGCCAAACATGCCCATGTACTGTCTCTGCCATGTTTGACAGATTGTAGGGTCCTTGGAGCCCTTCCTTCTCCCTATTTTTTTCATCATTAGGATACAAGTTAATCTTGGTTTCATAAGTCAAAAGAATCTATTCCAGAACTGGGAAGGCTTTTTAAGGTGCTTTCTAGCAAAGTCTAACCTGTTCTTGATGTGCTAGAGTTTGCACCTTATTATGAAGCATTCATAACATCATCTCTTGGCTGTGAACTTTAACAATGACACATCTACCTCAAGAGTGTTCTTGACTTGGCTAGATGTTGTAAAAGGGTTTTTCTTACCCAATGACAGAATTCTGCAGTTATCCACTTTAGTTATCTTCCATTACTTTCCAGGCCTTTTGATGTTATCGAGCCTGCTATCTAATTCCTTCTTTATAGAAAGTTTCAAAGCATTGTTTTGACCATTCCCAGTAGTTTTGCACTCTCTCTCATAGATTTCACTTTTTCAACCCAATGATGGCCTCCTTCACTTTCATAGACACCTCTTTGGATCTTATGTTGAGTGTTCCAGTGAACAGCTACCAAATGCAAATGTAACACTCAGAACCAACTTCATACTTTTATCTGTTTGATTTATCACAGAGTAACAAGGAAGCAGGATGCTCCTGGCCATGAAAATGCTTCTCAGCCATCACCAAGAATAGAGATTGGTATATTAAAATGGCTATAATCCTTCAATGGTTATTGTTCCAATATATATACTGTATAAACCTGATTCTCTCTCTCTCTTTCATACTGTGTATGTTTATGTTGCTACAATTTTCCTAGATTAACCACAATTGAAAATTTCAATTTTTGATAAGATGCTATGGAGAGATAGTATACCACTTTTTTTCTAGCTTCTCTAGGCAAAAGTTTCTCTGGTGTTCTGCCCTATTTTTAGAACAACAAGAATGTTTTTATACCAAATCTCTAATAGAGGAGCCATGGTATCTGAATCAGAACATGACCAAGAGTCACATCACACTGCACAAGATGAGGAACATATTCAGTGGCAAAAAGGGGAGGGTTTATGAGCCCTGCCCAATTGGCAAACTACCTTAAATAGTTAAAATAAATTTTCAGAAATTTCAGAAATTTTCACTATTAAATATGTAAAGTCTGGTTGTTTAAAAAATAAACAGACGTGACTCATAGAAATGAACGTATTTTCCTTATAAAGAAGGAAAGCATTGGCATGTGGAAAGAGTATATACTTCTCAAATTGAAGTCCAACCATAGCTTAACACATTACATTATTTCTCAGTAGTAATAAAACACATCTATACCTGAATTCCTAGAGAACAGGTCTAAACTTATATCCAGACTAATGTCAAAGTATTCTAGATGGAAGATGCGAGATGGAGATCGGATTGGGTAGAATATGTGCAATGAAACTGTTTCTTTGCTTCAAGTCCTACCTATTACCCACCTCCCAAAACACTGTGTCGGACAAAAGAAAACCAACATACTGGATAACATTTCCCACTCTAGGCCCTTCCCAATATTTTTAGCTGCATCCAATTTATATAGTCTATTCGCATATAGGAATATGCCAGGCAGACATTGACAAAAATCCAATACACTGTAAGGTACACCTTGGTATACCTCTAGTTTGGGGGAGGGCAATTTTATATTTAGTTTCTGCAAGGGATAATTCAATTTGAATCATTTTTAACAAAACTCATATAGCAAATATGACTTATAATTGTTTTCAAATAGGCTGAAATAAAATAAACCAAACTGCTGATACAAACTGCCGATACACGATACACTTGCAATACTGTGTACAAAATGTTGCAATGCTCTAGAGAGTTCAACGAACTTTTATATATTCATAAGCATAAAAGTTATGACTATCAATGTGTGAGGTCTTCTGCTACTGCTATAGAAAAATGGGATAATGTTCTGGATTTTCAGTCAAAAAGGCACTAGTTAAAGACAATGTAGACTAATGCCTAGAATGCCTATATAGCCTAGAATAACCACTTTATGTTTATGGCATAATAAAGGTAGGCCACAATTATTCTTGACAAATCTTCTATTTCTGCAGCTTACTATTAGCAAATGCTTAGGGCTTAAATGAACACACATACAAAATCCCTAATTCACACTTCAAGATAAAGAACTGTTGTAAATATACCAAGAATAAAACAACACAGGATTTTCTAATACTTTTACTACAAGTTTTATTAAATTAGGAATGTTCTTTCTCTAATTTTCATTGCAGAGCCTAAATTTAACTAAACATTTCAGATTTTATCTAAACCAAGTTATATCAAATTCAAGTAGAACTTTATGAAAATGTAGACTATAACTTTTAAGCAAAGATCTCATGAGAAATGTGAAATGGTGCATATTATGTGCCCAAAGTATTTTATTTCAGCGTTTAAGACATTTCAGATGCTAGACATGATCTTAAAAGTCAGGCGTTGCTACCATTAATTCTGACTGAGCCAGAGGAAGTAATTATTCTCTCATTCTAAAGTTTATGCAATATATATATATGAATTTCCCAGATTATCATATAATTACTGTTCTCTGCCACTAGGCTGTAATACTCAAATTTAATGTCATACTTCCTCAAAGCCTAATATTTACGTTTAATATCAATCAGCCTAAACCCTTTTCTAAGAGAACTTTCACTGTTAGGAAAAGTTGAGAGTAAAAAAGTTGGGGGTCTACAGTACAAATAATATTATAAATCACGGGTGTCAAACTCGCGGTGTCACATTGCCATCACATTACGTATTGTAGCATTTTTTTCCCTTCACAGAGTTGGGGTGGGCGTGGCCTGTGCATGATTCATCCGGCCCGCAGGCCACCAGTTTGACACCCCTGCTATATTTATATCTATACATTTGCAGAGCCATCAGTTACAAACTTACAATAGGATATATTAGACCAATATTATAACCTGATAAAATAGCATATCTTAGGGTACAATTTTTAACATCTGCTTTATGCTTTCATTATACATTTATAAAATTACAAGTGGTAGAAAAGTTGGTTGTCAACAAGAATTTGAAACAAAGTCTCAGAAAATTCAAGCAAAGATAAAAACTATGAGGGAAAAAAAGCAATGCAACCTTAAATGAGTTAGTCAGCTTTTCTTCCAGGAAAATGCAGCAGCTCGCTAAACTCACCCCACTGTTACAAATGGCCATGTGTGTACATTTGTGTTTAATCACAGTAATTTGAACACGGAGAGAACGTACATTATTTCCTCATCATATGCTTTTCTTCATTTGGAGAGGAATAAAAAACATAAGTGACTCACCAGATTGAACACAGTTTCTACAATATCCCTGTTGGATACTTCCCCAACTTCCACCAATCCTGTCAGAACAGCAAATTTCATCCTGATACCCCGGATAGGGATGCCTGGATTCAAAGACTGCTTTTCAGCTGAGCTTCCATCTTTTCCTTGTCCAGTACCTCCTCTTCCTCCTCCTCCTCCTCCTCCTTTACCATCCCCTGTTGACGGAGAGGAAGAGCTCTGTCTTTCTCCACTAGCCATAGTGAGTTCACTTCCAGAAACACAGAACAGACACTCTAGCCTGGATCTTCAGGTCCAGTTCTGAAAGCACCTTGGAAGGCAGCCCAGCAACTTGAGTCCAGGCTCCTCTTTGTCTTCCCTCAGTGGCAGGGCCTAGGCAATGGGTCTGTGGAAAGAAGGTCATTCCAGAAAGACAACAGTTAAGTACCGGCACTTGGTTAAACATTATCTACAAACATAACTATCAAACTCTGCTCCCTTTTCTTGAAGCACATGCCTCCCTCTCCCTCAATAAACCAGAGCAGGAGCAACCACCTGCACAGGTAAGCTCCTCCTTGTTGCAAATTTTCAACTTGCTCGCACCAGAGAGAAAGGGGGGGGGGGAGATGGTTTCCCAAAGGACTGTTCATATATATATATATGTGTGTGTGTGTGTGTGTGTTTGTGTATACATATATATACATATATATACATATATACATACATATACATACATATACATATATATACATACATATACATATATACATACACACACACACACACACATATAGTAGATTTGAAGACGCACCACCCTCCCCGGGGCTCTTCTCCAAAAGCGCTCTCCCTGTTTCTTGCCCCCTCGCGCGCGCAGTCACAGGTGCAAGGACTAAGTCGGACCAGCGGGGAAGTTCGCACTCACCCAGCCAGCCAGCCGAGCTCTCCGCTCCAGGGACGACCGGGGCCAAAGGGCAGCGAGACGCGCCTTCTAATGCCCGGCGGCTGATCCAGGCATGGAGACAGAGGTCTTCTTCGTTTCTCCGCCGCCACCGGACTGGCGCAATGCCGACCCGAGCTGGATGGAAACCAAGCGCTTTGAGGGGGGAAGATGCCTGAAAGTTTTTTTGGGGGGTGGGGCGGGTTTGGTTTCTCCCCTCCGCCGTGCAGCTACTTCACTCTGCAGTCGCCACGGTTAGCTCGCCCATCGCTTCCTGCTCGCTCCGGTTGCTGCCGCCATGATAGCGCTAAGCCGAGCCCGAGGAGAGTTGCCGGGCGAGTCACAATGCGCCTGCGCGGCCAGGAACAGGCGGGGCGGGCCACGAGCGGGACGCAGCGGGCTCGGGAAAGGAGGCTTCCGCGCAGCCTCAGGTGAGCTAGGTGTGTCCAGGTGAGAGACGCAGCGTATAAAGTAGAAAGAGGAGGAGGAGGAGGAGGAAGAAGAGGAAGTTGGCCTCTGTTTTCCCTGCGGGAATGGAGGCAACTTCCAGTGAAAACCCTCCGTTAAGAAGGAAGATGTAAAATCCGTTTTTAGTATTGGATTCGAGAGGCTGAAGCCAGTCCTGTTTCTCCGTCGTTTGGGGATGGAAACCGATGATGGATAAGAGTCGGGTGGAATATTAGATGTTACGGTTCATTTGGAAGTGCAGTCTTGTAAATAAGGATTTGGGTTTTAATCGTATTGAATTCAGCAGGGAATGTATTTTCTCTTGGAAAAAGAATCGGGACATTACCACATGGGGGCAAAAATATCGTTCTCTGCTCCTGTGATACTTGTAAGAACATGAAACTTATTTTGGCTTGACAGCAGTTTACAAATAATTTTTAAAATGGATTCCCCCCTATCTTTGTGTCACTTTAAATATTGTGGTTAAGAAAGACCATGAATTCTAATCCTGCTTTGGGCACAAAGCCAGCCAAGGGCCAGTTATTTTCTTTCGGCCCTATAAACAGGGCAATGGCAAACCATTTCTGGAAAAAAACACTTGCCAAGAAAACTGAAAGGACTTGTCCAGGCAGTCATAGAACATATAATAATAGAGTTGGGACTTGGAAGGGACCTCGGAGGTCTTCTAGTCCAACCCCCTGCTTGAGCAGGAGACATACCATTTCAAACAAATGGTTGTCCGGTCTCTTTTTGAAGCCTCCAAAAGAAGTTCAATCTCTTTTTGAAAGCCTCCAAAGGTCTCCAAGAATCAGGCATGATTGAATAGAAGAAAAAGATATATAGGGCTTGCATATAATTGAAATAATTTTCTTTGAGCATCTGAATCTAGGTCCAACATGTTTAACCTCCCAAAATTGCTGAAGCAAATAAATAAAATCTTTGTTTTGGGATGAATCAATAAACATTGAGAGAAAGGGGAACAACAGCCCATTGCTATATTGCATGTTCTACACAATCAAAGACCAAGCATCTCTAGGGTTAGAAGAGGAGTAGGGGAAATAAGAATTTTACACTCTTTGGGTTTTGAAATTATTTTATACATTTTGCATTTATTGAAAGAATGAAACACACATAAGCAAATAGGGTTAGTTGAATGCACTGTCACATATTTTTATATCTAGTTAATAATCTGGAAAAATCTAATGTGAGCACATAAATAATACACATGTACAAATAATTCAGTATGCGAGTGACTGATGAGTGCCAAAGTCATATGTAATAATAATAACCTAGCTTTCCGAGTAGCTATGCTTTCATGCTCATTTAGAGAACCTGCATGGTTTTGCAAAACCACATACTTTTCATCTCATCTTGAATTTCCTGTTTTCTTATGTTTTAAAGTGTGCAAATGAACAACAAAATGTAAATGATATATTGCAAGCACAGGTGTTTGCAATGGGGTAAATGATGACATGTTGACAAAAATGATGTGATTTACATATCGGTTGTAATGCAAGTACTAACATGAATCCTTCACATGACATTGTGCCCTTTGCATAAGTCCATAATGAAAAATGCTTTAATAGTACCTCAAAGATTTTGTTACTGTTATGCTCCCATTTTATTACTGTTCTTTTAAGAATGTTGGTAATCATCTTTAAAGCTCTTCATGGCATAGTTTCAGGCTACTTGAGGGACTGTTTCATCCTACTGGGATTGGCCCGTCCCATGCACCCCGGCAGAGGAGGCATGCTGCAAGCCCCATTTGTCCGATTATTTCAGCTGGCAAGGTCAAGGAAGGCCTTCTGTGTCATGGCATCTGCCCTCGGGAACAGCAGTTGCCAACCGGTGGGCCGCGAGAAAATTTTGGTGGGCTGTAGAGAAATCTTACCCCCAGAGCATCCCCACAAAGCAATTAATCCATGCTGTGCAGAAACACAAGGCTGCGCCACCCACATGGCCTGCGGGAACCATCCCTGCCCACTCACTCCTTATCCAGTAAACTTGCCTGCTAAATTGCTACTTTTCCTTTTTCCGACCATCATCTGTTCTGCTGTGCGGGAGATTTAGATTAGCTAGGAAGCAGGAAATGGTTGGATTTCTTACTTTCTAGCTAGTCTTTAGATCTTCAGCTCAGCACAGTCAACCTCCCTTAGGACTGAACATTTGCTTGCAAGCAAATTCAGTGCAGACTCACGGCAAGCAAATTTGAGAGACTGAGCTAGCCGATGGCAGATAGATAGATTACTGAATGATTCTGTGAGCAACTCAATCTGTCTGCCTGCTATGCCTGATTTTGGGTAAAAGTTCTTTTTTTATAAAAAAAAATTCAATATTTAGATGCATGGTGTGTTATGAGTTAATTTTGTGAGTTTGCTTGCTCACAAATTTTATGAGTTTGCTTGCAAGAAAATTTTATGTGACAGACTAAGCTAGCCAATGGCAGATAGATAGATCTCTGAATGAATCTGTGATTCTGTGAGCAACTCAATGTGCCTGCCTGCTTTGCCTGATTCTGGGTAAAAGTTGCTCTTTTTTTATAAAAAAGTCAATATTTATATCAATATTTATAATATTTACATACAAGCCATGCCCAGCCAGTCACATGACCACCAAGCCATGCCCACAAATTAGGCCATACCCACAGAACCGGTTAGTGGTCCCTGGGATCTAAAATTATGAGTTTGGTGGTCCCTGAAGTCCAAAAGGTTGGCGACCTCTGCTCTGGAACATCTAGTCCCTCCCCCCCATGTGAGGTTGGCCTCAACTTTCCTGAACATTTTTAAGAGCCTAAAGACCTGGCTAGCTTGAGGCCCCAATGGGGAACATCACAGAGGTTGATTAACAGTAGATCCCACTTCCCTCTACTCTGTCCCCTCTCCCCATTTATAATTGGATCAAAGTGTTTGGGGGTATTTTATTCTATCTATCTATCTATCTATCTATCTATCTATCTATCTATCTATCTATCTATCTATCTATCTATCTATCTAATCTACCATAATTGCAAGTCCCCCAGAGTTACCTTGATAGTAAGATGGGTGACCAATAAGCTTTATAAATAAATAAAATTGCATTTTATATCTTGATTCTTGCATCAATGCAGCATTTGAACCTTTTTATTAAAAATGAAGTCTAAGCAAATTAATTTACCAAGATTAAGGTAAATGGGCATTTAAAATTTGCTATAGTTTGGACCATATGTGTGCGCACCTCCTCTTTGCTACGAATTTAAGCAAACTTCCAAGGCTTAAAAAGATGCTTCTAACTTAACTTATCCCTAGCAGTTTCCACATTTTTCCTTTCGCCTTTCTCTTCCCTTTTTCCTTCCCTATTTTCCCTACTATTTTGCTTTTTTGTATGTTATATTATAAACCAATAAAATTGTTAATAAAAATAAAGTAGCAGTTTCCTTTTTCAGATTTATAACCTTCAGCAGAATCTGCAGAGGAGGGTTTAAAATCAGCAAGATGGCAGATGGAACATCACAGTGCCAGTACCATTCATTTTGATGTGATGTTGGCAAGTGTGTAAAAGGCACACAGCTTATGGTGCACGGCCCCATCTGCCATCTTCCTGGGTTTGTTGCCCTGCATATACAACTGAGCTGATTTAAGGAAAAGCAAAGAGATATTGTGGTTGATCTGAAGAAAAGATCTAATGAAGATCGTCAGGGAATTGCACAGCAGGTGTCTAAATGAAGTCAGAGACACTGACACAAACTTACACTTTCATATAAATAAATATATTTTAGATCTACATTTACAGCAAACAAGGTAATCAGGCAAACAGAAGCATCTTGAGCAGAGGTGGTATTCAGCAGGTTCTGACCAGTTCTGGAGAACTGGTGGTGGAAATTTTGAGTAGCTCAGAGAACTAGCAAATACCACCTCTGGCTGGAAATTTTACAGGATTCTTCCCCTGCCATGCCAACCAAGCCATGCCCACATAACTGGTAGTAAAAAATATTTGAATCCCTCCACTGATCATGAGATAAAGAGCATATAGGCCACAGAGAAGAAAAGGGTGTGGAGCGGGGGAAGGGAAATTCCCCCTCCACGCTCATAGTAACCAATCACAGTGCAGGTTGCTTCACGAAGGATCCAGCAGTCTCCAACCATTCAACTACAATTGTGTGTTCTGGCTCATTGTACAATCCTGTTCCAGCTACTAAATTTAAATATCTTTAAAAAGAAACTTTTAAAAATGTTTTAGGACTGATTAATTTAAATCTCTGTTAAATGTACAGTAGTAATGTTCCATTTGAATTTTTATTAAACATTTTTTTAAAAGAAAAACTAATAGAAACTAATATTTAATAATTAAATTTATATGCCTCCCATCTCGATACCAATGATGTATCTGTATACTTGCAAATATAAAGTAAGAAAAAAAAATCAAATAGGAATCTAAAAGTGCAAAAAAGAGTGGAGAAGGAACAAGATACAAAGAAGTAGCTTCCTATGTTTTTATAGCAGTTATAAATATAATTATTAATATAAGTCTTACTCTACGGTTGTAACGTAACTCTTCTTTCTATAATCTATCCTAGGTAAACATAAAAACCATAAATCATAACTTCACTTTTTTCTTTTTTACACAAAAAGTTTGAATGAAGTTTCCAATCAGCAATAAACATAGTTACTGTCTTTTCTCTGATCAAAGAAGTCAATTTAGCAATTTCAGCAAGTTCCATCATCTTCTACCAAATATGCTATTGGTACCAAATTATATTGCCAACCTCAGTCTAGCCAAATAAGTCTGTTGAATTCCTGTGTGAGCCAGAACCAACTTCTGCTCCAAGATAAGAGTGGCTGTGGCTATTGGGTTGCATAGGTCCAGTTACTTTCTATCTTTACTGCACAGCTCCTCTGGCATGCCAGTCATGTCCTTTCCAGGGTCAGATGGCTTTCCAAACTCAGGCCTGGTCATCTCATAGCTCAAATATTGCAACTTATTGTTGGAAGTTAAAACCCACTCTTCTCTTCTAGAAAAATGAAATATTTTAGGATATATTTAAAAGGCAGAACATTTCCCCTAAAAGAGAAGTAGAAACTCAGAGAGGCAGAAACTCAGCTCCACCCCCTTGGTTAATGGGCCATTAAGGCCTGGGCCAGTCTATTCTACATAACAAAGATCTACCTCCTTCAGACAGAGCCATTTCATTGCCCTTCGTTGCATCACCCAGCAAGTTTCAACCAAACATAGCACAAAGACAACCTACAAAGCTCGCTACGAACTCTGACAGCAACCAATCAGGATACTCTTCCTATGCCCCAGGAAGTTCAAAGCCATAGAGGTTATAAAACCCAGGGACTCTTGGCATCTCTGCCCTTTTCTTCGCTCAAGAGCTCCAAGCCATGTGGTTCTGCCCACCATTAAACCATCTTTCCAAGCAGCCTCCATGTTTCCAGTGTCTTTTTCCCCACTTGGAACTGAACCCAGAAGGACATTTCTTCCACCATTATTCTATTCTTAAGGGCTGCCCAGAAGTTTCAACTGGTTTAGAATTCAGTGACACAAATAGTATATGCTTTCGTCAACATGCCCACTTGACGCATCTACTTTGTGAGTCAGTTTACTTTCTCTGAAGTGTCTGCCCTCTGGAACAAGGGCCCTCCATGTGATTTTTTCCCCTGATTTCGGTCCGGAAGGTCTTCAAAACCTGTCTGTTCTCCCGAGCTTTTGAGTAGAATGAATAGGACTCTTCTGTTTCTGATGAATTATTTTTGGAATTATTTTTAATTTATTTTGATCTAATGTAGTTTTGTACAGAGTAAGGAAAATGACCTCAGCATAAATATGCAGAAGCAGTTGTCCAAGCGAAAGAAGGCTGAAATATTAAGTCTACAACAGCTAAGTAACATTTGAAAGCTATTGAGGCAAACATCTACCTAATTCATTGAAAATTAAAAAAGGAGATAAGCACAATTATTCTATAAGTTGTTATATCCAACATCAGCAAATATTGTTTTAGCCTTCGTGAGGAATTGATTTCATGGTCTGATCTACCTAGTGTGGCTTATAATTTTGTTTTTTGTTTTTAAACCCAAATATGCTTGGAGTCAGGCAGCATCAAAACTGAATAAGTAAAAACTACATATGGTTCATGGAAAAACAAGTTTCTAAATCATTAAATTAAGGGTAATGGAAGTTTTGATTTGAAGTAACTGGCATTCAGCAATAAATAATGGGATAGTGGTAAGAAAACTGGGTAAGAGCTAGAAGAAAATGTTAAATTTATTTTCCTTTCTCTGATTTATATTGATGCTGTCTTTTTCTATAAGAGAATATTTTGTGCCTAGTCAGTATATTTTTCAGTGCTGTTTAATATAAGAAAATATATTTATATTTTAATACAATATATTAAGCAAGATATTGCATTGTGCATGTTAATAAAAATCTCCTGTGTTTAGTATTTTAGATAACCTAGATAACTAATTACAAAACTGTGATGAATGGTCATGCCAATTCCTTGCCAATTACAGTTTATATTCATTACTTTGATATACAGATTTTTAAAAAAAGTTCATCTGTCGTCTTCTTAAGGAAACTCTGCTAAAAATATCTGAACACTACAAATAATTCTTAAAAATATAAGCCTACCTTAGTAGAACTGCAACAGGATTTGTCATGAGAATAGGAAACAAGGAAGCTGCAAATTCATTACTATCTGTGGGAAAACCCCTTCAGTACGTGTGGAAATATATTTTTATTGCAAAGGCCAGAGTAATATACAACAACTATAATTGTTTTGACAATGTGCCAAAATTTTATTTGGATTGATAAAACCAACTAAAAGTGTTTCAGTTCACAAGACTGTTTTAAAATCTGTATGAAGATATTGTGATTTCATTTATCCAGGTCTTCCCTGTCCAGAAGTTTTTGCAATTGCAATAGCAGTTGTATACCACTTCATAGTGCTTCACAGCCCTCTCTAAGCAGTTTACAGAGCATATTGCCCTCAACAATCTGGGTCCTCATTTTACCCACCTCGGAAGGATGGAAGGCTGATTCATCCTTAAGCCGGTGAAGTTCAAACCTCCTGGCAGTGGGCAGAATCAGCCTGCAATACTGTATTCTAAGCACTATGCCACCACAGTTCATTATATGCTGACTTACATGTCCACATTAGGATAATATTGACGTATGAAAGTTGTTCTTTCTTTTGAGAATTTATCTTTATGTGATTTACCTAATAAATATGACAGTAATCACTTTCCTATGAATCTATGGATATTCATACTATATTAAGTTTTCTTTTTGCCTTTTCTTTACAAGCAGAATTAACCTAATTTCTCACACTGCAAAATTTCATCACTGGATTCTTCCTCCTTTGTTGAAGTATCATGTTGCCTCTCATGGCTTAGTTCTGAAAGATAACCTCTTTATTCCAACTGTCTTGTTTTTTGCAAGTAAAATATTGTGTGCTGATTATATAAATCTATGCAAAGCTTAAGTCATAGATTCCGTCTTCTGAAAAAATACTGTATTGTGGGGGAAATACTATATTTAGCACAAGTGGACAAAAATTGGCAAACTTTCAACATTTATTTTCTTCAAGGGATACATGAGACAATTTTGTGAGAGATAAAATGTGGTTTTATTGATAAATAATATTACTGTTCCAATTGGATACAGCAAGGATATGTTTTAATGACAAGGGAATACAGCTTAAAACAGCAATCATTTTATTATTTTCAGAATAAAGTTATTAGAAAAGCTGATTATAAGAGCTCACACAGAAATAGACATTTTTGAGTGTGCTATACAGATGGTAACCAATTACAAAACAGTTAGTGGATAACGGTTCAGCCAATATTTGAGTTTATTATTTTCAGCTTTATAAATATAGCCAATTGTGATTTATGATTGAACCATGGCTTAGTACATTGTGTAAATCATTAAATATTATAGTGGTAATATTTCTCTTGCACACCCCACGATCCCTTTCTGACAGACATCGCACCCCTGCACTTCATCCCCAACCCATGCTGCACCTGTTCCACACTCCCACGCACCCTTTCCAACTTACACACATCCTCGCATCCCCTCCCTGATCTGCACAGCACCTCTCATGCATCCATCCTGACTCAAAAGCCCACCCTTCCCAAACCCACCAGACACCATTAATCCTAAATGAGGGAGGGAGGTTGGTTGGTTTTCGATATTCTGCCAGCTTCCCACAAGGAAAATCAACTAAATGGAGAAGCTGGCAGGAAGTAACAAGTTGTTCCTGCTCATTCTGCTTTTTTGCCCGCCCATGGTCATTCTGTTTCTCTACAGTAGTACCTCGGTATTTATTGTTAATTGGTTTCAGGAACCATGATAAATACCAAAAACAATGAGTACCAAACAAATATTTCCCCTAAGGAATAACGTAGTGAGTAACAAAGTAGCCAGCATAAACAAGTTTTAGCTTGTGCATCAAGTACGAAACAAACCATGAGTATGTTTTCGCATCAAAATGCATTGAGTACCAAATTAGATGAATTTCAAAGCAGCTGAGTACCAAGGTACCACTGTATTTAAATAAGGAAATATCTCTGGGTGGCTAATGAAACAGGTCACATATAATATAGTCTTCCAAACAATATTGCTACTGTACATTGTTTTTCTTAATTTAACATACTTCAAGGGCATCTTTATTCATTTGTCTTACATAGATTCATACAACATCAATGTGGACCATGGTTCTTTGCACAATGGATATTCTTCATTCACACAACCACTAAGATTCAAAATCACCTGGCATTTATCTGGCACACACAATGTATGTATGTATATATGTATGTATGTTTTGTTTAATTTCTATCAGCATTTGTTATTTACAATCAAAGACTGATTGTACATTTCAGTTGGAAATAATCAAACAAAGGAAGAAAAAAGGAAAAATATTTTGGGCAGGATTACATTGAAAGAATGTTTCTGAAAGATGTATAAAATGTATTTATAGGGTTGGCAAAAACAAAAACTATACCAAAAGCCTCCCAATCATAACGTCTCTGGAAAAGATATTAATGAATCCTCTCGAGGTTTACACTGATAGGTCAAGAAATCAAAACAAAAGAGTATTGTATTCACATTAATATTTGGGTAAAAAAGGAATTATTAATGTGCAAAATATAATAACTATGGTTCCATATTCATGGCTGATTCATGGTTCACCAATGGTCAAGGGCATAAATGGTCTGGCATCAGAATGCTATTATGCCTTCCTTTCATTAACAT
The DNA here is from genome assembly GCF_049901715.1 of Pseudonaja textilis. Classification (NCBI taxonomy): domain Eukaryota; kingdom Metazoa; phylum Chordata; class Lepidosauria; order Squamata; family Elapidae; genus Pseudonaja; species Pseudonaja textilis. The sequence goes on along the minus strand of NC_141995.1, from coordinate 22,806,586 downwards.
GGATGGCAGCTTGTTAATCTGGATAGACAAATAATTCTTTGGTGTAATATGGAAGATGCTTAATAATTTCCTGTATTTGTAAATTTTTCAAAGCAAAATCTCCATATGAACATTATAGGACCACTGTTTTATATAAGTACTCTGTTCTGAGAATTCTGATTGATTACAATGTCAGACTAATGACGCTACTAAAAAGCAATTTCATAAAGTCTACTAACATGAACAATTAATGCATGAATTATTAGTATAATAGAAGGTAAAATAGGTCACAGATATATTCCTTATTATCACATTTGACATTTCTATTTTTCAAGGGAGGAATATGAAGCTAAGCTGGGAACCAAAACAACACAAATAGGATGGTACCATAATGGGGACTGTTATGCCCATATTATTTTCAAATTGTGGTGTTGGAAAAGACTCTTAACCCTAACCCTAACCTGCAAGGAGATCATATCAGTCAATCTTAAAACAAACTTAACCCTGACTGTTCTTTGCAAGGACAGATACTGAACTGAAGCTCAAATACCTTGGCCACCAAATGAGAAGAGAGGATTCATTGGAAAGGATCCTGAGGTTGGGAAAGATTGAAGGCAAAAAGAGGAGAGCAGAAGATGAGATGCTTAAATAGTGGTCATGAATGTGGGCAAACTCCAGGAAACAGTGGAGGTCAGAGGTGCCTGGCATGCTATGGTTGAGAAGCATTGCTAAGGCATATCGCGAAGAGTCAAACAAGCCTTAGCAACTGAACAAATGCCCATATTTCTTATTGCAGTTGCTTCTTGCCCTGAAGAGCTATTCCTGATGGAACATCTGGAATGATATGAATGTTGACACAGAAGCTTAACCTGATTTGTATTGATTCTACTTCTATACTGCAGTGTACACCAAGTTTCATGACACAAAAAATCTCCTCTGTCTTTTGGATTAGTGTCATGAGCTACTTGTACCTGGTACAGCAACAAGGGAAAAAAGGATATACAAAGGATTAGAAATAGAAGTTCACCATCTAAAAATATCCCAGAACTCTGACATATATACTATATTGAAAGTTCTAACTTTCAAATAGTATATTAGAGGTTTTATGTGTCCCTATTTTTCTGTTACATTTCACTATTTATTTATTAAATTTATATGCCTATATCCATTTACTTTATAAAACTGGAGAATATCCTGCATATGAAACACTTATTAACATCTTACATCTGGCAAATATATTATGAAAAATCACAGTAGACTTTTAAAATATGTTTTAGCATCATAAAATTTATGTAGCAATTTCTAATTAAAATTGCTAACATTTTAAATAGAATTGATATTTTATTACTAAGCAAAAAATTAGGCATTTTACTGTCCTCAGATCGCATTGTTTATAAGAAATTAAACATCACAATTATTGGCAGTTTCAAGTACAAACAATTTTTTTCAAGTTTTAAAAACTACAATTGGGTGGGTTGAAATATAAAAGAAGTTGATATATATAGTATTGAATTGTTTTTGCTTTTATTAATAGTATACAAAATAGTATACAAAACCAGGAGGGTTTTATTGGACTTACAACTCCTGTTCGAAGAGGCCAGGAGGGCCTTTGCGCCACTGTGGATTGTGTACCAGTTACGCCCTTTTCTGGATCAGCAGTCCCCATTCACAGTCACTCATGCCCAGATCACTTCCCATCTTGATTATTGCAACACGCTCTACGTGGGGCTGCCCTTGAAGAGCATCCAGAAGCTCCAGTTGGTGCAAAATGCAGCAGCCCACATGGTTTTGTGCAGACCCCGGTGTGCACATGTGTCACCTCTCCTGCAGGATTTACATTGGTTGCTGATTTGCTTCTGGATGCAATTCAAGGTGCTAGTTGTCACCTTTAAAGCCCTTCATGGCTTGGGTCCGGGTTATCTGAGGAAACATCTTTTGCCATTCACATCTACCCAACCCATTAGAGCGAGGAGTCGGGGAATATTGCAGGTCCCACCCTGAGGGAGATATACCTGGTGGGACCCAGAAGGAAGGCCTTCTCCATGGTGGCTTCCTCTCTCTGGAATATCATTCCCCCAGAGATTAGAATGGCCCCCACTTTAGCACTCTTCCGAAAGGCACTGAAGACCTCGTTTTGCCAGCGAGCCTGGGGAACCCCGAGAGGAATGGAGCCCATCCAATGGCTACTGTGATCTGCTGTTGTCGGAGAGGGGGTGGGAGTTGGTTTTTTATTTTTTGTTTTGTTTTGTTTTGTTCGTTTTCCCAAATTTTGTTCTATTGTACTTTACTAATTTATTTGATTGTTTTATTAGTTTTATTGTTTTTTATTTTTATTTTTTGTTTTAAATATGGTTTTACATTGTGTAAGCCGCCTTGAGTCGCCATGGGCAAATAGGCAGCAATATAAATTAAATAAATACAATAAATATAATAAATAAAAATGCATAAATTTTAAAAGAAAGGAAATTAGAAAATAAAAATATACAGGGGATATAATATTTTTAAAGAAATATGCATCTACTAATGAGGGAAGATTTGGTTTTTTCTAAATCTTATATTGTTCTGACTTATATTGTACTTTCTATTAATGGTTGGCTAGTAACATATTTTTAATTATTTCCTTTTCCTGGAATTCTCCTTCTTTGGCCCCTTTAGAATATTCATTATTATTTATTCATTATTAAATATGTTGGCTGCCTATCTTATCACAAGGTAACATATGTTACACCTTTTGATATTTGCACTGTCTTGGGAGAAAAATATAATTTGATAAAATAAATGTCAAATACAGGCAGCTGACTTAAAGAGTATGATCAGTTACTAAAAGACCATTTAGGATCATAAGCCTTGGAATTGGTGTTTTAGAGCCCATAAAACACTTCCAGCCATTGTAAAACATCATGCCAGACCCCCCTGGACACAAGACTGCATTTCAATTGCTTGGCAATCAATTCACATTTATGACCAGTTGCCAAGTACCCTGTGATCTCATATGATCTCCATTTGCAATTGCAAACAGTGCCAAATAGCTTACGGTGACCAAAAAATGATTTAGTAGACACATCTTCTCTCTCAATACATAAATGCTAGATCCAACATGGAGCCCCCAACATAAATCAGGCTCATGAGTTTGATTCAGTGTGGCTACGTAAGCATATATATATAAATGCCTCTGTATGACTGAACTGCTACAGAAATAATAGCCACAGGGGGAAAAAAAACAGAGAGGTAAACAGAAACCCTTATTTTTCCAGTTCATAGAGATGCCTATAGATATTTTCTTTCCTATGTAGAATGTTTGGATAACTTGCTATTTGTACTGCATAATCCTAACTAAACCTGCCTGTTCAGAGGTGAGTCCAACTGACAGGTCAAATTATTGAGAATGGACATGATCAACAGCAAAACTGTTTTATGTCCTTTATACCTGTGAAGCAGAGTGTAAAGTTGAGTTTTTTATTTTTAGAAAACATATTGAACCATAAGCTGATACCAATCTGGGTTCACAAAGCACACTAAGCCAAGATAGGCTTGGATGGTTTTGTGAGTGCAAGCATTATAGTTTGTTATAAAACAATATCACCTTTGAACATTTTTGTGAATACACCTTGCTTATAATATTGAAGTCCAACTATATATTGTTATGTGAAATATATATTTAAATGGTTATAAACTTTCTATTGATGTTAATTGAAGAGCATGTAATTCAAGCAACTAAAACTGATCCCCATTGTTTTAGGCATTGCTACTTCCAAGAAATCAGTAACTATCTTCCTAAACATCCTCCAGAAATTCTGGTATGTCAGGTTAGAAAATTTCATCAGACTAGTAACTCTGCTCCATATCCTTCCTTTTCAGATAATAATGATTAAAACAAGTTGTAACAGACTAACTTCATCTATTTTGACAAAGTTATTGGTTAAATGGACTGAGGAAATACTGTGGACATAATATACCTTGACCTCAACAGAGGATTTAAGTCTCTTGCAGTATCCACCTTAATAAAATTGCAACAATCAGTATTGTTTTAACTTTTTGTTCTCAGGACCCCTTCCCACTTTTAAAAATTCTGGAGGACCCCATAATTTCTATGAGTTATATTTAACAATATTTAGCATATTAAAAATTAAAATGGATGCATTCTAGATTTATTGAATCATATAAAAATAACAACACAGGTAGTCCTCAACTTACAACTTTTCATTTAGTGACCATTTAAAGTTACAATGGCATTGAAAAAAGTGACTTAAAACCGTCTGCACACATACGACTGTCGCATCATCCCCAAAGTCACATGATCAAAATTCAAGCACTTAGCATATGAAAAGTCAACTACTATTTTGAGATTTAAGGTTTGTTTTTTTTAGTGGGACCGGTCTATGAGGGCAACCTGGTCTATCCAATTATGGGATGGAGCATACTGCTTCTGCTTTCACCTTTCAGCCCCAATCCAGAAGCCTTGTCAGGCAGTTGCTTTTGCAACAAATTATTTTGTAAAACATAAATTTTTCTCTCTCTCTCTATATATATATATACAGTATATAAGAGCGAAATACCACTCACACATCATCACAAAATCTCCAGAACCATAAAGCCTACAAACTTGAAATTTGGCACGTATGTTCCTCTTGGCTTCTAGGTGCTCACTAAGAAAGGATTTTTTGAAATGACCATCAGAGCATTAGCATTTCATATATTATTGTTAACAGGCTCTGATGCTAAGGAGTTCTACTCTCCCTCCCCACCTGAAAAGAAATCTCTTCCAAATGCAAAACACAAGCAGAGGAGAGGAGTTTCAGTTTCAGGTAAGCCACTCCTATGCACCTTGCTGTCTCCTTCTTGCTCACACAACAAATACCATTTCAGTTTCCAAACAGCCCTCAGCTTTCTCACACACTGACAGGATGAATACTGATGGATGCTGGTAGGCAGGCAGAATCCCCCGGCCCCTTATTTTCCTCCCCCAAAACTAAGCCCGACCACATAGCAAAAGCACAGGTATGAAGCTAATTCAATATTATTTTGAGGTATATTCCATCAGGTTGCAACTGTGACAGCAAATTGTATCCATTCCTCAACATGTATGTTTGTCATTGCCCATGCATGATGGGGCACGTATGCTGTAAGTTTTCTGTGGCAGCCCTTTTATGAATATGTCTTCCGATGCTAATCCCACACACTGTATGGGGTTTATTTATTTCAGGAGTCTCCAATCTTGGCAACTTTAAGACTTGTGTACTTCAACTCCCAGAATTGGCCTGCCAGCATGACTTGCTGAGGAATTCTGGGAGTTGAAGTCCACAACTCTTAAAGTTGCCAAGTTTGGAGACCCTTGACTTTTTTTCCCCTAAATGCTGACGGCTCGTGATGATCATCGAGCCAGGACAGGAGTCTTCAAACATGACAGCTTTAAGACTTGTGGACTTCAACTTCCAGAATTCCTCCGCCAGTCAAGTTAGCTCAGGAATTCTGGGAGTTGAAGTCTACAAGTCTTAAACTTGCCAAGTTTGAAGACCCTTGAGCCAGAACATCGGGAAACTCCCACCAGGGGCCGCTGTGGTTTAGCGCCAAACGATTGAGAAAAAAAGCCGAGCGCGTTTTTTTCCTCAAAAGAGGCGGAAGTTACACTCACGTGACCCGGCTCTCGCGCAATATCGCGCTCTTTCCGATTTCCGGTCTCTTTGGTTCCTGGTGTGGTGCTATGGCGGTCGGGAAGAATAAGCGCCTCACCAAAGGAGGCAAGAAAGGCGCCAAGAAAAAAGTGTAAGTGGCTCCCGGGGAGAAGCGTTGGGGCGATAGCCCTGCGGCGGAGGGGGACTCGCGGCCCAGGAGTGTCGGATGCCGACGATGTTGACTGGATTGCGGAGGGGAGGGAGCGAGCGGCCAAAGGTGCTGACATGGCGGCTTCCGGCAAAAGAAACCCCGCGCGTGGGCCCTCGCAAAGTCAGGCAATGGGCGCGAGGAAATGGACCCTCCCGTCTATTTAGCCAGCTGCCTAAATTTAAAGGGGCCGCGCGCATTGGTGTCCCGGCGACGAGACATTAAACGCAAAGGGATCTGATGGGGCCACCACGTCTTTGGGCCGAAAGCTCCGGTGGTTTTTCGTGTGCAGATTGGGGAATGGGTGATGGAGGCAGAGAGGGATGCTTTCGAAAAGTGGCAGCAAGAAGAGTGCAGGCCTAATGTCCTAAGTAAGGCAGGGCTCTCCAGCCGTGGCCGCTTTTAAGACTTGTGGACTTCAACTCCCAGAGTTCCCAGCCAGCTCAGACCCCTGTCCTTAGGGCTGGAAAAAGATGACAGTGTATGTGCATGGCTTTTATTTTATGTTTTAAAATATATTTTATTATTAGCATATAAAAATATCCAATACGGTATGGCTATCCTGGTGTTTCCTTCGCCATACACACTAAAATAAAGAATAAATAGCATATATACTATTTATACATTACTAACAATTACTCTTGACCGGTATACTCATTTTAGTACATATATGTAGTACATATCTAGTATCACATTCCTGATCTTTTTAGCCTAGTTCTTTCCTGTTCCAACTCCCAACTTTCCATTTCAACTATTGATAGAATCTATTCCATATATCATAATATTCTGTCTCCCTTTTGTTTTTTAGTTCTAACATTTATCTGATTCTGCACAAGCCAGTATTTTTTTTATAATCTCCCTTTCTAATGGTACGTGTTCATTTTTCCCTTGCTGGGCATATACCATTCTCGCTACTGTCAGGATGTGTAATATTAAATATATTGACCCCTTAGTATATCCGTCTGTTGTAATTCCTCGCAAAAATAATTCTGGTTTGAATTCTACATGTCCAACCATTTCTTCTAACCACTTCTGTATCTTTCACCAAAATTCCTTGTTTTTTTTAACCACATGTGGTAGTATGTACCTGGTATCTGTTTAAAAAACATGATAGTGTGATGTGCATGGCTTTTAAATAAATATTCACGGGAAATGGTTTTCTGGTCCTCCGCTCTGGATCATCCTATTTGTGATTTGTGTGTATAAAATGATGCTTGGTAAAGCTACGAGACTTTTGCTTCACTTAAAACTTGGGGGTTCATTCAAGCCTTCCTAAAATATAACCAGAAAAAAGGTGGCACTCCAAGCTGCTCTTGGATCAGCTGGAAAATAGGTAAAAGTCCCTTCTGAATGTTTTCTTTTTTCTTTTGAAAATCAGGGTTGACCCTTTCTCAAAGAAGGACTGGTATGATGTCAAGGCTCCAGCAATGTTCAATATTCGAAACATTGGAAAGACGTTGGTTACCAGGACTCAGGGAACAAGTAAGTTACCAAAATAAGAAATGCTGGCTTTTAAGTTATGGTATATTTCTGAAAGTCTTAAACTCTAATCAAATACCATTTTTATTACTGTTTTAAACATTGTGTTTTGTTTACACATTTTACTGTATATTCCTATACTTATTGAATTTATATGCTGCCTTTTTCACTTTATAAAGCAATTCTTGGTGGCTTACAATTATATGTTGCAATTGTAATTACTTTGAATGCAGAGGATCATTTGAAATACATCTTAGAAAGTGATACATAGCTCAGTGGTGTATTTTTATAAACATGCTAACCGTAATATTTATAGAAATTGCCTCTGATGGACTGAAAGGCCGTGTATTTGAAGTAAGCCTTGCTGACCTACAGAATGATGAAGTTGCCTTCCGTAAATTCAAGCTGATTACCGAGGATGTCCAGGGGAAAAACTGCCTCACAAACTTTCATGGCATGGACCTCACACGGGATAAAATGTGTTCAATGGTTAAGAAATGGCAGGTTAGTATAAATATTGGTATGTATTTAAGCTGAACAGTGAAAATCGGAATTATGTTGTTGTTGATGGAGGCAAGTAAATTACAACTGTCAGGTGATGATTGTTCATCGGCTATTTTTCATATATCATCAGAACCAGTACTTTAAAAAGTTTCCAAAAATCTTGCTTAGTTCTTCTCTATATTCTGGTATACATGTGAATGCTTCCTAAGCGTACTTTGCAAGAATTCCTCTGAACCATGGTTATCTTGTGTAAATGCTTTAAAAGTAGGCAGTCTCATCCAGACATAGTAATTTGATGTGTTAAAATATCTGTAACTCTTACAATGTTCCAGACTATGATTGAAGCCCACATCGATGTCAAAACGACAGATGGGTATCTTCTACGCCTTTTCTGTGTTGGCTTCACCAAGAAAAGAACCAACCAGATTCGCAAGACTTCCTATGCTCAGCACCAACAGGTCCGCCAAATCCGCAAAAAAATGGTGGAAATCATGACACGTGAAGTGCAAACAAATGACTTGAAAGAAGTTGTCAATAAACTGTAGGTGGATTTTTTTTTAAACTATGTTTAGTAAGATGGTTTTCCGTGCCATGCTACTTTAGAATTTGTACAGGTAGTCCTTGACTTAACAAGTTAATTTACTGATCATTCAAAGATACAATGGCACTGAAAAAACAACTTATGACCGTTTTTCACACTTACGACCATTGCAGCATTCATTTAGGTAATACGATCAAAATTCAGATGGTTGGCAACTGACTCATATTTATGACAGTTACTGTGTCCAGGTGTAATGTCATCACATTTTGTGACTTCTTGACAAGCAACATCATTGGGCAAACCGGATTTACATAATAATCTTGTTACTAATTTGACAACAGCAAAGATTCACAAGAATAATCATAAAATGGGAGAAAGCCCACCTAACAAATGTCTCGCTTAACAATAGAAATTTTGGCTCCGTTATGGTTGTAATTATATTTTTAAAAGTGTTTTTAGATTCTGTAATGTTCTGAGTAATTGTGTCCCTTTTAAAGAAGTGAAAATATATATTATTTCTGGAGATAATCCATAAGATTAGATATGGGTAAACTTAGTAGGTTCTCTCCAAGGCAATGATTTAATTAAATAAGTAAATTGGTTTCAATGCCACAACATTCTAATCCAAGACCAAATAAATTATCTTAAGATGTAATACAGGGGTCCCCAAACTTGTCAACTTTAAGACTTGTGGACTTCAGCTCCCAGGCTGGAGAATTATTGGAGTTGACGTCCACAAGTCTTAAAAGTTAACAGGTTTGGAGATCTCTGGTGTAATAAGATGTGCACATTTTTTCTTAATATTTTATTCAGCCACACATAGAATGAAACCATTCTCATTGCCTTGCTTCGTGCTGGGGTAATACATAATCTGGTTTTTTTGCTTTGTATGAATGTGTTGTGTGGACATAGTTTGTTTATTGAAATTGTGCATAAACATTGAAGTTTCTTTGTGAATGCCACAGTCACTTGTAATTCTGCTGGGTGTTAATCTAATTTTTAGTTTGGAGACTTCAAAATGAAATATTTCATTATGATTGTAGGATTCCAGACAGCATTGGTAAAGACATAGAAAAGGCATGTCAATCAATCTACCCCCTTCATGATGTCTATGTTCGCAAAGTCAAAATGCTCAAGAAGCCCAAGTTTGAATGTAAGTATCTGTCACTGAAAATACTGTGTTAACATTGATTATATTTATTTGAAATGGGAGTGAATGATGACACTTTGTTTCGGTCCCAGATGAAGAAATGATTACTTTATCCTAACGCTGACATTCCCATAAAACACAAGGATATTTACTAGTTTTTGTAAGGTGTATAATTAATAAGTGAATATTTTAATACAAAATAAAGCGCCATTCCTTTAAAATGTAATTTTCAAATATATTAATTTAGATTTTTAATTATTTCTAGTGGGCAAATTGATGGAACTGCATGGTGAAGGTGGTGGTGCTGGAAAACCATCTGGTGATGAAACCGGTGCCAAAGTAGAACGAGCTGATGGATATGAGCCCCCTGTACAAGAATCTGTTTAAAAATCAGCTACAAAATAAAAGACTTAATATAAATAGTGTGGTAATGTGCATTTTTATGGAATAGTTACTCGTATTTTGCATTCATGCTACAATTTTGCAAAGCTACTTCAGCTACCAGTTGATCCACTGATGAAACTAGAATTGGTGAAGATTTATATTTTATTTCACACAAGTGTTACAATTTGGGTAATGATGAATATCATTCTGTAACATTGTAAAAAGCACACATTCAAGCTACTTCCAATTTTTTTTGTTTCTTTTTTTTTTAAGATCCAGGTAATATTGCACCAATGCTAAATATTTTTAAAGATAATCTGCATATAATTTATTATGACTTTTAGTTATTAGAGCATTGTAATTGTGACGAGACCCCTTCTAGTCATGTGAAAGTAAATTTCTATGCTGTCCATTTCACTAATAAAGCAGTTATTGAGTAGCTTGCAATTAAAAAGTTTAAGTGTAAAAAAAAATAGAAAAAAGGATTAATAAACTAAATGATGGGCAGCCTTGGGAGTAAGACTCTTCTTCCTTGTCAGCTGCCCCCAATATAGCAGGGCCCCTGGTCAAGCAGCAGAGCCAAGTTTTTAGTCTCTTCCGGAAGTCCATTTATGGAGGCAGATCTCATCTCTGATGGGAGAATATTCCAGAGTATAGGGGACACAGTTTACAAGCTATAGTGCAAGCACGTCCCTCACCACTTTAAATGAGGATTTAAATCTATCAGAACTCAAGAGAATTGTAGTCTCACCTTAGACATGAGGCCAGCCCAGTGAGGAGCAAGTTATACACTCAATCCAAGGAGGGAGGCAGTGACAATCTACTTCTGGAACACTTGCCAAGAAAACAGCTACAGGGACACGTCCAGGCAGCGGCTAGGAGTCAAAACTGACAGCACACACACACAAAAGTTCAGTAGACATGTATGGCTATTGAATGTTGTGAAGTAAGTAGAAGACTGGATTCCTGAAAATTCATGGATAAGAAATTCTGGATAGATTAAGACACTTCCCTCCAGTCACCTTGTTCCTTACTCCAGTGCAAAAGCCTTCACGTAGTATGCCGTGTGGTTTTGCATATTTGAAGGAGGGCAAGAAACATTTAAACTTCATTCCAATAGACTTAAGTATTTTCAGCTAAATTCCTTCATTTAGCTTAGCCTAATCAAGTCTACGGTGCTTCTATGAAAAAATATTGAATAAAAAGTATTTAAAACATGATCAGAATAGGTTATAACAAGCATTCTAAACCAAGAGATGAGTTTGTATAAAACATCCAGCAGGAGCTAAGGAAGTGTCCGCTCTTATTCCAAAAGAAGTACTAAACTGGTAATAAGGAGAAGGGAGATGAAATATTCTAGAAGAAAGTACTGAAATTTTTTATTATTGTATCTATTGTGAGGATCTAGCTCGTAATTAACAGGTTTCAAAAACATTTTCAAGGTAAATTAAAAAAAAAACGGTAAACCAATTTCAGTGGGTTTATTTTACACTATATTCAAATAGTGTCTTTAGCCTCATACAGATGAGAAATGGAGAATTTCCATTTCACATTGACAGCTTTTAAAATCACAACCTTAATTACTGCATTTATCCTTTTTTTGAAAGTTCAAGAGCTCATCCATAATACTTCCAATTAAGTATTCCCCTCCCCAAAACTGCTATGTTGGGTTTAAGAGAGGCCATGAATCCGAAGTTGACCAGCAAGCTTCATAAGTAGAGAAAGGCGAATCCAGCACACAATACTCTGTGCTACCTGGGTGTCATTAATCTGTCAGCTACTTGTTCTGAACTTTGATTCCCAATCACTTCAAGACTTAGAGAATGTGTAAAATTTAAACGCATCAAATCAAATGGAAGAAAATTTCCTTTAATTGAAGTTTTTAAAAACTGCAATAATTAATGATAAATTTCATTCCAGTTTGCACTGTTCATTGTTTGCAACAAACACATTTATTGGTTATGTATACAGATATGCCACAAAGCCGAAGAACAACATTTTAATTAATATTAATTTCCTGAAGCAAAAGTATTTTTATAGATTTGTGTAATCTTTGAAGAAAATTCATTAAACTGATGTGGAGATTAAATAGCTACTATAATATCCTGGTTCACACTTATATACTGTATATACATATTGTAGTATTTGTATTTTCAGCTAACTGCTGTACTTATATTCATTTGAGAATCTTATAGCATGTGATCTATAATACTTTATGGCCTCAATCTAGAAACTGATGCCAGTTATTTAAATGGGAATGTCATTAGTATTTATCTATGTTACTAACACTATTAAAAGCCCTTTAGATGGCACTCTTCAAGTGAAATAGCTGTATTTGGCAATCTGAATACATGGATTGGTAAGATAACGAAGCTTGCTCAGGTGAATGCTTACTTTAAACAATGATAAATATAAAAGCCATATTTACTACTAATGTAGAAATTAGTGCATTTTCATTAGTAACAAAACAATTTTTCAGTCACTGGAAAATTACATGTTGAGAATGAATATGGAAAAATACAAAATCTGAAAATATATGAGTAAGAAAAATTATAAAAGTCATTTTAACAAGCATTGCATTCAGTCTGGTACACAGTGGTTTTCAGTTAGCACTTGCAATGACCCTCAAAAGCCTAAATACTGCAGCTGACATACAACAAAAAAGGTCCATTGTTCCTAAAAAATACAGCAAAATATGAGATGGCAACAAAGGTTGCTGTTGTGAATAATAGGTTTTGCCTTCAACTAAGCAGTTTCACATTGCTGTATTTGATGGTAATAATACTATTTTCATGTACTTCAGCTCTTACATCTTAATGGAAAGCTGAATTTTAACTATTTTTATATCATGGAAGTATTTTATTCTTAAAGTAAGACCACAACTAGGGAACAAGATAACATTCAAAGTTAATTACCTGGAAAGGTGTATTTTCCTCCAGTTTTTAAATTGTGAACAGAAAGCATGTATAAAGGAAGTTTTAAGAAATTAAAATAGGAAACTACAATTTTATGAATAAGCAACACATTGATTGAATCAAAAGCAAAATTTTCATTGCTTTTGTCCTCTAAAATAAAATTCGATTTGCACAATATGTCAAACCTCAAACCAAACTGTAGTTTGGTTTTAAAATCTGGCCGTAATTAAATGCATGGGTGGATTGTGGTCAAAGGATTCCTTGCAAGCCAGAAATAACTGCAGCAGCCCTGCTTATCAGAATGAGAGGCTGGCTTCTGAATTACAGCCTGCTATGTATTTTATGGCTTAGCAGCTAACTATTAATTCTGGAAAATAAGAGTGTAAGAGGTCTGCAAAGAGAAGCTGTTCCTGCATGCTTCCTCCCCACCTTACTATCAAAAGGGCATAGTTCGGAGGAAAAACAGGGCCCGGTGAAAGAATGTCTGTTTTTTTTCATCCTTTGGGATTAGGTTTATTCACAAGATTGTTTTGCTATCAAACCTTCATTATTTATTCTTGTTAGCTGTGCTTTACGCACAAAAGTAAGGTTTCCAACAATTATAGCCAAGGCTGTGACAGTGGTGTGTGCTTTAAGTACTATTTCACCCCTCCATAAAGGCCACACAGTGAAAAGTCAAAATGCAATATTGGTATTGAGAAAGAAAATGGATATGGTGTGCTTTTTTACTCAGTCTTGAGAAATAGGAGGATCGATGTTTTAGGTCTTTCACCACTATCAGATTTATAAACATATAATATTAATTCCTGGTAAAACTGACAGGAAATCAGAGCATTTTTATAGAATGTAATCTTAAGAAATATAGGGCAAAAACGGGACTTAAAAGTTTTAATTTTAAGATTCATTTTTTACCTTAAATTACATTTATAAAGTTGAAGATTGAGGAGATGGAGATAACAAGACAATACAGGCTGTAGTACAAGTTTATAATAATATCTATTCTTATGAGATAGTCATGGCAGCAAGACCCGTGAAAATTATTCTTCCATCACTTATGGATAGATAGATAGATAGTTTTCTGAACACACTTAATTTCTAACAGTAGATTAGATAAGAATAAGGCAATAGGGAACATTACAGAATTTGAAAGATCCAAAATGATATCAGACTTTAAAAAGGAGGATGAATCTTTGAAAAGTCACTCTAGATAAATTAAGATTATGATACAGCACAGTCCATTGGTTGCAAAAACTAAGAAATTTCTATGTGTGTAATTTTATTTACTGAAAGTACTAAGAAAAGTTACCAGCCTTTCTTATCATAAAACATATGCAATTATTATTCATTAGGATTGCGCAGTGTTAAAGCGTGTGCATGTATAGTATGAGGCTTGCAAAAATGTGGATACTTAATCAAAGCAGGCATTTTATATCTGTTCAACATTGCAATGTCTTCTTCAATTGCTTTGCCCAGCTTTACTGTATATATATCTTGCATTTATCCATTAAAAAAGATCAGGCAACAAATGTTGGGACTCAGCACCGTTTGAAAGATCCTGGAGAGCTATTAGTAACTAGGATAGAAAACTGGATCAAACAGACATAATGGTCTTCCTAGTCTAAGGCACGTAAATCCAATATCATCCAATTGTTTCGGGATACTTCAATCCAGACTAAGAGTAATTGATGCATTTTTAAACAACTTAACTTACTTGGTTTAAGTAAAGAAAAAACCTTTTCTTTTACCGTGACAATCTTATTTATGTATCAGGGTTTAATGTTTTCATATGGTAAACATTTCGGTTTCTGAAAACTTGAGTAGCAAACTATAGCGTGGGATATGTATTGTTAAAAAAAAAAACCATTTGAGCAGTGTTTAATAATTAATTGGATGTCGCACAAAGAATAAAAAGTAAAGGTAAAGGTTTCCCCTACCCAGTTGTTTCCAACTGTAGGTGGCTGTGCTCATATCTGTTTCTAAGCCAAGGAAGCCAGTGTTGTCTGAAGACATTCCCATAGTCATGTGGCCAGCATGACTATATGCTGAGGCACACAGAACACTGTTACCTTCCCATTGAAGTGGTACCTATTTATCTATTCACATTTGCATGGTTTCAAACTGCTACATGGGCAGGAGCTGGAGAAGATGACAGAAGTTCATTCTGTTGCATGGCACTCGGGTCTCAAACCCGGGTTGTCAGGTTTCCAGCTGACAAGCTCAGCATCTTTAATTCTGAGCCATTGCATCCCCACAGAAAGAATATAAAATGCACCAAGTTTAAATAATAAGGCTTTGTATTCCTCTTTTTTTAAAAAAAAAAAAAAAAACTTCTGCCCAGGGACTGCTCAGTATAAACTAAAAACAAAATATTGTACAGTCTAGTAAACATTTTACAAAAATAGTGCAAAAATGCATTTGATAGTCTAGATAAAATGATCACAGATAGCAGTCTTTCTCCACTGCACAGAATATAACGTGCTTTTCTTCCAGCGTATTCACTTGCAAAACAATGCTCCAGAATTGGATTTCACCTTAGGAAAGATGTAGAATTTGGACAAAATTCCTTGGAAATATTCCAAATTTGTCTTGTAATTCTCCACTCATCCATTCTTCATCTACAGATTGTACACTTGTTATGATATCACCAATCTGTTGAAACAAAAATTGCAACCAATATTATTTCTTTTTTATAATATTCTTCACACATACTTAACTCTTAAAACTGTACTCTTTCTTCTCCCAAGTGATACTTCGTTCATTTTTGAATTAGTTTTATATCAGATCAAAAGAACTGATAAGAAAACAGTGTTTTATGCTAGACAACGAAATGCCTTAATAAGTCAAAAGAAAAAAAAATCAAAGTAGGCCTTATATTCTTTGGGATACCTAGAAGCTTTGCAGTTAGATAATTTCTTAGGGAAAAATAAATTAAGTGGCTAAGTTTCACTAAAGTATTTTTTATGGATTATAATAATATAATAGAATATCAGCCCACTTTTCAGTTGCATTCAGTTCATTACAGAAACAGTGTAAACTGTGTTCCGGCTGTTTCATACATCACAGTAAAATCAAGATAATCTTAAATCCAACAGTGGATTTGTGTATAGGTTGTTCAACTCTTCTTTCAAACACAATTTTTTGCAGTATAAAAAAGAAGAAACTTACTGTCAACCCATAATAAACACTTGCAACAATTTCCCTAATTTTTATGCTGCAGGAGAAATTCAGGATGGTATTTTTCACAATGATAAAATATAATGTTTTTATCACTGCAGAATTGTATGTTTAAATATGCTTACTTTGAAAGAAAGTTCATCTATGTTCTCTGCATGAAAATCATACAAGGCCTTGGCTTTGGGTTTCCTCTCTCCCTGAGGTTCTGATGACTGCATTCCACCTGTAAGATACGATGATCCAATTCAATGTCTCTTTGGGATAATATAAGAAAACATTTTTTGCAAATATCTTAATCTGGTTTGAGGTTAACTGAGTGAAGGGAATGAAAAGCACAACTCTTTTTCCCGGCACATACACTGCAAGTTTAACTATGCCCTCTTTCTTTGAAAAAAAAAATCTACTTGCATTTTTTTAAAAAAAACAAAGTGTTTTCCTAATTATCAAATGGGAATAAAAATATATTTTCCTTAATTTTTCAAAGGGAAATTACACTGTTGTTCTTATATTGGACAAAAGCAAGCACTAACTACTGTTTCATGTCATAAATCTTCATTTTTTACTTTGGTAATTACCTTAACCAAGAAGGTTGCCTTGGAATAATATCAAGTCACTAGAGGGGATTCTAATTGACATCTTAAACCATTCCAGATTTTACCACCAGGGTGTGATCATGATCAGATTACAAGTATACCAGCCACACCACCAGAATACAGTAAATGAGCTATTAAATCATTGCAATATATTTTATGTAATTTATGAGGGCAGATTGTAGGTATCATCATGCTTTTCTGTATGAAATGGCAGAGAAAGCATTTATTATGAGGATGATCTTTTGCAAGTACGTGAGGAAAACGTATGTTACTTGTATCACAGAAAATGTATTTATTTGATTTTTATCTTGCCTTTATTATTTTGTTAAGTAATTCAAGGCAGTGATCATATCTAATACTCCTCCCTCCTCCTTTTTCCCATAACAACAACTTGTATGGTAGACTGGGCACCCAGCCAGCCACATGCCTAGAGTCGCACCTTAATCACTACACCGAACTGAATGCCAGAACTTTTAGAATCTGAGTAAGCTTTTAAATACTAACATTGTGTTTGCATATTACACAAAGGTATAGTATAGCAGTCTGTAATTCTATCTCAAGAAATAGCTTGTTCTGCATTAAAGATGTTTGCTTCAAACTGTAAGGCACTACAAAATTTCTTTTTCTTAATCATTTAAAATAAAAAGAACAAATGAAAACAGAAAAAAATAAACACCTTCATGACTGAGAGTACAATACTGAGACTTTAGCAGAATAACAGTAAGTCTTGGAGCTGCCTCCCATTTTCCTCAGATACCTTGGACATTCTTCAATTGAGAATTTCAACAATATATATAAATACTGTAAAAATCTACCAGTGGTAACATATTTGAATAGACCATCCAGAAAAATTGTAGTTATATAATCTTTTTTTGGTCAAAACATTTTGTTCATAAACATATCTACTAATCTCGGGACTTTTTCTGTTTCAGTTTCTGGCCAAAATTTCCCCCTTGCAAACAATGAATTCACTTTACAACTTACTGTTCACTTTACAATTGCAGTGTTTGCTTTGCAACCACGGTATTCGTTTTATGACCATCGTGTTCCCTTATAACTGTTGCAAAAAAGATTTAAAATTGAGCCAGTTTACGACCATCATGGCCTAGAACGGAAATTGTGGCTCAATTACAGTTGTAAATCAAGAACCACCTGTATCTCTATAGCCTGTACAATAGGATGAAAGCAGTTCCATTTTTCTTTCAGCACTGTACCTGAACAAACATGAACAAACACAGCTGGGAAAATGCCTTCCTTTCCATTTAGCCTCCCTCTATACCACTCTGAATCCACTTGTTCTAATATCAAGATACAATCTCCTTTTTTAAATGATAAATCTTCCTGCGTTTCTGCTGTAAAGTCATGAAGAGCATCACACCACTGTCCAGCTTGTCCTTCCAGCTTTGAAAAACAAAGAAAAGATAGGAGTGTAAGCTTTAAACTTTCTAATGATACTGAGAGAAAACAACACTGTCTATCCAGTGAATTCTATACACATCATTTAATAGGCTTAAAACAGATTAATTACTTTAGTGCAATTAATTAATAGATTAGGAAAAGTAATCTTTAATCCTGCAATGAACCAAGAAAGTTGGTGAATTTTTTTGTTTCTTCTAATGTATATATTAGAATAACAGATTGTGTCTGATTGATTACATGCTATAAAATGATAAATACATTACTTGTGTCATTGATCCTGAATGTTTACTCCTCAGCAGGAAACTGCCATCGCCTATATAAAAGATTAACACATAAACATTGTTTATTTATTATTTATTACAATAATTTATTGTATAATAATTTATTATTACAATAATAATAAATTATAATTTATTATTGTAATTTTAAAAATACTATTCAGATTTAAATATAGTCTCTGCCAGTAATATTCATAACATAATACATACAGAGAAAAACAATTCCAAGAATAATTGTTGAAAATCTTAAAAGGAATGGCTGGATTCATTTATTACACTAAGCTGTAATGTTTTTTGTTGTTGTTTTTTACACTCTGCAGCATGGAAAACCTCGTCACAGTGGTTAATCAACTGTAATTAACTGATTTATAAATTGTGTAACCGATTTTATCATTAAAGCAGCTTATTGTGTCCAGTGAACCCAGCCAGATGAGGTTTGTTTAACAAAACAGGGTTACGATCTCAGAAGGGGTGTGTGTGGGTGGCTGTGTGTGGGGGTGTGTGTGCATCTCAGCTCTAAAAATGGCAGATGATGTTTCTCTGAATAAGTCTAAATTAAATTGGTACATAATATAAAACAAACATAATTGTTGCTTCATATAATCTGATTCACCATAAAAAATTCTATTCTATTGTATCCCGCCCTAGCATTACTTTTAAAAGGAAAAGAAAATCCTGAGTAATATAGAAAATAGACCATAGGTCTGAGAAATGCATTTCAGCAAAAGTTATCTTAGTGCCAATACATTTTAGGGATGACTTTTCTCAAATTGTCTTCTAAACAAACAGAAGAGGAAGCATGTAATTTCTGACATTCTTTGACCAATTATTTTGGAGCCTGTAAAATTTAGGATTGAATGATAAGACAGAATGCACTGAATGGTTCCTTAAGGCAAGCTAACACTAGTACAGTATATCCAGGGGTGGGCTGCTACCGGTTAACCCTGGTTCGGCCAAACACTTAGCTAACGGGTAGCTAATTTTATGGCCGGTTCGATGCACCGGCAAATCCCACCCCTGGCTGGCCCCGCCCACTCCTTCCCTCCTCTCCCAGGAGTCCCCAGGTGGCCCATTTTGGAGGCCAGGTAAGTACAGGGCCCGCACAGAGGCTTGGGGAGGGCAAAAAATGGGCCTCCCGGAAGTTCTGGAAGGCTGAAAATGGATCCCAGGGAGGGCGAAAATGGCCCCCTCACCATGGTGCAGGAGGCTGACTAGGTCACGCCCACCATGACCACGCCCACTCAGTGACTGGGAGGGAACTGGTTGCTAAAATTTTTGAAGCCCACCCGAGTATATCACACATATGCATACAGATAGTCTTCGACTCATGACTACAACAGAGGCCAAACATTGGGTTGCTAAGCAAGACAGTAGGTGAGTTTTGTCCCATTTAACAACCTTTCTTGTCAGCATTGTTAAGGGAATCACTGCAATAATTAAATTAGTGACTCTGGCTTCCCCATTAATTTTACTTGTCAGAAGGTTGCAACAGATGATCACATGACCTCGGGACACAGCAACTGTCATAAATATGAATCAGTTACCAAATGGCTGAATTTTGATCATGTGACCCTGATGATGCTGCAATTGTCATAAGTGTAAGAAACAGTCAAGTCACTTTTCTCATCGCCATTATAACTTTGAACAGTTATGAAATGAACTGCTGTGAGGATTGCTTGTACAATAGCTATTAAAAAATTTTATGGAAGTGCTAAGATTCAGCGCATACTATATTCTTTGTGTACCTGTAGCATACATGTTTAAAATTGTGCTTTCATGTTAACACAAGCACAGCATAACCAATAATACAACAATGTGCAAAAATACTGATTTATATAATACATAAAATATCAATGAAGAAGGTTAGAATTTCTAATTTTGGTATGTGTTCTATACCCAAGAATCTAACCGTCTTTATTAATAAGGCATTTTGGTCACATTAATTATCTACTGTGAGATGCTGTTTTTTCTTCACCAGTTGATTTAGTTGTTTTTACCTGATTCAGGTAGATCTTCAATAACGTCCACAAAATTTAAGGGAAAAATTCCAGAAGTACCTCTCAGCTCTCCTTTGGCCCATTCTTGATTAATATACCCTTTTAAAATAATAACTTCACCTTCAGAGAAACTTAATTCATCTTTCAGGTCTCCAATGTATTCAAATCTAGCTCTGCATCTTGGGCCTCTAAAATAACAAAGAAAGAAAAAAATAGTAAAAGGGAAAATATCATTCTTTCATTTGTTTCACTTATTCTTCTGAGTTAAAACCATTTTACATCCTTTAGGTCCATGTTTTTATATTTGTTTGTTAGACCTGTATCACATGTTTATTATTTGAATGATTTCTCTACTAGAACTTCAAAGAAATATACACTGCAAGTCTTTTTTTGCCACAATATATTTATTTCTATCATATATTGTATCTGCATTTGTAGTAGATGTTGTAAAAAAATCTTCATGTGTGTGTGTGTGTGTGTGTGTGTGTGTGTATGCATATGTGTGTGTATGTATGTATGTATGTATGTATGTACATAGATATACGCAAGACACACATGTATATATATTCCAAGATTGGTACAGTTCTCATTTATTGATCATTTTTTCAGCAACCATTCAAAGTTATGATGGTGATGAAAACATAACTTTAAGGTCCATTTACAACCTTCGCAGAATTCCTGTCATGTGATTGTCACTGACCTCCGCAGAGCAGAGAAATTGAAAAAGAATATATTGCAAGAGAATTAGCTGTTTGCTCGTGTAATTGAAAGCAATTTGATCCCAGTTGCAACCTTTTTCTGGGAGTCATTTGTGACTTATGCAAACAGCTTGCATTGCATTTTTCTCTCCAATCTCTCTTGTCTGCGGTTGGGGGGGTGTTGAGGGGGGAAGAAATGCATTTTTACACAATCTCTTCTTTGCCTGACCATTCCTCCACCACTGCTGAAAGGAATGATTGGAGAGAAAGAGATTTGAAGAGAGTAAACTATTTTTGACATCAAGACAATGAGATCTGGATAACACCAACAGTAGTTAAGGGTCTAACAAAGAGAATGAAAATACAGTCAGTATTTTACAATACAGTCAGTCTCCAAAAGACTTGAGCTATACTATTTGCCATTTACCTTAATTTGCAGAAAATAACATTTATATTCTATACCCAAATATATTCTTTCCCATATGTTAACACTGCTTTTGAAGAAAAAGAAGAAAACTGGTTTTCTTTATAAAACTAGTTTTCAGAAATCAAAACAGCATAGACAAGAAAATAGCTTTCAATAAATATTTTTCCAATTAGGCAAGCCACCCAAACCATAAATATTTAAAATATTTAAAGTCCTTAAATTAAACAATTCTGTGGCTTTGTTTTGTAATGTACTGTGGTATGCTATTTTATAATTCCCTTTCCAAGATTTTTTCTGTGTTTGAAGTCTTCAAGTCAGGATTTTACTTGCTATGAGTGGTAGCCAGAATACCTTTTTATGACTGGAAAATACTTCTGAATGTTAAAGACCGCAAAGTCAACATTTCTATGAAAACTTACATAATATTGGATGGTGAAAGCGGCTCTTTTTTCCAGTTGTTTTCTCCTGGAGTATCAATCTAGGAAGGAGACAACAGGAACATTTAACTATTTTATCTATGTACCTTAATTTGTTTCTTTTGAAAAAACTATTAGGGCTCTATGCTTCCTTCAAAGGTCAGAAAAAGTTTTGAAGTCCAGGAAGGTACACAATTAGCAAGGAGCTGCAGCTGTTTAAACCAAATCCATCTTTATCCTGGATTGTACTGCCGTTTCAGAAGAAAGACATGTAAGCCATTAAGGCTGGCCCAGCCCCACAAATAGGTTGCAATGACCGTTAGAGCACAGCTGGCTTCCTTGCAGTCAAGAATTGCATATCTCTGAGTTCCTGAAAACCCAGTCACCGGTTTGGTCTAAGTGCATCATCATAGCAGCATCAAGTGATGTATCACAACTTTCCCTGCCTTCGTTAAACTGGGCATGGGCGTGGCCAGCACTTGACACATCCAGCCTACAGCCCGCGAGTTTGACAGCCCTGTTTTAGTTGTTAAGGCAGCAAACTGGAAATCACGACACTGCCTGTTCTAGTCCCATTTTAGGCATGAAAACAGGCAGGGTAACTTTGGGCCAGTCATTCTCTCTCAGCCCAACCCACCTCACAGGGATGTTGTGGGAAAAATAGGAGGAGGAAGTATGTTTGCTGCCTTGAGTTACAGGTAGTCCTCGACTTACAACGTTTTTCATGCTTATGACCATTGTAGCACCCCTCGTCCATGTTTGCGATCCTATGCCACGCGTGCTGGAAGTGGCATGCAGAGCCATTTCCCCCAGCACGCAAAACGTCACCCGGAAAAGCCCCACTGCGCATGTGTGCGCCGCCGCCCAACAACTGATGAAATTTCAGAGAAAAGATGCTTTAAAGACTTCACTTTAATTAACTCACTATAATGGAAGCTGAAAAATCGTATTACAGTATTGAAAAATTCTCCATTTCTACCAAACTAACACCGCACATATCCTTGTGAAACACATGTTATTCTTGTTTTCTTACTAATATCAGCTCTGTGGGGCTTGACACTTTTGCATTATTGTCAGCATCACACAAAATGTAAATCACTGATGTAGTGGTGACATTGTTAGTGCTAATCTGGTATAGCTGGTAGAATATTAATATACTAGCTGAAATTAAGCATAGGTTAAGAAGGTTATTAATAGGTTAATAAGTAAAGGGTATTTTCTCACAATTTCAATTTATTGTGAAAATGAAAACCATAAAGATCAAGACAGTTGCAAATTTAAATAGATTTGCTACATGGTACAAAAAATATATCTGCTTTGTGAACTCAAGCAAGATTTAACCACATGATATGCTCAATAAAATGCACAGGGGGAAAATTAAATTAGAACTCAAAAGCGAACCCAGATGAAATGCACTATATTTTACTTGAAATGAGAAATATACTTACAATAATTTTGACAAAGCTAGCAGGAAAAATCCCAGTACGATTCTTGCATTTTCCTCTGTACCACTCATCATCTATTTTTTCCAGAAGAAAAACTGTGTCTCCAGCACTAAGCTCCAAATCATCAATATGCTCTATGGAAAAATAAAAATTAAAACTGTTTTAGTTGATAGCTTATTTATCAAATCAAAAATAAAATCTCACTTAGGCGAAGCTCTATTTCTGGTAGCTACATTACATAAATATAGACCAAAGGAACAGACAGCTAATAGCATTAAAGGTCATTGCTCTGAGTTTTATTAAGGAATACAAAAAGAAATTGATGAGATTCTCTGCAGAGAAGAATGCAACCTAAGCAGAAAAACCAAAGGGGGGGGAAAGAAATTTAAATAATTGAGGACAGAGTCTTCAAGCATATGCTTATATTTCTCTCCTCAGCAATCTTCCCACCAAGGAATATGCCAGAAGCAAAAGGCTTTGAACGTAATGTCAGGACATGGCAACTAGCAAGCTTTAAGATCAGGATGACCAAGGGATTCAAATTCTAGCATGCTACAGAAAGTAAACCAAAGTATATTAAGAATCATTTAAAAAGCAAAACTGTATTTCAATTTATTCTGATGTCACTTCTTACCTGCCTTGAAATTATGTAGCACTGTTGCATGAGGAACACTTGGATCACTAATCTTCTGCATATCAACTGAATCCTTAAAAATATGAAAGATTTGGAAATTACAAATAACTGATACTCTATCATTTCTTGAGCCACTGAATTCATATTTGGAACATTGACTGCTGAGTTAAAGTACTCTTCACTGATTTCAAATGCAAAATCCTCAAATGCTATGGGAAAATCAATTTAGATTTTAATATAGCCAATCCTATTGAATTTTCATATTTTTTAATTCTTCTAGATGCTAACATCATAGCAGTGACAGTAACACTGAATCCCTTTGATAGTTACTGTTTCAAAATGCAACGTTTTTGGAAGATGTTTTGTTTATTCAGTTCATATGCCACCTCAGTCATCCAAGGGACTCTTATTAAACCTTCGATGGAGTCCAAGATGAGAAAATACTTAACAGACCCTTACTATGCTGCAAACAATGTATTTGGAATTGGAATATGTATTCCAGGAAAAATTATATGCCTAGAATAGTATTTAATTATCGAAATTTATACCTGCTGTTTGCTTTGCACACTCAGGGGAGTTATTATCTGTATTTGGGATATCTGCATTTGGGAGAAATGAACTTTGCTAGTTTCTTCTCCATTTTTGCACTCTACGTAGTATTCTCAACTTGATGCATCAGAAAAAAGTACATTTCCATTCTCGACACTTTAGAATGATAAAAAGTTAGATGACTAAACATATTACATAGACAGACAGAGATACACACACACACACACACTTCCATTGATGTAGAAATCTGCATTACCTTACAAGAGAGCTGTCCAGCATTTTGAAATGAAACATCTTCTTTAGCAATTCCATGATGCACAGGAAGCTTGAAACAAATTATTCACATTTCAGTCCAAAAAAACTTTTGATGATCTAATGTACATTTTAATGTATATTTTTTATTTGTCATGAAAAGGTATCCAAGTATTGCATGTCATTTTCTTTTCTGGGATTAATTTTGGGGATCCAAATGATCTATGGCACAGTTGCCCCATTAATCCTACTAGTTCATTCCAGTTCTTTGTTCACAAAATGAGAAATATCTGGTTAGAATTTTGCACAAGGTTCTGTATTCCTTTTAGTTTTTAGTTTGTGCATGATTGGTGATGGAAAATACTCCACTTTGACATAATTACCTCATTTGTTACTTGATATGTTTCAAAACTTGATACTTGCCCATACAGCTACATTGTTAGTTATGATTTAAATTAAGTTTTGTTCAACTCCTAAAAGACATAGACTGGTTCACATTAGGAAAGGCTAAACAATTTGCTGCAAGGGCCATATTGGTTTTTGTTCCTTTCCTGAAAAGCCACATTGGTATGTCATGACTTATTCCTTAATGGTACTACATCTACATGGAGGGAAGTAAGCTGTGGTACCACAAGGTTCCGTCTTAGGCCTAGTTCTCTTCAATATCTTTATAAATGACTTAGATGAGGGAATAGAAGTGGAGCTAATCAAATTTGCAGATGACACTAGGGTGGCAGGAATAGGAAACACCTCAGAAGACAAGCTCAGGATACAGAAGGATCTTGACAGATTTGAACAATGGGACCTAGCCAACAAATAATTTTTAATGTGGAAAAAAGCAGTTTTACATTTAGACAGAAAAAAACCAAAGGTGTAAGTAAAGATTAGGCAAAACCTCGCTCAAAAACAGTAACCATGACAGGACCCTTGGAGTCCTAATATCCTATGAGCCAGCAATGTGCGACAGCAGCTAAAAAAGCTAACACAATCTTTTGTAATATAAACATAGGCATAGAATCAAAATCACGTGAAGTATTTAGCACCACTTTATAAAACCTTGGTAAGACCACACCTGGAATACTGCATCCAATTTTGGTCACCTTACTACAAAAAGGATCTTGAGACTTTCAAAAAAGTGCAGACAAGAGCAACTAAGATGACTAAAGGCCTGGAGACTAAGATGTGAAGAATGGTTGCAAGATTTGGATTTGGCTAGTATAGAGAAAAGAAAGACTTGGGTTCACATGATAGCAGTATTCCAGTATTTGAGGGGCTGCCACAAAGAACTTATTTTCAAAAGCACCAGAGGGTAAGACAAGAAACAATGAATGGAAACTAATCAAGAAGAGAAGCAACTTGGAATTAAGGAGAAACTTCTTAACAATGAAAACCATTAACCAGTGGAACAGCTTGCCTCCCCAAAACATGGGTACTTCATCATGAAGGTTTTTAAGAAGAGATTGGACCACCATTTGTCTGAAATGGTATCAGGTTTCCTGCCTAAGCAGGGGCTGGACTAGAAGATCTCCAAGGTCCCTTCCAACTCTTCTATTCTCTTCTATTTCTATTCCTATTCTATTCTGCTATTCCACTAAAATGATATTAAATGTTATATCCCAAAAGGGAGAAAAATAATGGAACCCTATAAAACTCCAGTGTCAGCAGAAAGTACATCTGGACATATGAAACATTTTATTTGATGAACATTCACACAATTAAAATCGATCTGCTTACTCTTTTAATAAGAGATGACATATACAAAGTCACATCTCCCCTCTAGTGAAATTAATCTTCTCACCATGTATTTATTGTATAGAGGATGACCAGGCTTGGGTCGAGGGGGTAAATCTGAGCCATGTTTTTTAAAATCATCACTCTTTGTTTTCTTGATTCCCAATCCAAGCACGCCAGGTTTCTTGTGGAGTGTCACATCAGATGACGAGTGTGGCAATCTATCAGTATCTGAGGAGATTTTGTTGGATTTTGGTGGTGGTGGTCTTCCTGGGGCACCTTTAGGTGGAGAGGGCCGAGATGGTATGCTTTTCCCCTGAACGGGTCTAGAAATTATAAAGAAACCATAGTATTAGAAAACACACTCTATTCCAATGATATTACAAATACACTCTATTAAAAACTATTGCTAGGTTAATTATGTGCCATCAAGTTACTTTTGATTCCTGGGGACCATGAAGATAATATTATCTCCACAATGATCTGTTCAATGATGCCTGTTCCCTAGGCATGCAGCATCACTTCTCTACTCATCTCCCAAATACATTTACACATACCATTACAATTATGGATATATTAGAAGTAATACTAATTCCCATTAACTATTTTTTTAAAAAATCTGATCCCTTTAAAGAAGACTCTCTTTAGATCCAGAGGATCAGTCATTGGCTTCTTATTAAACCATATTCTTACTCATAATACACAATATATAATTTAACAGTCTCTCTTCTGTAAAAATGAAATTCAAATGCCAAACGTATACATCTCAGCAAAATTATATTAGCGATCTGCAAATAAAATGAGAATGGTATCTTTCATGGAAACTGTTGGGTAAAACAGCTCTTCATATAGTTAGACCAGAAGTGTCAAACTCGCAGCCCGTGAACCAGATACGTCACATGCTGGCCACCGCCACCCCCCAGTTTAGCGAAGGGGGAAAAAGTCGCAATACATCGTGAGACGATGATGTAACAACACGATTTTGACACCCCTGAGCTAGACAATTTCAATCAAGGAAACACAATGCAAATTGCATTGGCTTCACTAAAACATCAGAATCCCCATTGATTGAACCATTAGAATCCCACTGGAAGCAACTTCATTGTTGGATTCCTCTGTTAAATAGCTGGCACTTTGTTTTGTTTTTCTAATTCATACATTACTTTACCTTGTGCAATCTGTTAAGAAGATTAAAATTAAAACTGGAGATCTGCTTTGGGTTATTCAACAAATACTGATTTACTACTATATACTCTCCCGTAACTTCATAATATACTATTCTGCTAAACAAAGAGTGTCAAACTTGATTTCATTGAGGGCCGTATCAGGGTTGTGTTTGCTCTCAGGGGCCTGGGGTGGATGTGGCCAGCTCAATGTCACTCGTGTTGGGAGCACCTGTGGTGGCCTGAGCGCTCTGCAAGTGAAAATGGGCTGGCAGAGGAATTGAGGGCCAGTCCTTCACTGTTTCCAGGGTGGCACCATAGGCCAGATCTGGATCCATGGGCCGGATCCAGGCTGCGGACCTTGAGTTTGACCCCTCTGCTAAATATTAAGAGTGGGTCAGACTGTGAATATAATTATTGATATCTTCTAAAGCGAAATTACAGAATAATTAATGTAACCTATAGTCCATATGTATTTTTAAAATTGTAGAATATTTTACATTTTGCTATATAACATAACAAATTAAAACTATACAACTAATGTTAGTATTATAATGGTAGTAGAATATGTACTTCACAACACCAATCCCTTTGCTGCTTCTTTGATACTCACCTTGGAGGCAGGACAGGCTCATTCTTGATTGGCTGTACCAAGCTGGGCTGTTCAGGTTCCTATTGGGTCATTAATGTTATTGGTATTTGGGCAAAAAAAAATGGAATTGTTATGATTATTTCAAAGTAAAATATCAGATAAGAAAAGAACTGGTAGTTGCCTGGACAAGTCTATAAAAAATGTCTTGGCAACATTTTTGGCCAAATGCCTTCTTCCTAAGATTAAGAAAGAAAGACCCAGCTGACTTCATGATTAAGGTAGAGTAGAACTCAGTTTCCTGGTTTCTAATCTGGTGCTTTTAACCCTTGCAACACACTTTCTGTTGCGTATATACAGGTAGCATATAGGGTGCACAAGGAGGTGCAAATATGGCAAGACTCAGGGAGGTGCATGAGGGTGTGTAAGTGGCAGGGGAGGGATAACTCAAGCAACATGCAAGGGAATGTGGGTGGCAGGGAAGCTTCAATGCAAGTGCAGCAGGGTTATGGTGGCTGCTGACCTTGTTAAAAATGGTTGAACTTTTTATTTCAATACATGATTTTAATGGTCTTTTATATAAATGATTCAACCACACATAGTACAAATGAAAGCAGAACTATATACTATCTAGGAAAATTGGTTGGAATGAGGCAAGGCAAGGCAGGAACCAAAGCAGGAACTGGATAGGTCTGAATGCAAGGAATCTGAATTTATTTATTTGAAGTTTGTAGCAATTTTCTCACCATTTTGTACCATTTGGGGGAGAGGGAAAGTACATAATTGGTGAAATATGCACATTAAGCATTGTAACACTTAAAGATGATAAGTAATTCAGTTTAATATTGTGGCTTCAGGTTTTTTAAAAGGAAGGAACAAAGGAAGGGAAAGGAAAGGCATTACCTTGTTAATTATATTGATATTATTGAGTTTTCCAGCTGCAATACCAGATGTGCTTCCAATTGGTTTCTCTGTAGGTAGTGGAGGAGGGCTTTCCAGAATATCATTTAAAGCTGCAAAAGTATTTATAATTTTCCAATGTTAACTACCAAAATTCAGATTTTGATTATTAAAGAAATATTATTAAAGTTATTCTACAAATATATTCAATGGAAAAATATAACAGGTCTCACTGATAGCGGAATTGCACTACAGGCAGTCCTTGAGTTACGGTGGCAATTGGGACCGGAATTGCCATCACTAAGCAATCACAACATCACCTGATTGCATTGCTTAGTTCTGGTTGCCATCATGCTCCATCATACTCCCAAAGTCATTAAGCAAGAAGCAGCAGGAATTCCTGGTGAGGAGCACCAGAGTCCACAGCTGGGTGGGATAGACCCCAGCACTACCCACATGTAAGTTGCGGGGAGGGGCTGCTGTCATGTGTTCAGGACAGGAAACCTTGGGATGGAAGGTGCAGGTGCTTGCAAGTCCCAACGAGGAGGACATAAAGTTCAGGGAGGCACGGGAAGCCATAGGAAGGAATGATTAAGTGCAGGTTTGCAACAAAAAGGGGAAGGAGGGCATGGTGCATGCAAATAAGTGAGGCAGGGGGGAGGGTGCATTGCATGCAAGCAAGCAAAGGGGGAAGAAAGGTACAATACATGTGAGCAAAGAAAGTCTGAGGAATGGAATGTGGGAGACAAAGTCATGACTAAATGGCTTGACTTTGCTTGGAGGAAGCTGGCAAAGTTGCAAGTGGCAACCATTTGACTGCGAGATGCAGCAACCAGTTTTAGGTGTGAGCTGGAGTGCCATTTTGTTTATATGACTGCAGGAGCATTGCAACAACTATAACTTTTAAGAGCTGTTCATATGTCTCTTTATTCAGTGACCTTTTAACTCAGGGGTCCCCAACCCCCGTTCTGTGGACCGGCACCGGGTCATGTCGTGCCAGAAACTGGGCTACGCAAACAAGCAAAGCCCCATCTGGGGAAGTAGGCAGCACACAAAACCACCACCCTTCCGATCGATAGAAAAACCTTTCTCCACGGAACCGGTCCCAAAAGGTTGTAACTTCAAACAGTTATTGTACAAATTGTTGTATGTTGAGGAGTACCTCTTGGTTAAGTATAAATTAGGAAATTTAAAATGTATGGACTCCAGCTTCCAGAATTTCCAGCCAGAGATGGTCCATACATCTTAAAGTTGCCAAGTTTGAAAAACACTGATTCAAGAAAAGAATTTGATTGTTTTTAAGAGTACATGATTGAGAAATGCAGATCACCAAAAGGTATCACCAAAAGAAACTAGTAACACTATATGTAATTAGATTTGTAATATATAATTAGATGAAACTCTGTATTATATGCTTAAAGTAACAACTGTGAATAAATATTTTACACAATTTGAGAAATGTCAGATTGAATGAACGCTGTTTTGCTTAAGTTGCAATAAGCAGAAAGTTTGATTTTACTGTATTTGTATAAATTTGTTTAATAAAGTATTTTTATAATAAAAAAATTTTAAAAAGAGAGAAATGCAGATCACTACAATTACCCATGCTGGAAACCTGTCAAATAAATTTGGGATAGGCTGCTTGCCTGCAAAATTTAACTCATTTTAAAACTTAACAAGGCTTTTTTGTTTTTGTTTTTTCTCTACTCAATCATCTCTTTCCCTTGCCTTAATTCTAGCCAGTTCGTTCTTTCTTTCTTTCTTTCTTTCTTTCTTTCTTTCTTTCTTTCTTTCTTTTTCTTTCTTTCCTTCCTTCTCTTTCTTTCTCTCCTTTCTTTTCCTTTTTTTCTCTCCTTTCTCTCCTACTTTCTCTCCCTCCCTCCCTTCCTTTCTTCCTTTCTTTTTGTTCTCAGTATAGATATGATACTCACTGCTATCTCCATTCTGGTTTTCCCTACTTTTTTTCTGTTCCTCCTAGAAGGAAGGAGGGGAGTAAGTATTGAATTATTATTTATTTGATTAGCTGCTCAACTCTAATTGACTCATGGTTTACTTGAGCCTTGAGAAAAGGAAACCTGAATTCCAAAATTAAATACACACATATAAATATCTGAACATGTATGAAATATAAAGTTTTGTTTCATTTGGAATTGGCAAGCCAAGTTTAGCAAGAAGAGAGAGGGAGAATTATGTTTGTGATTATAATTTTTTAAAATATTCTTTTTTTCAGGGTTTTGTCTAAAATTTAGAAAAATCATCCTTTAAGGTAAATACGTTCTATCAAAAACAACTCTAGGCAAAAATAGCTTTGTCAAGATCCTATGTTGCATACCGGATGGATGGATGGATGGACATTATGGATATTACCTTTTGCTGACTTAGATGGGATTCGGATTACAGTAGGTTTACGCACAACAGCTGGCTGAACTGGTTGCTCTTTTGCAGACTCAGCTTTGGATGGCAAATTGGTAAGATCTAAGAAAAATGCAAAACACAGCATTTTTTCCTGTTTCCATTCAAGGCGAAACATCAATAAGGCTCATAGAAATCTAGGGTTGTATGCTGAGAGAAATACCTACACCAACCACACAGTCTAAAGTTTACAGTAAATTTCAATAAAGGGAATTTTCCATTAAAGATAAGCGTTTTTCAAAATATTGCAAATGAGGAACAGATGGACATTTCAGCCTCATCAGTTGTGTGTGGCATCCGCAATCAGTTATGGAATTTGAAGAATTGAATTCAAATAACTCACACAAGCCTCTCCTTAAAAGGTTCAATAATAAATGAGTAATTTTTTAAAAATTAGTTTTCAAAGTTTTTTTCAATCTAACGCTTCCATTAAACCTGATTAAGAAAACTCTCTGAATCTTCCTTCCTTGGTCGGGAACTGCTATTAGGGCTTGACTACTTCCCTCCAAACAGAGCATTTCACTCACATTCATTCTCAGGGTTGTTGTTGTTTTTTTTCAATTTGCCCTGAACATTCTTTGGCTGCTGAGCTTGCTTTTTTTGGCAATTTGAAGTTTTTCTTGGCTTATTATTATTTTTTACTTCCTATAAAGCTTTCCAAAACACACATAACGTCTGTCATATCTGGCTTCACACTGAAAGACTACAAAAGCCTCTTTCCGTTGCCAGTTATCTCATTCTTCAGTTCTGGATAGGCCTGCCCCAACTTGATAATCAGATTTCCCACAATGCCAATGTAACGATGACAGTCCATATTCACAGGAATTACAGCCGGTTACTAAGACAGTGAATATACATTGGAAAGCATGACTTTGTTCACATAAAGAAAAGGCAAATGCACCAGCCCTTCTCTTTCCCGAGTAGAAAAAAGTGTTATTCTCTAGGAATTCCAGGGAACAATTGTTGTGCTCAATCTGGAAATAAAAGATTAGATCAGTACCATCTTGTGGTCTTTTGAATTTTTGAGTTTTAAATTATCTGCCAGCTGGTGTAATTCACCAACTCTGTACACTAGCTCTTGCAACAATACATAAGCCATGAGCTTATATAAATTTATATATAGACACAGACATAGACAAAACTATTTTATTTACTCTTGTAAGATTTTTTTATTTACTCTTTCTCCCAGGATGGAAGTGGTGGAAATGGAATGACATCACATCTAGTCACTTGTCTTGATGCTATATGGCCGGGAGGTGCAATTACGCTCGTATTCTTATGTATACCTTCTTAATTGCCAACCCTTTGCTCACACTCAAAGTTAAAGGGGAGGTTACAAAGCCACAGTGCCTCTTTCTCTCACCTCTTGAACAGAGTTGGTGACAGCAGGAATTATCAAGCCAGTACCCCAGAAAAGGAGGTGGGACCAGAGGGTGAAGTCCAGAAAGTTTTGAGAGAGGATGTGTGAACTTTTCAGCCAATCACCCTATGAACTTAGTCTGAGTGCTACCACAAGAATCACACCAGACAGAAAGGAAGAACTATTCTCATAATTGTAATTTTCACACTCATAGCTTTGATGGGATGAAAATAACTGCAGGAATGTCTGGTTTTAAATTCACAAACCAGTTCTATAGTTTTTAAAGTAAATTGTAACCTTCAGTCTTTGGTATCTAAATTAACTAGAACTTCAATAGTAAATCAGTTTTTTTTCAGTACCATTTTATTTTTGTACAAATAAAGTACTATTTATCTACTTTAAAAATCTGCCTATAAACATTGTTAAACATAATAAGATTTTTTCTTTGACTGGGACATTTGCTATACACTGGTTGAAAATCTTTCATAAATCAGTATATAAAACTATATTTCTAATATACACAGATCTACACAAAAGTAGTCTATTTCTAAAATTTTAGAGCTAAAAATTTACTAAAGCTAATATAGTACTTATATCAGCTAATTATTAGCATCAGTATGGTCCACCTGCATTTCTAGTAACAATAATTAGCATATTAAATTTCAAAAATGTTCAGTGATTCCCAGAATTGCAATAACTTTTGCAACAATTTGGGTTTGATATGTAAAGTCATACAAGTATATTTATTTAGCTCTTAACCTCTTTGATAGATTGCTCATGAGCGTTATTATCAGACCTTAAACATATTATTTTTATGCAAGCCTTATGAATAAAAAAGTAATTGAACTGAATTTAAAAAAAAAACCAACTATTACCCAGTGTTTTTTTCTGTACAATTACAGACTAATATTCAGTTCCATTTTTTGTAAAAGTAAATTCTGAATAAGGATAATTCTGTCAGTATTTGAAATAACTAAAATTTCATAATTCAAAGAAGACCAAATATTTACAAATTTTAATGTTTGGGATTTGAGAAACTGGAAAGCAAATTATTATGAAATATATCAAGGCAAATATGTGCATGCTTATGCCTTAAGAATAATCTGAAAAAATATTAATAGTTTACTACTATACTGAATAATATAAAATCTATTACACAATATTATATATTGTCTTTCCCTCCTCTTCAAATATGCAAAATGGTGGAGGGGATCCAGATAAATAAGCAACAAAAGGAATAATGACAGCAGAACAGAAAGAATACAATAATGAAGAATATAGCTCAGGGTCCTTGGTGCTCCCTGAGCTGGGTTGGGTTTTTTTGCAGATGTTTCATTACCCAAATTAGGTAACATCATCAGTGCTAATCAGGAGTAGAGTTCCTGACCTGATGTTACCTAGTTTGAAATATTTACAGAAGTTTCTTGCAATTTACAGTATTTATTGTAGTATTTTCAAAACAATGTTTTCCTTTGCTGTAATTCAAGCACATGTTTTCTAAGAAATCAAAGATAAAGAGGGCCACTCCAGAATACAGCTTCCTTAAAGTTAAGCACACAAATAACCTGAAAACTTATCTGGAGTCTTTGACCTATTATCGTAATTCAAATTAATAACATCTACTTTTATCACATTTCTGTTATTTTGGAGAACATGAAGATAGTAACAAACAAACAAAAAACCAGTAATTCTGCAAACCATGTATTTGGAGGCTAAAGTCAAACAGGAACACTGTAATATTTAATAGGCATTGATTTGATACCATAGACCTCAATTGGAAAACTCACCAATGCATTTGACCAAATCCATCATAGAAACATTTGCAGATAAATTTTGCTTACATAATTTTTGTATACACACCTAATGTTGCTATTAAAATGCACCTGCATTTACTATACAACTTGAAACTATTTAACAAAAGCTCATTTTCTCTTTTTAAAGCTTACCTGATTCTGAATGAGAAATTTCTTGAACAGCTTTGGCAGAGTTAAAGGATAAAACATCGTCGTCAAAGCTGATCAGATCTCCTTCTGCAGAAGTAATATTTTGTATTGGAGATGGTGTAACGCTGCTTGGAAAACACTCCCCTGGGGATCTAAAGGCATTTGATTGGGCAGCTATAGAGGGCTTGGGAACAGTACTTATTGGTTTCAGGGGAAGCATAGGAAAAGAAGGACTTTCAAAAGAGACTGACTTCTTGGGAAGAAGAAGCGGCCTAGGAGCAGGAATGGGAACTTTTCTCTGTCCATCAGTATTCTCCAAAGCTGATCCACTTCCTGAATTAAGGAGCCCATTGCTATTATTCCTCTTTACAGTCACTAATGTTGGCTTCTTTGGCAATTCAGGCTTGGTTGTAATATTGCTCCCAACTTCCTCAGTCTGAAGGGGCTTCTCTTGGGAGGCAGCTTTTTGTTCCCATTCTCCTGATGCTCTGTTAATGCCTGGCTTTGGTGCCACTACAGGCTTTTTTGCACTAATGATAGGTTTGGGCCCTAATGAGCGGGGAGATACTTCCGGTTTCTTGGTTAGTCCTGAAGTTTCGACATTCCCTTGCATTTCGAATGATTTAATCCGTGATAATATGTTACTTTGGTTGTTGTCTGTATCCATGTTGTCCATTACTATATGACTTTCCTCAAGGTTATTGTCTAGTAGGAACATCAAAGAATTAATTAACTCATTATTTTCACTGCTTGATGGGCTCTTTTGTTCCTGATTGTTTGCTTGATTGTCTTTAGCCACTGGTTTCAGATTGCCCTTTGACCTTGGTTTTGGCACAGGACATACTGCAGCATTAGACTTCTCTTGAGACGTCTGGTCTTCTAAAATAACTAAGAGCTGTTCATTTATGGGAAGATTGCTGTTTATCAGAGATGATGAAGGTCTGGGTGGCTTCTGAGGAGTATGTGTAGCTGTAAAAAAAGCAATGTACATACACAATAGGTTTCATTGAAAGATTGCAACATCAAATAACACCTTGGGCCAGTGGTTTTCAATATTGTCTTCACCATGCCCCCCCCTTAAATACCCCTACCAAGACTTAATTCAAAATTTAAATCATAACATTTCTTCAAGCCTTCACAGACTCCTTCTGATGACATCACGTCCCCCCAGGGGTCCATGGACCACAAGGTTGAGAACCACTGCATTAGGCTAATAGTTTTTAAAATAAATATTGCATAGAATCATCCTGCAGTCATAGAATCATTTATCTACAGAATATATCAGTGCTAGATTGTAAATTTACTTTCATGTGAGAACTTATAGAAATTGTGTACTGTGTCCAAGCACATTTTGAAAACATATGCAAAAATTATATTTCAAACCTCATAAGTACTTTTATTTATATACAAGTATAAATGATTCAGTTAATTCATTCATAAGCTAGAATTTATTTAATTTGGGAAGAACTTTGATTAGGTTATATCTTAACTAGGTCTATTTATGTTTATTTTTCACTACTATATCTTAACCAGATATGACTTTTAAAATAATTGTCTGTGCATTAGAATTTACTTGCTGATAAACAGTTTGTGTAAATAAGATTCTTTAAAGTATTTTTGGTTATTTCAATCATGATAATTGAGGATTATCAACAATACATATGTAACATTGATGGATCATTTTACTGGTGAGATATAAAATGTGTTGGAGGTGGATTTTTATTATGACAGTGTTAAGATATACATCTTAGGGATTGGATTGGCACAGAAATTTTGTTAATAAAAATTAATGTACATTTTTTTTACCAGAAAAATCAGCTTGAAAAATATGTCCTTGTAGTAGTCTTTGACTAAATATTTGTTCACTTCTTAAAGTAATTGGAAAATTATTTTCAGTTTGCAAGAAGTTTAGAATTTCAAGTTTGGATATTACAGGCAAGAAAGATCTTTTCCCTGAGTTCATATTTTATAGTTTATTTTTTTATATAAATTTATATCTTCTGAAAAGTATTTTTGGCTTATATTCTCCTAGATTTTCAATTATCCAGTACTTTTCAATTACCCAATACTCAATATCTATGTCAACATCTAAGCTTGAGTATCCAAATAAAAGTCGAGTACCATTTCATTTCTGAAAATCTAATTGTATGAGCAGGGGTGGGATTTAACCGGTGTGGTTCGATGAGAGTGCGTTTTGCATTTGCAAAATAACATTGGCCGGACAGCTGACAAGCGCTGCGCGTGGGTGCGCAGCATTTGAAAATCCTCTTCTTTCCTGCTTTTTCAACCTCAGCTGTGCTGCGCAAAGCAGCTGAGGTTGAAAAAGCAGGAAATAAAGGATAGTCAAGAGCCCAGGCAGGAGGATGGACCAAACAGACGATCAGAAGGTCGTCACAGTGAACTGGTTCAGTGTCAGCTGCTCTTTGGAGCTACTGGTTCTATAGAACCGGGCCAAACCGGTAGCATCCCACCCCTATGTACGAGTGTGTCCTGGTGGCGTGCATTACATTTTATTACATATACCAACGCCATCTTATTTCAGTTATAAGACTTTTGTGTCAATCAACACAAAAAATAGCTGAAACTAATTCAATATTTATTTTGCATAATACATCTATCAAAATTTTTAAAAAATCTATCCAAAATAATCCTTTTAAACATCTTCAAACTAAAATTAACAGCAATGTACCTGGAATGTTTTTGCATTCAGAGATAACGGAAATATTATTTTTCACATTTATTGCTGGCAAATTGCTGATTATCTCTTCTTGAAAGTCAGTCTGTGTTGAAGATGTAGTAGTACGTCTAGAATTAGCAGCACAGGCAGCATTATTATTGCTGGCTGGGATGATTGGCACTTGATTGATCTCTTTGATTACCTGCTCATATGAAGGTGGCTGAAAAATAAAAATACCAAATGTACACACTATTCATGTTAAAAATTCAGCATTTATAAATATAAAAAATCCTGGTCCATGTCCTAAATGCTTTTTAATAATAATTTTACTAAAATTCCAACTATGATTAAAAAAACTAATACAAACTAAAAAAATAAAAGGAAAAAGGGTCCAAAAAAGGAAAAGGAAATACAAAATAATAGAAAAGAAAAAATAATATGGCAAACAAAAAGAAGAGAAATGAAGAAATTATACCCCTCTTCATCACAAGCATAAGCAATTTTAGTTAACTTGTTATCTTCTTTCAAAACATAAATATTCTTTCTTCCCATATCCCATATATTATCAAAAAACAAATCCTTAAAAATCTCATCATTTCAGTCCTGATCAGCTAATGCACATTAAGAGGTATCAGAGATAATAACATCTGTTCTAACCATGGTTACATAAACCAAATTTATATCCCTTCCTTTTACTTTTAACAATTTTGATCTTTAGTCCCTTCAAATAATGCTCTAAAACAAGGGTGTCAAATTTGATCACGTGATGTATCATGACATATCGTGACTTTTTTGTCTTTGCAGAGTTGGGGTGGGCGTGGCCTGCGCATGACGCATGCAGCCTGCAGGCCACCAGTTTGACACCCTTGCTCTATAACTTTGTTTCTTTTCATTTTTTCTTTGTTTTTTTTCTCCCAAAATTCTTCAACACCTTAACAAGAATCTTTGGTAAATAAATACAATATAGGAAAATTATCCAAGCCACTCTCTTGGCTTGTTGTGCATATATCCTTATTAATTATTAAGGTATCAGCTGATTTCTTTTGTATGCAAAATGTAAATATTTTTTTCATATCATTTTGTCATTTAAATCTTCAAATTCACCTTCAAATCAGCTTCGGTTCAGTGTCCGGTAAAACTTGTTCCTCTTCTATAACATTTTTTTAAACACAATCTATTGTAGAAGCAGACATTCTTAAAATTAACTTCTGGGTCCATTGTTCAAAAAGTATCCTTTAATATGTTGAATGTTAAAATATTTTTCTCCATCCTGTATTATTAAGTCAAAATTAAGAATTCTTCTCCTTTAATGGTAATATTTGTTCTTTTTGGTTCCCTCTAATGTCCAAGCCTCAAACTGTATCATTAAAAAAAAAAAAATCAAAACCAAAGCATTTTCCCATGAGGAAGACTCTTATAATTAATTCTAAAATTTTATTTCAAAGTTATCTGGACTCTCAGTCTGTTTGTAACTTTCTAAAAATCAAAGTTTTACTTTTTCCATAAAAGTTTCACTCTTTTGCTGTTTATTCCAGAAAAAAAAATTTAAGGCTGTAAACTTGTATTTAAAAATGTATTTTGCTAAGGATTGATGGAAACTCAATGCACATGGGTGACCTTTAAGAAAGGGGAGAAGAGATGCTGCTTAGGAAACAATCAAATAACAGTCCAAGTCACTTTATGCTCTGAGGAAACTAAGGAAGGACCCACCCGAACGGAGCAAGCAGGTAAAAGTAGAGGATGCAAAGTTTGCACTTTCAGACTCTATTAATGGAATAAAGTAGATTTAGCTCATCTAATCATGTTTCCTGTTTGGTTTACCCAGGAGAGTTGACACTCACTACACAATTTGTCAATGGAAAGGTTCCTAATAATTGAAAAGCAGCTAACAAGTAATTCCCAAAACTGCTTAATAAAGTAAGTATATAAACCCAGTATTTTTTGAAGGCATCAACTGCGGTTAGAGCAAAATGATTACAGGTAGTCCTTGACTTACAGCCATAATTGAATCCAAAATATATACACTTAACTACCTGTTAAGTGTTTTTAATTTTGCCCCATTTCACCAACTTTCTTGCCACAGCTGTGAATTGAATGACTGCAGTTGTTAAATTAGTACATGGTTGTTAAATGAATAGGGCTTTCGCATTGACCTTGCTTGCCAGAAGGTTGCAAAAGTCATCGCATGACCCCTGACCACTGTAACCATCATTAATATGAACCAAATGTCAAACATCTGAATTTTGATTACGTGACCAGGGTGGTGCTGCGATGCTCATAGGTGTAAAAAGCGGTCACCTTTTTCAGTGCTATTGTAACTTTGAATGGTTGCTAAATGAACCGTTTTAAGTCTAGAACTACCTTGTATTCCCTTATCTCCCAGACCTCCAAATTGCCAGAGATTGCAGTCTCATAGTTGCCTCGTGAGAAGCAATTGTCTGAAGAATTTATGGAAATCTCAAGTGTTCTTCTTGTTCAGAGAGGAATTTCAAAAGCCAGTCTACCTGCTGCCTTTTTATTATGCCATGATCGTCAGTTCTACTTTTTGCCTCTTTAGTTCGCCATTTCTTCTCCTGAACTCACTGTCTATGTCCTAAATGCTGCTAACAATGAATTCTGACACCACAGTTATTTCACTACATTAATGCTCAAACAAACACCAACTTGAACCAAGAAGGAAATCCTGTGCTTCCTCACCTCTGCTGGAACAAGTTCAGTGGTTCTCCAAGGTGTCTGGCTATGAGTTGACTGGAACAGTAGCCCTTGTTGAGGGACACAGTTTCCACCTGGAAACCAGGAGGATGGTCCAAGTGGCTCAGCTGCAACTATTGTGATTTCAGGGCGTCTGGATGGGGAAAAAAGATTAAGACCAAATTCAGTCATTTATGATTACACGCTATTTTGGGTTTTTCTAACTGAATTGCTGGGAAACACCTTTTCTCATTCTTCAACACAATTAGCGTCCATAGATAAGTCCATTTGCCACCTTGATTTTGTTTCCTATATCTAAGAGGCCAAAAAAACCTCCAACATTCTTACAATTGGCAAGCATTCAATTTTTGAATTTTTGAAATATCCTCATAGATTCGTTTTAACTATGGCTGCCCAAGCTTTTGGTTTGCCCATACCACATTGAAGAATTGTCTTGGGCCCTGTATAAAATATGTAATATAGTGAATGTATATGAATAACAAACTTCATTTGTTTTTCTATATTTTATTACCTTGTGAGGCTGCATTAGTAGCTGTCCCATACTATATATGGCCCATGACCTGTACGTTGGCCCTGCCTGCTCTAAACAATCAGCCAATATAATTTTGGGCATTTAAGACATGAATTACCACAACATATAAAATATTGTGGAGTCCACAAAAAACAATAGTATTCTGTATATTCAATCTCAACAGACTTGATTTATCTCTTTGTGATAACAGCATATGTGCACATAACAAACTCTTTCACCCTAGCCACTTTCCCCAATATTTTGGAAAATTATAATGACGCGAGTTTGACACCCTTGCTCTAAAGCAGGGGTCTTCAAACTTGACAGCTTTTAAGAGCTGTGGATTTCAACTTCCAAAATTCCTCCTCCAGTCATGTTAGCTGGGAATTCTGGGAGTTGAAGTCCACAAGTCTTAAACTTGTCAAGTTTGAAGACCCTTGCTCTATAGCAACATTTTCATTTATATGTCATAAGTCATCTCTTACACTTATTTTATTGGTAGAATAATTACAAATGACTATTAACATACCTTCTTTCTCTTTGCTGTTCACTGTGATAAGTTGTCCGAGAAGCTAATTTTTAAAAAAAGGCAGACAATTAATTTTTACCACTGCTAATATAATATTTAAGTCCAGCATTTGATCAGCATCTCCTTATGGCTCTGAGATTAAGGAAATTTCATTAGATATACCTTATAGCTCATGGGATAATATATACAGGATTCAAAATTAGTCCCACAATGTTAAAATATAAATATACTGTATATGGTTGATTTATTAAGGTCTTTAACATTCACATATACCTGATCTGACTTCATTTTAGTGCAAAAGCAAAAAGTCTGATATGAGAAATACCCACATACTAAATTAAACCATATGGACTTTGGCTTAACATTATTAAATGAGCGACTTCTGGTTTATAAATCAGAAATTACTTAGTGATCCATCATGTATATTCATCAAATTTTACTACATCCATCATCATATATATTCATCAGATTTGACTTAGCATACTATGTGAACCAAAAGAATATGTGATGGATTCAATCAATTTGTCCTACTTTTCTGAGACCCCCATTTCATGTCTGTGCCTTCAAATGACAAGCGAAAAGTGGACTGAGCATTTCCAGTAAGTAATACCATAATTCCAAGCATAGCCTCAGTAAGATTCAGGCAATATTACTACTAATAAAAATTAATTTTTATGTTAGGTAATTATGTTAGAGCACATTTAATTATGTAAAATGACTTAACTATAGATTTTCTCATTATAAATATTATTAAAATAACTGAAATTTTATTTGAATGAAATCATTTGCATTTATCTTATATAATTAAAACAATAGCAAATTAGAAGGAATATTCTCCAGATAACATGATTTAGTAGAAAATATTGTTTGATTATGCAGCAGCAAATTATTCTAATTGCACCATTTAAAATTTATAGAAGCAAAGCACCAGCCGGGGAAGTGAGAAAAGACATACCTCTTCTACGGGGCATATTTGAGTTGCACTATTCATGAGTGCTAAAGGAGAAAAAGAAGGGTTACAGAAGAAGATAAAGAAAGAGGAAAAAGAACAAACCAGATGAACAGTAAAGATATATTAGACTGTCTTTGTTAGTTAGATAGGAGTATCATAGAGTATTTCCCCCACAAAA
The DNA here is from genome assembly GCF_049901715.1 of Pseudonaja textilis. NCBI lineage: Eukaryota > Metazoa > Chordata > Lepidosauria > Squamata > Elapidae > Pseudonaja > Pseudonaja textilis. Next base: position 22,764,275 of record NC_141995.1, on the reverse strand, counting down.
TGAACTCTGGCAGTGTTTTAAATACCAGTTTTTAAATTGAAATTTGACTGTAAAAAGAAGGGGGAAAAATAACCAGCAGCTTTATACTGTATCTATTTAAACAACGGAATTAAACGATTTCCTTATTTTGAAGTTGTTGGTACTTTTTTTTCCTGACTCTTCAACACTGGTGTATTAGTCACTGAAGATAGTAAAATGACTCCAAACTTCCATGTTCTACAATGGCAAAACGTTGCTTTGATTTCTCTATCTTAGTAATCAATTTTGCAACAGATGTTCATATTTCCTTATTATTGACTTTTTCTGGGAAAACCACAAGCTCCTTTTATACTCTCCTTCAGTGTCAGAAGATAGGCTGCCTGCAAAATGACCAGCACCTATAGCCCAGCAGTGTGTGGCTATAAAAGCTGAGTAGAGACACAGCCCAGTATGCTGGTGTTGGTATGGGAATCAGAGGGAAGATGGTTTGTGCTTGTTTGGTAAACTAAAATAGCTGGAAGCAGCCTAAAGCAATAGAAGACTTACTGTTCTTCAGAAGTAGGGCTTACATAGAGAAGACATGTCCATGATAATTGGAATAAAGCTGTAGTAAAATAGGGAAAGTGTGATATAGTAAACTGAGTACTAGCCTTTGAGTACTTGTAGGTGTGTTGCCTAGAGGCCAGGTGGGTTGTATTGGCTCTCTGGGGTTTTGGATATTCAGATAAACAGATTTATCTTTGGGAAACAGAATCTGTCTCTTGTTATTATCATAATATATCACTGCTTTTAAAAGATAAAGGCTCACTATGCTTCATATAAATCTGCTCATAAGGAATCTAACAGAAAATTTTCAGTTAAGATCCATGCATAAATTTCTGCTTATAAATAAAATCTCCTTTTCCATTTTAGTCATTTAGTCTTAACTGAAATTGTTTTAGAGAACTCCTTGAGTTTAGAAAGCTTTCTGGCAGTGAGATAAGGATCTCCAGGGCATTAGAATGTTACACTAGGTGTGGGGAGATCCAATTTCAAATCCTGTTCAGCCTTAAGTCACTCAAAATATCTTGGTGTAACTTATCTAATGTGATGACATATAATACTGTTATTTTCTCCCCAGGGCTATGAAACTATACAATGAAACCTAATAAATGCTAAAGCATTTTTTTATATACATACAAACAGTGTCCAGGTTAAGCATGTCCAACTTAAAGGCAACCCATAGATACAAAAGGGCTGCCTATTACTAAAAATGGTGGACAGCATTGCCTTCCTTGAGCTCACAAAGCACTGAAGCTGTGCAATGGTTTCAGGTATCACCGAAGCCATACGTTTTTAATATATAGCCTGTTTCCCACAATTCCAGAAAGCACTGCACAACTTCACTTCTTCACCAGCTCAAGGAAGGAACTCAATCTGTCAGTTTTAATAATAGGCAGTCCATTTGTAGTAATAGGCAGTCCAACTTAAACACAAATGCAGGTTAAAGACAATTAGGAACAAAACATGTTCCTAACTCAGGCACTGACTGTACTTTTCTCCATCAACCTTCCCTACCACCTCTTCAAACAAAAATATTGTAAGCATGCATACAGTAATTGTGTGCATCTTTTTGTAAAAGCTACCAATTATTTATAATTAAATTCCAGAGTCATCTTGTAGGGGAGATAGGAGGCATAAAAATGTAGTAAATAATAAATAAAATATGCCTGTACACATGCATGTGTGCATGTGTACATACTTATGGTATATATAACAACTTTAAGTAAAATTGCTGCATAAGCATTCACCAGTATGTCACATACTATCTGAACTACTGCAGACTGGGAAGAGGTAATAATGTTTTACATACAGAAATCTCATTAAATGTTATCTTGTTAACGATTTTGTTGGAAATGATTGTGTATATTTGCAAATAGAAAGTGAGCAAGCGAGGAAATGCTTGTTTGTAGATAAACTACACATAAGAAGGAAAGGGGGCTGGGCAACAGTGGGGTTGACGTGTTAAATAAAGTTTATCGTCGTCCTTGGGGACAAACAGGCCAATGCAAAGGAACAATGGGAAGGGGAAGTACACCATTATAAACTTATGTGCACTCTGGCAAAAGTTTCTTCCAATGCTTATAATTGTTTTTGCTAAAATATTATTCCAATTAAGGGAAAACATGAAAGAGAGACAACTTTCATTGAGACAAACATTTTTAGAACTATTAATGTCATTAACAGTTGTCCTAAAAATATCTTCTGAAAAAAGACTTTAATCTTGAGAAACTTTGGTTATTTCTCTTTAATCAGCTCCCTCTGCCCTCCAAAAGCTGGGGAAAAGTTACTTTGATTGGAAAATTGGAAAAATGGTTACAGGAAATATGAAAAGTGTTTTAGTAAAATTGTATTTATATATATGACAACTCCATACAAGCAACAATGTTAGTTTGAAGTAAAAGAATGTGAGAATTTGACAAAAATGCTTAAGAGTGAAGGGATGAAAAGGAAGTGAAGCAGTATTTATTTATCAGACTCAATTTAGTCTGCCTCCTAATTATATTATCTAGAACATTACAAATAAATTATTATTAAGCCTAAATTAATATACTTCAAATAGTATATTTTTCAGTTATTACAATGCAAATTATAGCCTTGTCAGACAGTCCGTGACTTCTGAGCCATCAGCCATTCCATCTTCTAAGGTTCTAAGCCTTGCTAAGGTTCTAAGCCTTACAGTTTTCAGACAGATCAGCATACCACATCTCTCAAGTGGCCTGGGGTAGACATGTGGCTCTGTTCCCCTAGAAAGAGCTAGTACACAATTTGTAAGTCTTCAGGAACTCTCAGCTGCTGTTAGAATAGCCGGTGAAACCTGTACTCAGGGTTAGCCTTTATCTAGCTGCAGCTAGCCCGCCAGGTGCTTCACTATCTGGAGCCAGAAGTACAAGCAACAGTCGCTCACACCGTCATTTCACGGTTGGAATACTATTATGCATTTTTCATGGGACTGTCCTGGAAGACTATCCTAAGACTACAACTAGTACAAATTGTTGTTTCACACATGCTAAAGGAATTACAAAGTTCTATAGGACCAATTATGCTATAGTGGATGTCATTCTGTTTCTGGTTGCAGTTCAAGGTGCTACTTTTCACTTTTAAAGTCCTCATGGCTAGAAGCCTGGTTATCTGTTGGATAATAGAACCATCCAACCAAAGTATTCACGCAGAGAATTTGCTCAGAGGTCCAAACCATATGAACTATAATTGGAAGACACTCTGAAGCAAGCATTTTCTGCGGGGACTCTGTTGAATAGAAAAGGGTCCCCAACCAGGCAACATGCAAAACCACCCCCACCTCCCAGTCTGTTGAAAAACTATCCTCCATGGAACCAGTCCCTGGCATCCAAAAAGAGGGGGGGGGCTGCTGGAATAGAACACCATATCATAATATATACCCATGATGGTGAACCGATGGCACGCATGCCAGAAGTGGCATGTAGATCTACTTCTGCTGGTATGCGAGAGATCGCCCGGAAGAGCCCCACTGTACATGTGCACACGCCTGAGGGTGAGAGATGCATGCACATGCGCAGAGATGCTCAGGGCTCATGGGGGGTCATATACGCATGCACAGGGGGCGTGGGGTCCCCACGCACATTGCCTTCTGGGTGCTGGCATGCAATTTTTGGCATGGGAGCCCAAAAAGTTTAGCTACCACTGATATATGCGATTTGTGCCTGGATCTTCACAACCCTGACGTCAGGGATAATTGTTCCTGTGGTGAGCAATGGTGGCGCTATTAATAAGGTCTACAATTCTTGACTGATTATAATAAGAAATAAGGAATTTGTATTATTGTTATGGTTATCTGTAAATGATTATTCATTTGCTGTTGCTATTATACAGCTGTTGATACTATAAATTGTTATATTTATTCATTTGCTGTTGCTATTATATAAGATGTTGATTTATAAATAAACTTTTATTTATTTATAATATAAGCTGTTGATATTGTAAGCTGCTTAGATTTGTACTGACTGAAATGATACAAAAACACCAGAATTAGACAAATCTTTCAGCTATTAAAATAACTCTAAAATCAAACGAATGCTAATAATATCTCACTATGCTCTATCATAATATAGTTTACAACCACTAAACACAATGACATGATTACAGGCTCATCTAAAAAATAAATTGAATATTGATATTTATTAGACAGAAGAAGCAAGAACCAGATTTTTTTCCTTTGGATTCCAGATCAGGTGTGATAATGTAATATTTCTATCAGCCTGCTTAATTTTGGTTCATAATTAACATTAAACCCTAAGCATTATAATAACAAACCATAGCAAGTTTTACAATTGTTTTTTTTCTTCCTTTACAAAGATAATTTTTGAAAAAGTTTGTTTTGGATTAACTAAGTTTCCTCATCATCCAAATTGAAAGAAATGTTGGCCAATTTCATATTTTAATTTATGGTAGTGATATATTCAACCAACTTTGTTCAGATTAACTACATAATAGAAATCAAATATTCTATTAAAGTGCAGATAACATAAAATAGAACTTCTGATATCTTTCTCCCAAACTTGCAGAAAAGAAATGAAAAATACAAGTTCAAACATTTTCTTGTTTCATAAAATGAGTAAACACCAAACACTGCAATCCAGCTCAGGTTTTTACACTAGAAAATGAGAATGAAATATAAGCAAATAAATACATTTAAAGTACTCTACCTATCAATATTTTTTAAAAACAGGTATGTTCAGTGGAAAGGAAAACAACTGATATGAATAATTTAACTCATTTATTTTTATCTAAATACATTGCATGTAACTTGCACAATTTTGATAAGTTATCTTAATTTCTTTTTAAAAGAGCTCAAAAAGAAACAAATTTATCTGTTAAACTAAACAAGAATCAGGTCGTCATGATAATCAATCCTGGAATTTGAAATATCTGTAACAGAAAGTACAAGGAAGAAACACAGTATAACTGCAACGGTGAAGCAACTAACAATCACTAAAAACCAAAATACCTGCAGTCTGTTTAATAAAAATCTTAATAAACATTTGTTCAACTCTTCAGCATTCATTAGATAGATATAACAGATCAAAAATCGACTTACTTCTCTTGATTGCTGCTTTAATAGATGACAAGGGACCTTGGCTTAGAAAATGAAAAGCAGAACAAAAATAGAATTACACATTATACAAAAATACAGATCATTTAGTAGAGAATTATTCAAAAACATTGTTTAGGGTGGTCCTTGACTTCAAACCATTTTCAGTGACTGTTCAAAATTACAACAGCAATGTAAAAAGTGAGTTAAGACTCTTTTTCACACTTACGACTGTTGCAGCATTCCCGAGATCATGTGATCAAATTTCAGATGCCTGGCAACTGGCATGTATTTATGACGGTTGCTATGTCCCAGGGTCATGTGATGAACCTTTTGTGACCTTCTGACAAGCAAAGTCAATAGGGAAGCCAGATTCACTTAACAACGGTGTTTCTAACTTTACAATTGCAGTCATTCATTTAACAACTGTGGCAAGAAAGGTTGTTAAAATAGGGCAAATTTCAACAACTCCTTGTTTAGCAATGGATATTTTGAGCTCAACTGTGATTGTTAAGTCGAGGACTACTTATAGTAATTATTGTAAACAAGCAGATTTGCTGAAAAATTGTAAATTTTTCCTTCTTCACTGATTGACTGAAACCAATTATGGAAAGGAGAACTACAGGGACTGATTGCCACATGCCTACAGGAAAAAATTCAGTTGTTTACCAATTTATCAGTTATTTCAGGATATTGGTATTTGTATACTGGCAATTGTTTCTATGCACCAAAATACAGGAAAATGGATGGAAGTGATGCCTTTAGTACTAATTCTGCACTAACTTGGTATATACTGTACAACACTGTACGAAACTGTAGTATGGTTTGGGTTAGTTCTCTATTGTGAGAAGTCAGTTTTCATGGTTTGTGGCTAGTCCAACTTAATAGAAACCTTTATAAGTCAACCATAATTTAATATGCTGGTTGAACTCATTCATTGTATCCTTTATTGTATCATCCTTGAAATGAACAGATAAATATTTTTGCAGACAATATATTTTGGGTTTTTTACTTCTTTTGATTGTTTTGCCCTGGGCTTTTTTTTACCAATATATATTGGTAAAATATATTATTTTACTATATTTGGACTATATTTGGGATATAATCCAAAATCCAGAAACCAATTTAGGACAGTGAGAATCATCACATACAGACAGATTCTGATGCTCCAAATCAACTACTTCCAGCAGCTTAGAGTTATAGGCCAAGATTATGAACAAAAAAAAAAGGAGGAATGTAAAGTTCAATTATTTCTCCAAGGATAAACCTTGTTTGATATTTCTGATAACTGTTTAAAATACTTTTTTTATAAACTATGATTGAAAAGAAGATGATTTCTGGATTGTGTTTAGATAAAGTTTGGCTATGAGGAGTTTTTTTTTAAAAAAAAGTAACATTCAAATAGTTAGAAAAGTTAGTATATTAGTTTATGTTAGTATATTAGTGTGATGAAGATTGAAAAGCACTTTTTATTTTATTATTGTCTTTGTTGCCTTTTTTCCTATTTTTTCTTTTTCTGCACCTTCTGGCCTCTTTTATCTTCTAGTCTGCACTAGTTTGAACTATATTTATTGAAAACTTCAATAAAATTATTAAATTAGAATCCTTCATATGATCACTCAGACCTTAACCCTTCCAGAGGCTGATAGCTAGAGAAAGTAATTCTGTATAAAAGTAATAGAATCTATTTTATGTTCTATTGTTTTAATGTATATAGCTTTATCTAATGCATGTTGAGCTTTAGCAAAAAATAAAAATAAAAAACAACAGGCAACCCTGGAAAAGTATATACAATAAAACAGCTGTCGCCACAAACATTTAGTTTCTCTGGTTACTGTTAAAGCAAGAGACTGCAAGTAATTATTGAAAAATATCTATGAAATGTTATTTGAAAAATTTCTGAGCAGCACAGGCAGGATGTTAATATTTCTGGTGGCTGAAATCCACATAATACAATGTTAATTGACATATTATGATTCTCTTTCTCTATCTTTTTATCATGAAATATATTTCACATTAACCTAACGATATAAAAGCTTCATTTTTCAACTAAATTGATCTATATAATTTTTTTGTGCTTCGGTAATGATGTCTAACTATAAACAGATTAATGCATATACCATGAAGGAGAAGAATACAGGTTATACGTTACCTAAGAATGAGAGGCAATAGGTCTAGAAGTTGTAGTAGAATATTTTTACTTTTTACTTCCTATTTTCCTATTCAATGCACCATATCACTTCAGCAACCCTACTGATCCTTTCAAGTAATCAAGAGAGGAAAAGAGAGGCAACCCTCCTCACTTTACAGCTTCTAACCTTTTAAAAAATCTGACGTGACTTAATAAGTAGCTCCAGAAGTGAAGGCAAACAATTGAGTGTCCCTTGAGGACTGGGTATGTTTTCTGCTATAATTTTGAAGATTCCTGCTCCGAGTAGGAACAAACAGCCCCTTCTCTTGTTAACGAAAATACAGAGAACTGAGGAGAAATAGTACTGTATTTTTGTAGAAATTTCTAAAGTGAGGAAAATAATGTTTATAGGCATTATAAAATCTACCAAATGTGATAGAGCTCGCTTACAAAAGGACTTTAATTTTTTTGTCACCTGTTGTCAACATCAACAATACATGTTTATCACTGTTGCAATTCTCTAAACTCTTAATTCCCAAATACAAACCAGAATACAGGAGACAGAAAAACATCAGGAAAGCATCTGCAGTTGCTCTTATAATAACAGAGGAGGTTAAAACTCCCTATAATTCTATTATTCTCACACAGGAGTGAATCACTGACTTGTTTTCTGGATCTTCAGCTATTGTTCATTTCAAACCATTTACTATGAGAATATTAATGATGAATTATCCTTCACCAAATTAGTGTTGCTCTTAAATACTAGCTCTCCCAGATGGACAAATTAGTTTGGGGTTTCAACATAAAACTAAGGTACATCGTATATTCCAACTTTGTATAACAATAGGATAAAAACATTAAATTAAGTTAAATCATTGTGAATTCCAATACAACAAAAGAAGATAGCAACAAATTTATTTTTTAAACATTAATGCTACAAAACAAAAGTGTTTGGAAATAAGTTTTGTTGATCAGAATTTAAACAATGTTAATACTTCATATTTTAAACGTTTTAAGATCCAGATAACTCATTCCCACTGTTCTTTTATATTTTGTACTACAGATAATTTTTAAGATTATGAAATCTTTATAAAAGGAAGAATCTCTTCTACAAAAACATTATCTTTCTGCTCAGTAACAGCTTGTTCCAAATTCTCTCTGACTCAGCTGAGTTACACCCTCTATACATTTTGAAGTACAAGCTTAAAAGAGTGGCCATTTATGAATGTGCAGTGTGCAGACATTCTAAATTAGTGTGATACAACCATACCTCTTCAAAACTTGTCTTTCCAAATGCAGCACTACAGTATGCATAGCTATAGTAACAAAATGTTCAATGTTATCCTGTCTCTAATTACATTTCTACTATATTGCATTGAGAAAAACAATTCTTATTTATATCCTAATATAACTCTCTTACATCCTAACCTGTGAAATACTCATGAAATGCAATTGTATTATAAGTGCTGATCAATATTTACCTTAATTTGTACATATTTTTATTTTATTTATTTGTATCCCACTTTTATTATTTTTTACAAACAACTCAAGGTAGAAAAAATATCTAACACTCTTTCCTTCTTCTATTTTCCCTAAAACCCTGTGAGATAGGTTGGCCTGAAACAGTGACTGGCCCAAAGTCACCCCCAGGATGTATAGACCGATATTTAAGGTACTCAGAAATGATGTATCATTTTACTACATCATTTTACCCCCCTCTGGGAAAGGGAGATTATGGCAATTCTCATTATGTTTTAAAATATTTAAATTTGTGTTAAGAAATGGCTCTTCAAACTCTCTTGCAAATCACTCCAAAAAGGCTGGACTGTTTACCTTACTCCCAAGTATTATATCTGTCATTGCACATGTATGTAACTTTTAGGGGGTAAAAACCATTTTTAAGGGTTTGCCAAACCCTACAAGAAACATTATCCAAACCCATTTTAAAGAGCTATTCTACCTTTACAACTACCGGTACATGCCTTAGTGACTTGCCAGTATAACCTCAGTATAGAATTATTTGACCATTCAGAGACTGGTACAAGTTCAAGGCACAACATCGTATATTTCAACATTATCATTCAATTACCACATTGCTCAAAACAGCCTGACCTTTAATAACATAAGTAAGAACAATCAAATAAGCATAACTTAGGAAACTTTTACTTGCACAGTTCAGGATATTAGAAACCCTGATTTACTAATAGCTCAGGCAGATACTGAAAGATTCACTAGAAAGACACTCAATCAAATTGTTGTTGTTAGTCACAAAGTTGTGTCCAACCATCGAGACCCCATGGACAACATTCCTCCAGGCCTTCCTCTCCTCTACCATCTTCCTGAGTCCATTTAAGCTCACACCAACTGCTTCAGTGACTCAATCCAGCCACCTCATTCTCTGCCGTCCCATTCTTCTTTTGCTCTCAATTGTCCCCAGCTTTAGGCTCTTCTCCAGTGAGTTACCCAAGGTTATTAATTGTTCAGTTTGTATTTATGTCTGTTGTGTTAGAAACTGCTCACTAAATGCCCTCAAAGATTAAGATTCCTGATAGCTTTAACCAACTAAATCTGGTAAATTCAGCTAGCCAAGCTACAGTTTTATTTGTATTTTTTATAACCATTTCTTGACTTTTGTGCCCTGGCATGCTAAACATTCTATACTAGAAATTAGAATTGATAAAATATAAATTATAATGGAAAAAGTTATCTTATCCACATAAAACTTACTTTTCTACAGAGGTATTTCTTAGCTCTGAATATTCAAGTGTCTTTAACCTAAAGTTTATAAATTGTAAATTACAGGGGTGACATGGAAAGCAGGAGCCCCCAACTCCTGGGCTGTGGCCTACTACTACCAGGCCTTGGCCCATTTGGAACCAGGCTGTGTGAGTGGCGGGTGCTTGCATGTGCAACTCCACTTGCGCAAGCAGCAGGTACTCACGCTCAAGTGTGAAGCTCCATTTGTGTGAGCAGTGGGTACCTGGTCCCACCATTTGCGCAAATGGTGTGTGCTTGCATTCACCTGCCACTCACAAATAACCATTCTCTCCCCCCCCCCCCACACACACAACCAAGCCTCCAAGTCAGAAAGATTGGGGACCGCTGTTCTAAAATATACGACACAGGACTGTCACATTTCATATCTATTGAGGGTATCAGTGTCCTGATTTGTCACAAAGATAAACACAATACTGTTGTACAATACAATATTGGTGTGGTGTATTTTTATAAACTTGATTCAACTTTGATAATTTCCCACTGCACATTTTCAACTAAGTTTGAGTAATTATAAAATATTTACATGAGAAGCAGGTCAATTAAAGCTTTCATGTCACCTCAAGGCATGCACTAAAAAAATCAAGTAAAGTAATTAGTAAATTCCTTGCTGTTGGCAGCTAGATTCCTTGTGTTAAAAAAAACCCAAAGACTAACAATGCATATAACAATGCACATAAATTTAGACATAGGGTTGAGCAACCTAAGGCCCTAAAGCTACATGTTGCCTTTAATTAAATTACACATGACCTGGTCCTAGTCAAAACCATTTCCAACCTTGAAAAGTAAGAAAACTGCAACAGTTTTTAGCAATAAAGGAGCACTATTCAGTAGTTTAAAGTAAACAAAATACTTGATGGGTAGAAAATATTGTCGCTGCAATCAAATCAGATTATAATCTTTTTGTGTTTCTTTATCATTATAAAGAAGTAAAAATTTTCCATTTGCCAATTAATTGATTAGTGATACCCATGGCTAAGCACATTTATCAATATATAATATCAATTTATGAAATATAATTTGCCATCACCCATTTGTTACTGTAACAGATTTCAAGTAAACCATATCTCTGCCTTCCTTATTTATGAACCATTTACATTTAGTGACTGGGTGCTATTATCTTCAAGAGGTAATTTAAATTGCTTATAATCTTTGAGATTATCATAGATAAAATGGAGCAGAGACTAATTTTCTGTAATGCAAATTGTAGATATAAAAAAGACAGACTCACATGAGAGATATGCATTTAACTATAAGGAACTGCGCCCCTTGTATTACCACATATGTATTTTATCACTATATTTCCTTTTAATTATTTTATCCCAGAATAAGATTATGTATTTTTTATTTTATTGATAATATCATAAGACTAATCAATTTGTGGTGGACTGACATTTGAAATGAGACGCAGGGAAAACGTCTGAGCAGATGCCAGCCCCGAGTAGACCCAGGTACCAGCTTTTATTGAGAACAAAATGCATATACAGAAAACAAGTGACCTCAACAGGATGTTATTTCCACAGGATATATAGGAAGAGAATAAACAGGATGAGAATATACATCTGCGGAAATTCCCATGGGAATGGCTCAGCTATTCCCTTGGGAATGGCTCAGCTATATACTATGACCTTTCACCGACATATCTGGTCCTCTAAGCTTCGCAGGTCCTAACAGGACAAAAACACCCATAGCAGGCGGAAATGCCCCCCACCAGAGGCATTTTTTAGTCCCTAGATCTATGCAAAGCTATACAAGGACCCACAGAATAAAATATATTACCACATTCCCTCCTTTTTATTTATTCAAAGATAGGGGTGTTTTAGTGGCATAATACACAGTTCCTTCGCGACTTTCGCGACTTGGTCCCATACGTTGAAAAACTGAGGTACATATTTGAAATAGATTAGGAATACATTGAATACAGCAACATAACATAATAAGTATAATAACAATTGTCACAACTAATTGAAGCAATGAACGTAACCATGAGCTGTCAGGAAGCCAATCCCATAGCAAAGCCCAAGGTGACTTATCAAAGCCATCTTTTCCTGCTTCGTGTTCAGCTATGCGGTCTTCCATATCATGAACAGTTTTTGTAATGTTAGGCTCATAATTATGTATAAAAATACAACAATGTGAATGAATTAAGGCACAAACTCCTCCTTTGGCAGCTAACATTATGTCTAAAGCATAACGATTTTGTAAAGTGATTTGGCGAATTTCAGACACTTCTTCATTTAACATCTTAATGCTCTTAACAGTATTATTAAACATAGCAACAGTGAAATTATTTAAAATATGCAGATCCCGATAATTCATAGCCACTCCCAAAGGTGGTAATGCCGCCCTGGAAAGTTGAGTTAACCACCACCCTCCCGTGGTGAGACCCGAATCCACCTCCCTCTTGTTACGAATCCGGGCCTTGGGCAGTTGGTCTAACTTATATATTACTGGGATGACATGCCCAATCGTACACACCCCAGACCAATCCTTTGGCCATTGTTGATAAGCAGTATCCCCACATAGCAGCCATAACCCATCCGGAAGAGGAAAGTATTTTAAATGCTTATGATAGATATTATTGGAGGCCTGACTTTCCCAACCCCACATTAGCCACATCCAAGTACAGAGAACATATGCCCGTGACCAATGTCAGGCCTCTTAGTGGTTGTCCGATTTACACAACAGTCACGGGAAACTTTCAAAGCCTTGGATAACGTAGAAGATGTCCGATTTATGCAGTTGCTCTTACTAGTAATGCTTTTTACACATTTCATACATCCTCCTTCCAAAGGAATCACCTTCTTACAGGGTGTGGTATTTCCCAGCAAAATAGATTGAGTCCCTACAGGGGGCGGTAATAACAAACCGATGCTTTGGTAGTGAAAGTTACCTTTGTTGTGAATAATGTTTGATTCCACTTTTCGGGTCTGGACCCCAGTAAAGCCAATGTTTAAAATCATTATAATCAAAATTAGCACTGTTTTGCTCATTCAAAGGAATACCATGTAACAAAACTCCACCTTTCCCAGACCCAGGCATATGCATACAAAGCCAACAATTAGTTACATTTAAACCCTTAGCTGCCATCCGAATGTCCTTGATGTAGGAATTTTCTTTCCATAAATTATCACCAAGGTCTCTAGTTTTTGAGATAATAGCAGTTCTCCGCCTCCGTATTAGAGTCCGTGGAGGCATAAGACGAATGGAAAGAGAGTCTGTGTAAGGTAACTTAGGTAACTCCAATTGACATCTATATTGTCCATAGTCTGAAACAGAAACATTAAACAGGATCAGAGCTGTAGCACAGGCTGAAGATATAATATCCTTATCAGGTCCCGAGTAAAGAATGTCTTGACCCTTATGCCAGGACCAATATGCTGGAAAAGTCAAAGGATGCCGCTGTTTGCAGATCAATTTAGTCTGATTCCCCAGAGGAACCTGCTGCATACAAGTTGGCAATCTCAGATAAGCAGTCATCTTTTCCCAGCCTTCACAGCGCCGCGCCTGGATTGCCGGCATCAAGAGAATCAGGAACCACAGGTACGGAATCAGGAACCACAGAAATGCCATCCTGAGAATCAGGAACCTCCCTCACTGGCACCTGCGAAGACGCCTGTGAATGATCAGGCCGAATACATCGACCAGGAACCCAACGAATTTGACCAAGATGTTCTACTGCTGCATAACCATCGTCCCCACGTAATCAGCTCAGCGGGAACCCATGCCGGATCCGGAAGGAATCGCACCAACACTCGAGGCCTCACTGCATCTGTAGAAGGAGAAGAAAAATGCCTGCTGGCCGCACTCGCAGGGGGTTACCAGACAAATTTAAAAATTTAAAGTATACAAAGCAAGATTTAATTGATCTTGAATTGCCGGAAGCCCCAGGAGCTTCCTCCTTTTTATTTAATTTAGCTAACATGTTCTTGAGCGTGCCATTATAACGCTCCACAATAGCCTGTCCTGTGGAATTGTATGGAATTCCAAATTTATGTTCCACAGACCACTGTTTGCAAAATTGATCAAAGACTGTGCTCCGATAAGCTGCACCATTGTCTGTTTTTAAAGTTTGAGGCGTACCAGCAACTGAAAATGTCTTAATGCAATGATTGATGACATGTTTAACCGCTTCACCTCTTTGAGGAGTAGCCATTAGAATCCTGAATAAGTATCCACTGTCACATGTATATACTTCCAAGGTGCAAATGATGGATACTGAGTAACATCCATTTGCCAAATCATTGAAGGTTTCAACCCCTGGGGTTGACTCCCATAGGAATAGCCGTGCCCTGCTTTGAACAAGTTGGACATTGCTGAATTATGGCAGCAGCTTCTGCAGCAGTAAGCTTGAATTGATGTGCCAATGCTTTAGCATTTTGATGAAAATAACTATGGCTGTCCCATGGCTGGACAGTGAGAACTGAAGTTACAGCACTGTCAGCTTTGGCATTGCCTTGTGATAAAATTCCAGGTAAATTACTATGGCTACGAATATGGACAACAAAACACACATTCACACGCTGCTCCAAACATCCTTGCAACAACAAAAGCAAATGTAGAATATTAGGTGATATTCCAGGAGACAAATAAGAACCTGCTACAAAGGGTAACAAGTTATATACGTACAAGGAATCCACTATTAGATTAAAATCCTGATTTTGAAAATTTTGAAAAGCCAAAACTACAGCAGCAAGTTCTGCCTGCTGGGCAGACTTCTGCTCTGATGTCACTTTTGTATGCCAAATTCCAGATTTATCTTTCCAAACACAAGCACCAAAACTTTCCCTCCATCAGTAAAGATTGTAGGGGCATCTGATATAGGCTGAGTCACAAAAAGATTTGCTAGATTAATTCTAACTGATTTATACAAAGATAACCTAGGATCGGCTGGAGGATGACAAGAAAACTTCCCTGGCCAAGAATCTACCAAAACTTGCAAAAACTCACTATTGCAAATCATTTGTTCCCAGGTAGCTAAAGCAAAAGGAACATAACATGTTACTGGTTCCATACCAGCAATAGCCTTGCAGCGCTGACGAGCACGATTAAAAATATCAGCAAGCTGTTCTGTGATGCAATTTATGGATTTCGATGGTGTATGAGACAAATGAATCCATTCCAGAATCCTTAAAGCTGTTTTTTTCTTTTACCTGAACTATCAATGCAGTAGCCCTTCGTTCTGAGATTAAGATCACTGATAATGGACAATCTGGCAAACATCTATCTGTCCACCTTCGACTCAAAGCTTGCTCAATCAATGACAAAATCCCCTTCTGTTCTTTATTCAGGGTTATTATGTCAGATGCTTGCTTAGCACTAGCCAAAGCTTGAAACAAAGGACTTAATTGAAGAGTAGTTAAACCCAAATACGGTCTGATCCAATTTATATGACCCAAAAATTGTTGTAAACCTACCAAAGTTAAAGGATCAGGAAGAATAAATTCCAAATTCAGAGGTGTAATGTGACTCAAGAATAATTTATGACCTAAATAGGCAAAGGGATATTCCTTTTGCAATTTCTCAGGGCTGACTATCAGCCCTTTCTCCTTCAGTATAGCAGTTAAAAGAATGACAGCAGAATCCATTGCAGCATCAGAAATATTAGCAGCTATTAAAATATCATCCATGTAATGATAAACCTTCCAATCCGGGAATTTACTCCGGAAAGGTTGCAAAGCCCAATCTACAAACATTTGACACATGGTAGGACTATTTAACATTCCCTGTGGAAGGACAGTCCATGCATATCGCTTAGCGGGCTGCCCCTGATTTATACTCAAAATAGTAAAAGCAAACAAATCTACATCTTCAGGTGCAGAGGAATGGAGAAGAAAGCATCTTGCAAATCTAACACTCTTATATTCCATCCATCAGGTATTAAATTAGGATTAGGTGTCCCACACTGTAGTGGGCCCATAGGCTTTAAAATTGAATTTATCCCCTCAGATCATGAAGAAATCTCAATTTTCCAGATTTCTTCTTGATAACAAAGACTGGAGAATTATAAGGACTAGTGGTAGGCACTATATGTCCCTTTTCCAATTGTTGTTGAACCAATTCATGTAAATGAACTAATTTTTCACTAGTCAAAGGCCATTGATCTATCCAAACTGGCTCCTGCTGGAGTAACTGTAATTTTAATAACTCCACAGGTGGGTGTTCAGTCATCATGAATGACAACTGTTGTATCAAACTGTTGCATCAAATCCCTGCCCCACAAGTTAATATGAAGGCGCAAAACAATCGGTTGAAATGTGCAATAGCACTTCCCTGCTTTGTTTTGGCAGAAAGAATCCTCCTACTAACCCGTGCGTCTTGAAGTCCTCCGACTCCTCTCGAACAGACGGTGTAGGATCTGTCGCCACTCCCTAGGCCATTCACTTTCGCTAATCACCGAAACATCTGCTCCAGTGTCCAGTAATCCAATAAACTGTCTGCCTTCAACCAAAAGAGTTAATTTTGGTTTCTGATCAGCCTTGACATTTTGCATGATGGAAAACACACTAGATTCACTAAACATATCTGTAGATCCAAATCCACCCTGGCGAGTTCTATCTGATTCCCCCAAAGACAGATATGGCAAAACTAAAAGCTGTGCAAAACAATCCCCTTTTTTCAAAGATTGAGGAGCAGGTGAATGAACTTGAATTTTGATCTGACCCTCATAATCCGAATCAATAACCCCAGGAACCACAAACAATTTACGCTTATGAGCCGATGATCTAGGAAGAAGAAGACCCACAGAAGCCGGAGGCAACGGTCCATAGAAATCCGTTGACCCTAAACAAACTACATGTGGATATCCCAATTCCAAATCCTCAGCTAATGGAAGATCAATTCCTGCTGAACCTTTTGTAGCTGGTGACCATATTTGATTCCTATCTCTCTCTGGTGGCTCCAACCCTTCGGACATTACTTCACTCTTTAGAGTAGGGAGAATGCCCTGATCCCCTTCCTAGTTTTTCCTTCAGAATGAAGTCTGCACTGATTTGCCCAATGGTATCCTTTCTTACATTTCGGGCACACTGATTTAGGACGAACACCCTGTCCTAATAATCTCCTTTTTGCTGACTCTGACCCCCTCCAGGAGCCCGACATTGCGCTTTAAAATGTCCAGGCTTCCCACAATTGAAACAAGTCCCTTTTTTAGCATTTCCTGCCTGCAGAGCCAGAGCTAAAGTTTCCATGTTAAAGTTTGACTCCCCACCTTTCTACATGCGTTTATCAAATCTGCGATCTCTCGCTCTCCGCTCGCGATAAGCGGATTCAGGATCTTTTTACAGTCTGCGTTTGCCTGTTCTACTGCTAATTTCAAAAGCAATTCATTTCGGGCAAATTGATTGTCAATTTGCCTTTCAATAGCCAATTTCAATCTGCTAATGAAATTTTCATAGGGTTCATTGTTTCCTTGTTTGATGTTAGTAAAGGTCTTCTCACCACCTTCGCCATCTGGGAGAACCCCTATGGCTTGTAAAATTAACTGTGGGAGAAGAGCAGAATCCCTCTTCTGGCATTCCATCTCGCTGTCGTTCCACTGTTGTAAAATCACCAGCTCCATAAAGCTGATCTGCAGTAACATTTGCTGTTCCCCTCTGAACTGCCAGCTGTCTCCATTTCTGATCTAACACCAAAAATTGAGCTGGGGTTAGAATCATATTTAACAGAGCTTTCCAGTCAGCTGGAATCATTTTATTTCCATAACCGACTGCTTCTAGCAATGCCTGAGCAAATGGCGATCTAACTCCATATTCTTTTACTGCTTGCTTAATTTCCTTTAAAACACTGAGAGGCAGAGGCTTCCATACTCTCTGTGGATTTAAAGCAGCATCTACACCAATTTCTATTGGATTAAGTTGAATCTCCACTCCAAATTCTACCAAATCATCTCCTGATAATTCCCCTCTATTTGTTGCTTCCTGAATAGCTGCAGTAACTGCATCTACTTGAACTCTTAAAGGCAAACTCTTCTCTTCTGACAAAGTATTTTCAGTGCCTGACAGTCCTCTGGATTTATCTGGAGGTGCTGTCGGTGGCAATATACGTGCCGCATGGTAAGGCGGCAAACCTTCTTCAGGGGGTGCTAGGAGCGGTTGTTCATGAGTAGCTAATGCATCCATAACTACCCTCCAGGTTAACAAAATTGAAGAAGGGCACGAGGCTCCTCGTGTAAAAATTTCCCTATCTTTCTCCAGCACTCTACTTTAATACTACCTCCCTCTGGATAACATGGAATATGTTTCCAAACATACTGTAATAAGTCCTCAATTTCTTTCTTTCCTACTTCATGTCCTCTACTATGAACTCCAAACTTAAACCTATTCCCCGTGATTTCTCTCATTTCCCTAATGTGCCCTGTCTGAGCCTTCAGAAATCTCCTCCCATACTTACGAAAAGAATCTATCTCCGTCCAGCGAAGAAGATGAGGGCCCAGTCGACGTCCGGACGGTGAGTATGGGATGCGGGAAACGATAGCTTTCAAGCTATCACGCCAAAACGTATAGCCTTCCAAACTATCACGTCGGGTCACCACTTGTGGTGGACTGACATTTGAAATGAGACGCAGGGAAAACGTCTGAGCAGATGCCAGCCCGAGTAGACCCAGGTACCAGCTTTTATTGAGAACAAAATGCATATACAGAAAACAAGTGACCTCAACAGGATGTTATTTCCACAGGATATATAGGAAGAGAATAAACAGGATGAGAATATACATCTGCGGAAATTCCCATGGGAATGGCTCAGCTATTCCCTTGGGAATGGCTCAGCTATATACTATGACCTTTCACCGACATATCTGGTCCTCTAAGCTTCATGAGGTCCTAACAGGACAAAAACACCCATAGCAGGCGGAAATGCCCCCCACCAGAGGCATTTTTAGTCCCTAGATCTATGCAAAGCTATACAAGGACCCACAGAATAAAATATATTACCACACAATTAATAAACTCTAGTCATTTTAAGTTCCATAATGTCCCTACATCTTTCAGTGGCTACATTCAGAGATTACGATATAGTATTAATTATTTTTAATCATAGTTTATAAAATGTACTGAGACAGGAATACAAAAATTTTCTTGGCCTTTAAGTAGCATATTGAACACTGTGTTACAAAAAAAAGTAAAATTCTTTCCATTTGTCACACTTATTAAAGCTCTGAGTATTTTAGAGCACTTTTTTGCAAGAATTAAAAAGAGAATACAGATGGAGCCAATAAAATGTTTACCCTATTTGAAATTTTTAAAGGATTCAATGTGATCCTTTATGCATTTTAATTACCAGGGCAAATCTAAAATGCAAAATTAATGGTTTTAATATTTTCATTCAATTACAGTTTCTTAATTCTTTTTGATACAATATAGAAGAATATAAACAGAACAAAAACAGAAAAACAATCTCACCCTGATGAACGATGGTCTGGTTTATTTCTTTCTGAACGATCTGGAATAAAAAAAACATGTCCACAAAAGATGTTAATTTAGTTTACTATCCTACAGATATGAACTTTTTAAAGTGATATTTTTAAAAGCCAGATTTGACTTTATAGGGGATACTTTGCCCAAAAGAAATAAAAACTTCTGCAGAGAATATTTAAGCGTATCCCTGAGAAATACAATTTTCTTTATGCTCGTTAAGTTTGTTTTTTATGTTTAACAGATGCTGTCCTCTTTTAAAAACCCAACAGTTTCCCAAAGAATGTAGGGGAGGAGTGGAAAAAAAACCCACAGAATTAGTCAGCGCCTAGGAATCATTTCATGAATCACAGCTGGCAGACTCTAGCCAAGGATGGGAGAAACATGCAGTGACATCAACAATCGTGCAAATACAGACTATATTTCTATTATGCCTTTCTCCATGATTGTCTACAATTGCAGGCATCTAAGCCTTTCTGTGTTCTTTTTCCAGAGAAGTGTTATTAGTAGACTGCTTTTCTTTTTATAAGATTGGGTGAAGATTGCAGATACTGGCAAGATGACTTGAACGTTAATTATAATTATAAATCATACTATATTAGAAAACATTTTGGAGTTTTAAAACTACAACGCGTCTATTGTATACATAATGAAAAAATATAAACAGTTCCCCAAGACAGATCATTTCCTCTGCAAAATATTCTATGCTACTTTTTTTCCACATAATTTTTTTTCTTCCACAAACTCCTGTCCAATTTTTGGAGGCTGCCTGAAAAAAGTCTCAGCAATTTTCCTGGCAAGGTTTTTCAGAAGTACCATTGCCTCCTTCCTAAGGCTGAGAGAAAATGATTGGCCAAGGTTACCCAGCTGACTTTGTTTCCCTGTTTCCAGACTGATGTCTTCACGACCACACCAAACTGGCTCTCACAGGAAATTTACAAATACAGCTATTCAAATATAAAAACACAATAATATTACTAAAGACTTGCACAGTATTCTGCTGTGCTAAATCTTATTACCCGTAATTTCATTAACCTCCCAGGAATTCTGTTTAACTTTCTTTTTACTGTTTATAGTTTATATAAACTGTGTATTGCTTTATAACTTTATAACTGCAATATAAATAATTATATAGTCCCCTCTCCGTATACAAAGATTTTTCCAAAAGAGTACTCTAAGTTACAATATCTGGAACCATATAAAGGCCTCATTTCATTTTATAAGCTGCCAAACTAGATTACTTTTAATACAATTTCTTACACTTTAACATGATGCTTGACAAACTAATACCCTCATCTATATAATTTCTTGTACTGCTATTTTCTCAAACTGTGTAATAGTTTTAAATTTGTACTTCATGTTTCAATTTTTCAAGAAGAGTATTTATTGCCGTCTATTCCTAGCAACTGATGCATGCCAACATAGCAATATAAATAATTAGCACTAAAACTATGTTTGAAAAACAAAGTCAACATTCAAGATATAATCTTAAGGAGTTATTTTTTATATATTTTCTTTTTCTCTCTCTTTTCTATCTTCTACTTTCCTTTACTATTCTTTTTTAAAATTTTCAATATTTTCTTAGTTTTTTTAATCTATTTGTAAGCTTTAATAAAATAAAATTTTTTTAAAGAAAGCTTTCCTTAGGAAAACATAAGAAAATATGCCTTTTTCTGTCTTTACAACCTGGTAATTACCATACCTGAAATTACAGAGGAGCACACAATCCTTTCCCTTCATGTTGCTATCCTCTGCAGAAAGTAAACTTTTATGGTCATTCATACAGCTGTCCAGCAAAACGAATCAAGACTTTTTTCAAGTGGTACAACACCAGGAATGAGAAAGAGAAATCACAAAACGTGTAAACAGCATTTGAAATTATCCTTCTAAGAAGGCTTCTGATTGGCATTTATACTGTAGCCAGAACTGGAATGCTATCATTCAGGAAGTGAGTGTTATTCCAGTTTCCCCCTTTCTTTGTTTAAACAGGAAATAGTTTAGCTGGACTTGCATAATTTACTGCTTAAAATATCACCCCAAAATGATAACAAATTTTTAAAGCAAGAAATTTCTTTAAAAGACTCATAAGTACTAATCTTATTTTCAGTACAAAATGGTTCTTATTTTTTTAAAGAACCATTTTATTCTAGTTTAAACAGGATTATTAGTCAGTGAAAGTGAAATCTGTTAGCTTTCTTAGTCCCACAACTTGGTGCTACCTACATGGGAAGAAGTTATTAGGAAAACTCAGTAATATTATTTGCAAGAATGTTAGTATCCAAGTCCAGATTTTAAAAGTGATGTATACAGATTATAATAAATATACAGGGATGTTATTATATTTAAATTTTAATAGCTGGAGCAGTGAAGAATGAGTAAGAACACAGTTATAGCTAATTGGTTAAAGACAGCTGGCCACTACATGAAGCAACCTGAGAGCTGTGATTGGTTGTTGTGAGTAAAAAGGGAAAGTTTCCTTGTTTCCTGTCTTTTTTCCTCTAGGTGCTGTGTGTGCTCTCTGTGATTTACCCGATAATGTTCTTACTGTATTGATTTACCTGACTATGCCCCTGTTTTCCTTCCTTATTTACTGTAAATATATTTATTTATATAAAACCAAAAGTTCTTGTCAGAGTCTCTGAATCCATTTGGACATCAGCTACGCAATTCCTTAACAATGGGCATGCAGTTTTAGTAATATATTAATACATTTTGGCAGAGCACTCCACAGTTAGGAATTTTCCAAGCTGCTATTCAATAATTAAATACTTTCACACACAGTCCAGTAGTGGGACATTGGAAAAACATGTGACTGTACACATCTAGGACTTCAGATTTTTTTGAGCAGCCAGACACAGATAGTCTCATTTACCAATGGTAAACTGGGACTGGAAACTCTGCCACTAAGCAATACAGTTGTAAGATGTGATGTTAAGTTTCAATTGCAAATATGGTCATAGGTAAAGGACTAGGTGTATTTAATTTGTATTAGTTAAATCTACCAGCCCTGATGCCTATGTCATGGTGTTTATGATCATCTTCCATACTATGGCTTATGCCAGCTCCTCAAGATAGGCCAATTCAGGAAACAGACACAAAAAAATATTAGAATCTTATTATATTGATGTAGGCCACAATAATAGAGTCATGGAAGCCTGACAACATATTTTCTTTCCCTTTTATACCGAAGAGATTCAAGGCATGGCAATTTTAAGTTTCTTTCTCATGCTTTCTTATTATGCAGATCTAGCTCATGATTTGCTAGCACTCTCCACATACTGCTGTGGCCCGCCAGCAGCTGATGGAGCTGGCAGCAGAATCGGACAGCGAGGAGGTTGGGAAGGAACCTGGGCCAGTCCTGTAGGCTGAGGAAGGCTTGGATGAGGGCTCTGCGTCAGAGGCAGAGATGGGGCCAGGGCAGACTGACAGTCATCAGCTGCCTTAGGGCTCAGACAGCAGTGAGGCTGGGGAGCTTCTGGAACCGGTTCCCAGCCTGCGCAGGCGCAGAGCTGCCAAAAGGAAGGAACAATTAAGAACTCAGGGTCAATGTGGGAATAAGGCCACAAGTGGACGATGGATGGCCCCTCCCATCAGGATTAAAAGAGAAGCAAAAGGGGAGGGGTTTTTTGCAGGAAACAACTTGCTCGTTCATTCATTCGTTCCAGCCTCGTGAAGACTTGTCTGTGTAACCCAGCCCTTCCCTGTCAGCACTGCATGTGGAAATATTTACCAGGCAGCTTTCCAGGATACATAAGTTCTGAGCTAATTAGTATACCTTGTTTGCCAAGCCATTGGCTGAATGTGAATGCACTAAATTCACATTAATTTAATAAAAGAGGTTTTGACGGGACTCAAGAGTTGGCTTAGTGCTTTTGGGGAAGACCAGGACAGAACACATACCTCCTCTAAGGTCAACTTTGCTTTTCTACAATTTTTCAAACTGGGTCCTACACAGGAATGGGCTTCAAAAATTTTAGCAAAGGGTTCTCTGTCCAGTTGCTGGGTGGGTGTGGCGATGGTGGACATGCCCTACTCGGCCTCTTGCACCATGGCAGGAGGGGGCATTCTTGCCTTCTCTGGGCTCCGGAGGCTTTCCCCGAGCCTCCAGGAGGGCAAAAACGGCCTCCCTGGCTCCAGAGGCTCTCTGGAAGCCAGAAACAGGCCCATTTCTGAACTTTCTCAACTTCCTGTTTTTCACCCTCCCAAAGTCTCTGTGCGTGCCCTGCACTTACCTGCATCCAAAATGGGCTGCATGGGGACTCCTAGGAGGGGTGGGGTGGGCGGAATCAGCCAGGAGTGGGATTTGGAGGTTCTCCAAACTGCGCATAATCTTAGCTAGGGACTCTCCCGAACCCCTGCAAATCTCCAGAAGCCCACCTCTGATCCTACGGAACTGTAGTAAGTTCTGTAAGAACTTCAATGTGGGGTTCTAAGAGAGACTATAGGGGAGGTCAGAGTTCACTTGAACACAGTCAGTTTTCTATCACTAAAACTGTACTTTTGATCAGAATTTTTTTTAAACCAACCAAGCTCTTTGACCTGAAAAGGATAAGACAACTATTCCAATTAATGATGTTTTTAATTGGATCAATTGCAACAGTGAAGAAAAAGGAACACAAAATATTTTTCTCTAAGTATTCAGTTCTTGAGATATGATCCATTATTAAAAAATAATATATCATCAAATTCTCATATTGATGTTCATTATTTTTCTACATTAAATGATATATAACCAGTGAACAGAAACTAATTCATTTACTCACTGAAAGTAGAGTTAATTTATTTAGTTACTGAAAAGAAAATGGATTTCAGTTATCTTATTGGCCTACTGCAGTTAAAAAATTATGTAAATGAACAAATATAAGAAATGGCAAGACAGTACTATTATGACATAATTTAAAGATTAAAGAGCCATTTCTTAACAAGGATGAAGTGCATTTTTATTTATCATTATCTACATGTTTTTTAAAATGATGATCTAATTTAACGATTAAGTGATTTCAATTACTATATTTGGAAGAATGCTGAATCTTTGGTCTAGCAGGACCAAAGCTATTTTAAACTTTTAAGTACCTTGGATTTTAAAAGCCAGAATATGAAGGATAAGTTACTTGGCAACCTGCACAAATTCTTTCCTGTAGGGAACTTTATAATGTGCTTCCTTATTGCTCTTGACATCATGCTGTGTCAATGTACTTTTGATACGACATATGTGCATAAGTTTTTGTTTCAAATATAGGAAATTTTAAATCCAATATTCTTTCAAGAATGTGTTGCCTACCACACTTCCAACACAGGGAAGAGAAAGTAGAATACATACATATGCCTACAACATGCTTGCCATTACAGGTAATCTTTGACTTACAACAGTTTGTTTAGTGACCATAACAAGTTACAATGGCACTGAAAAAAATGACTTATGGTCCTTTTTCACCCTTACAACCATTGCAGCATCCCCATGACTCCATGATCAAAATTCAGAGGCTTGGCAACTGACTCATATCTATGTCATATCTATGACAGTTGCGATGTCCTGGGATCATGTGATAACCTTTTGCAATCTTCTGAGAAGCAAACTCTATGGGAAGGACAGATTCACTTAACAACCAAGTTATTAACTTAAGAACTGCAGTGATTCACATAAGAAATGTTACAGGAGAGGTCATAAAATAGGGCAAAACTCACTTAACAAACGTGTCACTTACTAATAGAAATTAATGTCATAAGTCGAAGACTACCTGTATTAGAAACATGCTGTTAAGCAACAGTGTCTAGAAATTGATCTCATGCTAAGCCATAGGTCTCCAATTTTTCTGGCCCTTGAGTTAATCTGAAATTTTGAAAGTTTAGTATGGATGCTATAGCAGCTATTGTGAAGGATGCTTGCCCTTCACAAAATGGTTGCCACAGTCTAAGCAAAAAAACAAAAAAGTTGGATGGGATTGGAAGTTCCAAGGATAAGGAGAGTGAAATACACCATGCCAGTGTCCATGAGCATCATATTTAACAACCCCGGTATTAAGCCATAATACATTTTGTTTTACTCAGTTACAGCATATTGTATACATGTGGTCCTTGACTAACAAACATTAGTCATGGTTTGAAGTTACAAAAGCACTGAAAAAAGTGACTTATGACCAGTCCTTGAACTTAACAACCATCACAGTATCTCCCTGGTCATATGTTCAAAATTCAGATGCTTGCCAACTGGCATGTATTTACCATGGTTGCAGCATCCTGGGATCATCTGATCACCATTTGCAAGCATCCCAGCCAACTTCCGACTGCAAACTCAATTGGAGAAGCTGGATTCATTTAACGACTGTGATTCTCTTAACTGCAGTGATTTACTTAACAGCCATGGGGAAAAAAAGCTTGTAAAATCAGGCATGATTCTCTTAACAACCGCCTTCCTTATTAATGGCTATCCTGCTCCCAATTGTAGGTTGAGGACTATCTGGAATTACATTTGACTGTGGCTTATTCAACAAACCATACTCATTCATGACACAAAGTATAAATCTAGTCACATTTACACTTAAGCTTACATATATCTTTGTTGTTGTACAAAAACAACAAGTTATGTTCTGCTTCATCATGAACTCAACTATCCTGCCACTTGATCACATATATACAGTGTATAGTATAAATAAAATGTATAGTATAAACAGCTTAATAGCAGCTCCGAATCTAACATTATACACATAAGAAAATATACAGAAAAATAATTTTGTACTAAAGAAGTAGATTATTTATAATTTTTCTTCTTTTCTTTCTTTTTGCTATTTTCTTTCTTACTATTTTTCTTTATGTTTTTTTTTCCCCATAGAAGTAGACATCATTACTGAATGTTGGTATTGTAGTTATTAATTACACTCAGGATACAGTGTGATGATGGAAATGAAGAATCCTGGGTAAAGAATGCAGACTCAGAAATATGTGTTTATAACCTAAAATTAGAGCATCTAACGCCAATGTCACAGACATGGTCTTACACAAGATTTATTATCAGAAGGTATTTTCAATTTACTGGTAGATTTGCACGTAAACTTAAGTGCAGTAGAATCACCTTTCAGAGTGAGATGGAAAGTATATAAATTTAATAAATAAATCTGGATTCATCAAAGATAATAGTTTGATTTCCCACAAAGACAAGCAAAGGAACACCACCATGTAATTATAATTTAACATTATGCAAACTAAGTCATTCAAACACATATCTGATACACATTCAATGTGATTTGAAGCACTTACATTCTTGTTTATTTATTTTATTAATCAAATTTATATCCATCTAACTGAAAATGACTTATACCATTAAGGGTGAGAACACAAATCGTATACTGTAATAAGCCTTAATATAGTCTCTTGATTTTATATACTGAATTAAGCTAATGATGTTTATGGTTAAGGGTGTTTTGTGACTACATTCATTTATGACAAATTTTATAAGCCACAGTTAAGCAAACGATTACTTAATATGTTGCATCTATTCACTCAGAGCCTATAAACTGGGCACTCCCAAATCTTTTAGCTAGGAATAAACTACATTGTCTATATTCATGTCTCTCAGGTTTTTTTATCTGAATGCTGGGAGAAACTATTGGAGTGACCAGGTCTTATTATGAAGAGTAAAATATGCATGGATTTTACATTCTAGAAATGTGACAAGAAAAACAAAATTGACAAAGAGATGTGAATGAAAGAAAAAAAACCTGTTCAAATAGGTGGACTCAGGGAATACATTTTTTTAGTCTATATGCATTTTTCTGAAATGAGTGTTCCTGAATGGCAGTATTCCCACCATAACAGTCACTTTTCATGATGATTATACCATTTCTCCAAATTCCAAATGTACTTATTAGCCAAAGGTTTAGAATTTCCTGGCTACTTTATTTATCTATCCTAAGCTATTTTAAATTAAACTGAAATTTTTAATGAAATAGATATTAATTGGTATTCAAAGTTATATTAGGATTTTAATTGTAATAACGCTTTTTTTCTGTGTTAAGTTCATGGCTATCACTTTATTCTTGCAAGGTTACCGAAAGAGACATAAGGAATTTATTTGTTTGTTTTTGCTAAACTTTTGCTAAACATTTTATGCATTTACAGTACTAGCTTTTATCATAGGAGTGGCTTCCTGACATAAATATCTAGATAAATATGAATGTTCAAGCTCATCAGGAAAAGTATCATATACTTTAAAACAACGAGTTGAATTTCTAGCTTCAATCTGTGTATTTCAATTTTACTCATTTGATTATTCCAGAAACTGCTTTTTACTCTTTACCTTTGGATTTTTTAAAAAAATAATTTTTCATTTTGTATTAAGAATTATATTTTTTTTACAGATTATGTTTTTACAGTTAGTGGAAAAACTGCAACTTCTTTGTAGCTCCATGTGTCCTTTGGTACAAATACCAACAGACAAGTACTTTTCTGTAAAATTAAAACAGCATTGTGCTTAGTGGTGCTGGTTCATTTCCAAGGACAAGCAGCGATAGATAATAGTCAAAGAGCCTCTGTTGCCACCCCTAATTTATTCCAACAGTACGTGAGCGAGAACCAGCTGACTTGAACAGATTCTTCCTACTGACTTCTTTTGCCTAAAGAAAAATCATAGGCATAATCTTTTGCTTTTGATATATTCAATGCATACATGCTCACTGACTACTGGGGAATGCAGTCAATTGTAAATTCAAAGTAGTGAAATGGGAAAATAAGGAACAATGATTTCAAATGTCTACTAAAATGGAAAACTATCTTCCCAGCACTCTATCACATATCAAAACACACATTTCTGACATTAAAAAAATGCCTGTGGGTTGTAGTAAAAGTAGTTGCACAACTACTTTTATAATAGTTTATTAATAATGAATATGTGTGTTATGGTCACTAAAGTCTCCATCTGTACTTGGGGTCACAACTGGTACACCAGTGACCTATTTCTTAATGGGACATTCTCCCTCATAAATAAAAGAATGTGCCAGAAACCCCAAAGGCTTCTAGATTAACAGCAAGGCTAGCTGGGATTCACCTTGGCTCACTCTATCCAGATCCTTACAATCAACAGAACATCAACTGTATCTCTGTCCAGCTTATGGATGACAATTGCATGTCATCCATATATTGATGCTGCCTCATCTGAACCAACAATCTATTGTATTACAGGGGTACCTTTTATATAATATGGGGGAAAGTACAGGATTCACAAATGGGATATGATATACTCTGCCCTGGCTAATATTATTTTGAATTAACCACTCTGATGAAATGTATCACTGTAATCCAATGTCTTTCATTCCTAACCCTCTTAGATAGTTTTAGGATACCATGGTTGTACATGAAAGCAATCAGTATAATTTCAATTCCATGTCCAGAACTGGCACCAATTAACAGCAAATTGAGACCCAACAAGAAGACTACCAGAGAGGATGATCTTAAACTAGATCAGCACCACAAACTGCCAATAACCTTTTTTTCCCTATCTGATCTCCTCTTCCATTTTTACTATGCAACTTTTTATCAAAAGTAAATATTACTTCAGTTAATATATGACTACCTACTTAAACGCACACAACCAGATCCCAAATGTAGACAAAGTCCATCCTACAATAACATAATGCCACCTAAGTATCTTATTTCACTCCTGATATCCTCCAGATATATTCTGGCATTTCCAGCTGCCATTGTTAACTAAATTCCGTGTGATTACAGCATCCCCCAGTTATGTTATAACCATTTGTGACCTCCTGCCAGCTTCCCCAATGTCTTTGCTTGTTAGCCAGCAATCGAGGTTACAAGTGGTGATCATGAGACTGTGTGGCACTGCAACAGCCAAAACTACTCCTCATTCTGCGCCACTGTAACATTAACAGTTGCCGAATGAACGGATGCTAAGTGACATCTAACTGTATTTCATACCTATCTGCAAGGAGCGTGTAATATGTATGAAACAAAATGAAATGCCTCAAATGCAATTGTATATATGACAATTAAGTTGCATGCAGTATCTTTATTGCATACTTGTGAAATTCCATAGTTTCTATACAACTGACATGCACAAAAAATGGCCAGAAGGTAATCTGTGAGGATAACAGATTAGAAAACTTTCAGCCAAAGGGTGAGGAAAGAAAATAGCACTTTAACACAGAACATTTTAGTGCTGTGCAAACATAATGACGCGGTTGATAATTAAGGAAGTTCGCAAAGTAAGCAGTCCAACTCAAGTTTAAAGTATGCCAAGTCTCAGAGGAGATGGTCATTCAGTGCTCCCTCCCTTTTTATAAAGACTTGGTAAGTATCGTATTCCACAAGAATTTAAAAAGCTTCCTAAAACTAAGTTAAAGCATTGATTTATATTGTTCACTTTTATCCATTTTATGTGGGCTGGCAATGCTTTCATCAGTTCAAATTAAGTATTTCCCAATCCTCCCAGTAGACCACTAAGGAACTAAATCATGACATTTGTTGCACTAAGATTCATGTCTACCAGGAAACTATCATTCCTCCTCTTTTTAGAAAAAAAGTGCTTTTATAAAATGTCTTATCATTAGTGTGTGTGTGTGTGTGTGTGTGTGTGTGTGCGTGTGTCTAATCACTTCATTATCAGAAATGCTAAATATTAAAATTTGAACCTTACTTTCTTTTACCCGACATAAGTTGTGTGACTTGTCTCTTATAATTCATTCTAAGAAAGGGTGTAAAGAAAGGGTAGCAGTTTGCTTTTTTTCACTAACCCTGAATAAATGGAGGACATCACTGAGTTTATACTTCACACTAAGCCATAGTTTCTTTAACCAAGATTTACTGAAATCACCAGAAAGTTTCCAACCAATTCTGAACAGGTCCAAAATATAAGCCCAAACAATGCAAAAGATACAACTCCCAGCTGTTACCACAGCATTACAAATGATGTCATGATAACTTTTCAACCCATCCAGGAACCCATCCTTTTCTCGTTTAAACAGGAACTGGTAAAACTGTTTTATCAAAGAAAAGACCTCCACATTTCCTTTTTGAAAGGGTTCAACAGCATATCTGCGGGGTGGCATAGACCAGGCATTTCCAACCTTGGCCACTTTAAGACTGGCAAACTTCAACTCCCAGAATTCCCCAGCCAGTAAAGCCGGTTGGGGAATCCTGGGAGTTGAAGTTCTCCAGGCTTAAAGTGGCCAAGGTTGGAGACCCTTGGCATAGACAGAATAACTCAGGGTCTTCAAACTTGATAGCTTTAAGACTTGTGGACTTCAACTCCCAGAATTCCTCCTCCAGTCATGTTAGCTCAGGAATCCTGGGAATTGAAGTCCTCCAGGCTTAAAGTGGCCAAGGTTGGAGACCCCTGGCATAGCCAGAATATCTGAAACTGACAACAAGGAAAAACAACAGCGATATCCAGTGACCTTACGCTGTGCGTGCGCTATTGTGCTGAGGAGAAAATGAAACGGAGAGATTCATTAAGCAGATCTCTTCGACTCACTGCAGGGCTTGCTGACAACACACCAACACCGGAGCGCGCTCTCCGCCCGGGTTGCAGTCTTGATCCCGAATCCAGCGGCACTCAGTTTCCCCTGGTTTCCCCCACCCCTCTGCCTTCGGCTAAGCCGGCAGCGCGGCCAGAGTTTTCCGGCTAAGTTCCCTAGTCTCGTCCGCCCATCGCCGCCGGCGGCATGGCCCTCTCACCTCCTCCTCCGCTTACCTGTCGCCGGGTTCACGAGCACTCTGCGGTGCCTTCTGGCCCCCTCTTTCCGCTCCTCCTCGTCTTCTTCTAGTCGCCAGGCTTCAGCCATCGGCACCCGGGGGAGACAAAGGCGGCCTTTTTCAGGCAGCGGCGTCCACCATTGCGCCTAGGAAGAGACTCTCGGTTTCTCTTTGTCCGCACCTGCACCTGACGCTTCCCGCCGGAGAAGGGCGGGGAGGCCCAGTTTCGACGCGGCCCCCTTTTTTCTTTCTCCTCCCTCTCTCCCTCCCGTCTCGCCCAGCTGCAGTCCAGGCCTTAAGGGGGTTCCGGCCCGAACCAGCTCCGGGAACCGTCCCGGTGGGCAGAAGTGAGCGAAGGTGGCGCTTCCCTTGCCCGTTCACAGCATTCCGGTATCCACAGGAAGCGAGGCTTTCGCTTGATAGTAAAACAAAAGGAGAACCGGGGGGGGGGGGGGTCGGGCTGAGGGGAGATAAGATGGAGTAGCAAGGAGCAATCTCGGCTCAGGAATGCGAGGGGATGAGGCGACCTCCGACTGCGGTGGGAAGCCAAAGGGCGGGGGCGAACGGACGCATGTCTCAAGAAGGGCTGAAGCGAGCGAGATGTGCTCTCTGTAAGCCCGGGCCGTGACCCATTCCTTGGGACTCCTCCAGCGCTTGCTTTTTCGTTTGCTGGACCTCTGCCCGGGAGCGTTTTCTCACACTTTCGAGATTTTGCAACGGCACAGATTTCGTTGAGAAGCCAGGGTGCCCCTCTGCCTTTTGCAATTGCACAATGGAACGGAGATAAGGCAGACGGAAGCTTTGCCATTATTATTATTATAATAATAATAATAAAAAACACCTTGTGGTTCAGGCCTGTTGCTTTCTATATTTTTGTATTTACCCATCTGAATTAGCCCTGGTGATGTTATCTAGTTTGGGTATTGAAACATTTGCAAGAAAGCAAGCAAGCTCAGAGAACACTCAACTAATGGAACAGCTTGCCCTCCCTGGGAGCGCCATCCCTTGAGACTTTCAAGAAGAGATTGGACTGCCATTTGTCAGAAATGGTGTCGGGTCTCCCGCTTGGAGGGGGGCGTGTTGAACTAGATGACCTACAAGGTCCCTTCCAACTCTAATTATCTGTTAACACCAAGGACTCCTCTGCCCATTTTCGCTAGTTCCATACCCCATGGAGGTGGTGGGTACTGGCAAAGGATAGTGAAAGAACCCAACTGATAAGAAAGACTTGAATGCAAGGGTCAAGTTATTCTCTGTGTTTATAAATACTGATTATTAAAAACATGGGGGACCAGTCTCCATGTTGTTTATATTACAAAAAAAATTCCATAGCAAAATAACAGAGTAACTAGCTCGATACCCATGCTTAGCTATGAAACTATGTGGTTGAGGTTGGTTTTTGGGGAGGAAAATAAGGGGAAAAATTCTGCCTCTGCCTACCAGCATTCATTGGTATTCATCTGGCTAGCATCCTGTCAGTGTGCGAGAGAGTTGAGGGCTGTTTGGAAGCTGAAACAGCATTTGCTGTGTGAGCAAGAAGGAGACAGCAAGGAGCCTGGGCATGGCTTAGGTCAACTGTTCCTGTACTAAAGTTACTTGGCACTCTGAAATTGAAACTCCTCTGCTTGTGTTTTGCATTTGGAACAGATTTTTCAGGTGGGGAGGGGGAGTAGAACTCCTTAGCATCAGAGCATGTTAACTAAGAGGAACATACATGCCAAATTTCA
This sequence comes from Pseudonaja textilis, assembly GCF_049901715.1. Lineage (NCBI taxonomy): Eukaryota > Metazoa > Chordata > Lepidosauria > Squamata > Elapidae > Pseudonaja > Pseudonaja textilis. The sequence goes on along the minus strand of NC_141995.1, from coordinate 22,731,437 downwards.
AATTTGTAGGCTTTAGCGTTCTGGAGATTTTGGGATAATGTGTGAGTTGTATTTCTCTTTTATATAGAGAGATTTATCATGAATCAAAAAGTAATATGCAATTCTACAATTAGTAAAATGATAGGTTGGTTTTTATAAAGATACTGCAAATTGAAGAAATATGGAGAAGTGAAGTAAGGGAAAAGCACACATCATACAAGGGCATCTATCAGCAATAATGGAATCTTTAGTTTTAATAAGTAGAAATAACCAGCGAAGAGGAGACTAATGTAATAAATTACTACTGTGCCATACAAAATAAATGAAAAGTAAGTATAGTGTTCTTATTCAAACCACAATTTTCTTAATAAAAGGAAATGCCAGAAAGATTTCAAACTGTTGTGCACAATTAAAATAAATAAATAAAAATTACGTCAACCAAAGTTGCTATCAATGGTTTATAGCCAGTCTATAACAAAGATTTATAACCAGTCATATGAAAGATGGTCTAATTATAATTATGATTTTGTGCTTTGTAATTAATGCTGTTCTTTAGTGTACATTAATTTTGTATTTAGAAATGAATACAATTATGGACTTTTTCCAAGGACTGAGAACCTGAAAGGGCATATCAATTACCCTGACCTGATCTTTCAGTTAGTAGAAAGTTATTGGTGTCTTACTGGCGCTTTCAACTTAGTATGTTCTGCTTGAACACAGATGGAAATATCCAGTCTGCCCTTCCCCCACACAATGTTTTTTTGGAAATAAACATTTTTTATAGATTCCCTAAACCTTTGTGTGCATAGATGAGCTGATATGTTGTGCTAAGCTTAGCCACTGGTGAGCAAACCACAACTGGCTAATTTCACAGCAAACCAAATAGACTTCATGTCTACATAATGTAAAAAATATATTCAAAAATAGTAAGTCCACTCTTTCCAAAGAGATAGAAAGGTAAAATCTGTCTATTGTGGCTTCAGCTTTGACCTGACCACTATATATTTTTTATTTCAAACAGGAAAAAAAGGAGCTACAAACAATGATGCCGGGCATATTAACCAAGATGGCTACTGCTTTACAAACTGGGGAAACTTTTGTTACCACTGAAACATTGGCTGATTCACTAATATATAGTTTCTATCAGGCAATTCTTGTACAACTTGCAAATTGTGCTATAAGTTACCAAAAGAGTATTTTTTACATTTTTCAGCTACAATAAGAGTTGTACAATGATACTTGCCTCTGCTCAGATAAGTGGCATGAGAACCTTGATACATTCATTATACCTTCTACTCTTGAGATCACAGATTCCTATACTTAAAAGTGTTTTGGAAGAATATTAGAATTCCTGCTTCTAGGAGATTTTTATGTTAAACATTGGAAAATCTACCAGGACACCAAGTACAAATATGTTGGTGCTTCCTTCCTGAACACAACTATCACACAAAAGCAAACACTTTGCTAGTTTTAGGAAAGCATCACAAGAAAGTTAGATTAGTTACCTCACACATTGTATTAATATCTGAATAACTATGGTGAATAAAATGCAATTGATGTGTTGTATGAGTTCAACCAAATCAATTTCACTGCACTATGGCTAAGCAAATCATGCCTTAGAACCCAGCCCAGGGTAGTTTATACTTTGTTTAACAAACCATAGTTTAAAAATATTGACTTAATGCAGTGTGTAGACACTGGCATGAGAATGCAATATGTGATTTCTACCTTTGCAATGTTGGTAGCAAATGTTGATTGACTGAATTTATAGCCTGTCTTTTATCAGGAGCTTAACATGGCACTTCTCCCTCCAGTTGCCTATAACAGCAATTTTATGACATAGATTGGGCTGAGAGAGAACATAACTGATCCAAAGTCACCATGGCTGAATGTGAACTCTGCAGTCCTAGTCCATTATGTTATCCAATGGTACTATACTGGCTGTCTTAAACTATATAAAGAGGCAACAGATTTACTCATCTGCACTAAATGACATTTAAAGCTAATTAGAAAAAACACAGGAAATGCATCACATTAGTGCCATTATTATACACTGTTTTATATAAGAGTTGTCAAATCCAAGAAACTATGATGGGTAAACCAAATATGTGGACAAGGTTTGCCTACATTTCCAAAATAATACTAAGAAACCTAAACTTAAGCCTAATAGATACAAATATTCAAGGAATCTGAAATTACAAAAAGATTACATTTTTAGAAACCAGATTCAAAGGAAAAAACACGACTTAATGCAGTTTTGTGCAGAGAGCTGCATATGACAAGCCCAAACACGTCTATATAATACACAAGAATACTTTAGGGCATAATCCTATATATAGACTTGCTTTAGGGAAAACAGGATTTACCAGAAGGCCTCCATACCAGCTGAACACCTGATATCTTCCTACGATGACTAAAGAAGTTCACATACTATTGCAATGGTATGCAGAAGAATAACTAAAAAGATAAAGGTATTGGTGGAATATGTCAACGCAAAGAATGACCTGTTTTAAATAATACACTAATCATGTCATGCTTAGAGTAAAAGAATTCTCTTCCAGTGATTGTAACAGGAAGAGGATTTTAAAATAGTTTATCTGATTTCTATCCAGTCACTGTTTCTAGTACACCAAAGCAACTTGAAGGCTATCAATCTTCTGATAATCTTGCAACACTGAAAATAAGAAACATAGGATAACTGCTCCATCCCAAAATGTCTTAGGTCCTAGAATAGCAACAAGTGTTTCACCCAGAACTACATGCATAAGGTTAAAAAAAGAGTCCCTGCAGATTTACTCTCATAGTCATTGCCGATTGTATGGTGTGGTGCTCATCTCCATTTCAAGGCCATTGAGTCAGCATTGTCCAAAGACATTTCCATGGTCATGTAGCCAACATGTCACTAGTGCTGTTACCTTCCTACCAAAGTGGTACCCATTTACTCACATTTGCATGCTTCCAAACTACTATGTCCCAAAGGTGCTTTTATTCAGGAGACACGTGGACTTGTTTTTTCTTTTGAAGATGTTTCACTTCTCACCCAAGAAGCTGAAGAAGCTTATTGGATGAGAAGCAAAACATCTTCAAAGAAAAAACAAGAAAGTCCATGTGCCTCCTGAAAAAAAGCACCTTTGGGTCAACCATGACCTGGATAACTGAGAATTTCTACCGACTTTCAAACTACTAGGTTGGCAGGAATTGGCGTGAGGACAGGAGGTAACCCTGTTGTGTGGTGCTCAGGCCTCAAGCCTGATCTACTGGCTTTTCAGCCAACAAGCCCAGCGTCTTGACTGCTGAGCCACCACACTACCCTACTCCAAGCATAAGGGAAATGAAATTATTTTATCCTGCCCATCTGTATTCTTACTTTGTGTTGTATGCATTTGTAATGTCACAGAAAACAAAAGCCATTCAGACATCAAACCACCTTTCCCCTTAAAAGACTGTATAGGGTAGTGGAAGCTCTGGAAACCAGGAAATCAAGTGAAACAAATGTTCCTATAAATAGAAAGCGACATACACCCAAGTTGTACAGATCCAGTGTTTCACAGAAATGATTAATATCGCAACTCAATTCTTCAACGCAGCCAGGGTCATGGAATTATAGAAGTCTCAATTTTTTGTGGCATGCAATCTTTTTGTAGAAATCATGTATGTTAATAATTTTGTTCCAAGGAGAGCTCACTTCAGTTAAATTGATATGGGGTCAGCTGTAAAACCCAGTTCACACAAACAGCTCCAGGAAGATGTATAAGGTTGGGTTCATAACAAAGGATTTCATAAAACAGCAAATATTGGTAATTTGATTCACACATTATACTAAATCTGGGGAGGCATCCTGAAGCCTCAAAGCTGCCCTGTTGCCTATAGACCCTGTGAAGAGCCTACACTTATCCCTAGCTTCCCATTGAATCTTCATGTACTCATGCAGACACCCCAACAAAACAGATCATACTTGCTTTGCTGAAAGAAACTCAGGCTATGTATTAGTTTAGATTAGAACCTGATAGGAAATCATTCTCAAAGGAGAGTAGGGTGTCAGATATGAAGGGGTAGAAAGGGAAGAATTTCCCAGGAGAAATGTGAGAGGGAAAGCTTGGAAAGCTTTGGTTTGCCTAAATTGGCTAATATGAATTTAGTTGAGTGGTTTTCAAAGATAGACTCTTAGTTTCATTCCATAGAAAAAAAAGGTGGGTCAGTCAGTGTTTACACAGCTGAACACATTAATTTGTCAGTAGTTCAAAGTTGACAAAACATTCTAGGGTGTAATTTTAAGAAAGAAGAAAAGGAATGATTGCTTTATTCATTACAGAGGACCTTCAGTGGGGAAAATGGAAGGAAGACCGGAAGTTTTAATATACTAATGACCAGGGGTGGGATTCAATTCTTTTAACAACCTGTTCTGTGGGCGTGGCTTAGTTGGTAGGCATGGCTTGGTGGTCAGGTGACTGGGTGGTGGCTTGGTGGTCATGTTATTGGCTGGGCGAGGCCAACTCAATATCACTCACATTGAGGCATGCATCTCCTTGCCTGGCCTCTCATGACTGTGGGGATGCTGCAACAGCCGTAAGTATGAAAAATGGTCATAAGTCACTTTTTTCAGTGCCATTGTAACTTTGAATGGTCACTCCACACAGGCAAAGTACCAGCAAAGGAGGGAAAGAAAACTCCAGAGAGGTTCCTGAGATAGGAAATCTAGTCCTGCCAAGAATGTAATAAGGTTAATGGAGAGGCAGTTTCTGTAAGCAACACCAGAATGTTTCCTTCCTGCCTTCCTTACAGGATTAGGCCAGTAATTTCTTCTAACAACCAGTTATCCAAACTGCTTAGAATGTTAACAACCGGTTCTAGTGAATAGGTGTGAACTGGTAGAATCCCACCCCTGCTAGTGACCTATCACGGTTATCACATCCACTTTTAGATTCTAAAGTTTTTTTAAATGTTTTTAATTATTTAAAGTGATTTCTGTTGACAAATCAGGAGGATTAGGACTGAGAACAACCGTTTTAGAAAACTAAGCACCATATACATACACTACAATACTTTTACATCATATAAATACCATGCATATCACGTATAATTTTCCTTTATACTGGTCTTGACCATGTTTGCAGGTAAACAGAAGCTTATCTTTTCTGCATCTGCTTTCCATAGATGGAAACCAGTGAGTTTTATTCTGGTTGCTTGAATGGAAAACTAGCCTGTAAACTAAAGATTAGCAATCCAGAGTGGAGAAATGAAGAAAAACTAGAAAACTTCAACCCTGAAGATTGCACGTAAATCCTTTTCTAGACTCGATGGGGAAAAATGAATCGATACTTAGGTCAAGCTTTCTGCTAATTACTTTTAAAACATTAAAAGTGTTGCAAAAATAATTTCTTAAGATTGCTGAACAGCAATTTTTTAAACATATCTTTTTTTAAAACAATCTATTTAAACATATCTATTTTTTAAACACCAATTGATTTTATTACTTAGGCCTGGTGAGATCTGGTTCATAAATTATTAACATCATGGAATGGAGGAGCTAAACACCATCTGCTAAAGTATCACACGATGTCCTAGCTAGACTAAGTGTAATTTGACAAGAGGGGAGGGGGAGAGAAGGTTTTTCACAGACAGAGGAAGTCTGACTGTGTAGGTTTATGTATTAGAATTAGGCAGTCTCAGCTGCTGAGGAGATTTAAGATATAAAATCTAGGATGATTCAAGGCTGCCAGTAAGTTCATATGCCCATTTCACAAATATGACTCTGGGTGACCTATAATTAAAAAAAACATTAAAAAAAGTCAAACATTAAAAATTATTCTATGATTAAAAAATCAAGAGAGCATCTTCATTGTTATGTTCCATGTAGTCATCTTAACAGTTCTCTGTATCCCTGAGATCCCAGCCTGTTGACATTGCCATGTTCTGAGCCGGGGTGGGCTTCAAAAATTTCAGCAACCGTGTTAAGTTCGAGAAAAAGGGGAGGCCACACCAGAGCATATCAATAACACGCTTTATTCAGGGAATAAAGGGGGCTGTCGCGTCTGCATGCTAACAAACAGACCTTCCAGCGAACAGCGGCTGGCTCGACCTAGCAGCCGGCTTTTATAGCCGGCTGTCGAAGGGAGCCAGCCAATGGGGGCTGCAAACGCCCCCGCAGGATGAACGGACCGGATAGGGAACTTGTGTCAGTCCCGAGGACATAACACCCCTTCCCCTAGATACGAACACGAATAGTCCTTTAAGTAAGCGGGTGGTTTGTGTGAGCGCCCCGACCGGCGCAATTCTGGCGATGCACAAAGTGGCATAGAGTTCTGGGAGTCAGGAACTGGCTTTGCCGGACAACAGGGTCGATCTGGGGTCCGGTCTGGAGTCTGGGAGTGGTCACAGTCCTCGGGTTGGATTGTTAAATTGTCATTGTCACGCAACCCGGTGGTGTCGTCAGGTGGTACGGCTGATGACTCTGTAGGACGGTCCCAGTCTACCGTCCGCCTCGACTCGGCTGGTGGAGACTGGTCACTCTGGAGGTCCCAGCTAGGATTCGGGTGCGGCGATTGGAGAGTCACTGAGTCCCTGGGTCAGCGTTGGCATGTTCGCCCGGCGACTCCTTATCTGGTCCAGATGCCTCCGCCAGATACGCCCGTCCCCAACTGGATGCGGTATGACCTTGGACCGGTGATGGCCACGATTTCCCCAGGTACCCACAGGGGATCGCCTGCGTAGTTCCTGACAAAAACTTGGTCCTGTAATACAAAACTCCTGACCCTAGTGTTAGAACCAATTGGTGTGTCTGGGCAATAGTGGGGATGCAGTCTATCTAGCACTGTCCTTAGACGTCTGCCCATCAGTAATTCGGCTGGGGACTTGTTTGTGACAGTACATAGGATCGAGTGTTGGCTTAAAAGAAAGCGAGAGAGTCTGGAGTGCCAGTCGCCTTGAGTGAATCTGCCAACGCCTTTTTGCTGACCTAACGGCTCTCTCCGCCAACCCATTGCTAGCGGGATGAAAAGGGGCCGTTAGGATATGCCGGATGCCCAGGTTGGTGGCATACCGGCTGAATTCTGTGGACGTAAATTGGGGGCCATTGTCTGAGACTATGGTGTCAGGCAGACCGTGTGTAACAAATAAGCGGGTCAGAGCCTGGGCAATTGCTCGGGTGGTGGTTGTGGGTAGGAGAGCCACATCGATCTATTTGGAGAACGAATCCACGACCACCAGGAAGGTCTTGCCGTGGAAGGGCCCGCCAAGTCAATGTGCAACCATGACCACGGTGCGTTGGCACTTTCCCATTTGGTTGGGGTGGTGATCGGTGGTGCTGGCCTGGATTCTTGACAGGGGCGGCAGGAGCTTACCCATTTCGTGATCTCGTCGTCCATGCCCGGCCACCAGACGTAACTCCGAGCCAACGCTTTCATCCGGACGATGCCAGGGTGCCCCTCATGTAACGCCTTCAGGACGGGTGTGCGCAGCGGTTTTGGAATGACAACTCTGGTCCCCCATAACAGGCAGCCCTGTAAACTGGAAAGTTCTTGCTGGCGGGTTTTAAACGGTGAGAATTCAGTTGAGAGATTACTGCCCGGCCACCCTCCGTACCCAGTCCAGAACCTGGGCGATAAGTTTATCTTTTTGGAGTGGAGGGCGATGTCGCCAGCGGTGACTGGGATGTCGAACTCACTGGCATCGAAAATGGCATGGACTGGGGCCGGGTCCTCCACGGGTGCTGGCAACAGGCAGCGGCTGAGGGTGTCGGCGTGGCTGAGGTTTTTTCCTGGGCGGTGAACCAGTTTGTACGAGTAAGCCGCCAGGAATAGGGTCCACCTAGTCATCCTGGGGGACAAGACTTGCGGTGTTTGTTTTTCTCCTGAGAGGAGCCCCAACAGTGGTTTGTGATCTGTGACAAGTTCAAAGTTGTGACCAAAAAGAAATTCATGGAATTTTTTGACCGCAGCAACGGCGGCTAGGGCCTCTTTGTCAATTTGGCTATAATTACGCCGGTTGTTGACAAGGTTCTAGAAAAGAATGCGATTGGCGCTTCAGAGCCGTTGGGAAGTCTGTGGCTTAAGACAGCCCCAATCCCGAAAAGGTGAGGCATCTGCAGCTAAGACTAGAGGAAGGTGCTGGTCAAATTGTATCAGGACAGCGTCCGAAGTGAGTAGCGATTTGACTGCCTTAAAGGCGTATTCCTCTTTGGGTCCCCAATGCCATGGAGTGTTTTTGTCTAGAAGTCTCTATTCAACGGTTCAGCTACTGATGCTTTGTGGGGTAGGAACGACGCACAGAAGTTTAGCAAACCCAGGAAAGCTTGTAATTCTGACTTGGAAGACGGAGTGGGTGCCTCGTGAATGGCTTTGACTTTAGACTCCACCGGGTGGATGCCAGAGGCGTCTATTTTATACCCAAAAAGTCCACCTGCCTAGTGGCGATGGCACACTTCTCCCTTTTTAGTTTGAGGCCATGCTGCCTGAACCTATCCAATACCGCTCTGGCTCTGTGGAAGAGTTGGGGTCTGTCCCTGGCTGAAACCAAAATGTCATCAAAGCACGGAACCACGCCAGGGAGGCCTTGAAGTATCCGTTCCATTAATGACTGAAAGATGCCTGGGCGACGCTAACGCCAAATTGGAGGCGCTTGCATCGGAATGACCCTCTGTGAGTGACAATAGTTTGTTATTCGGCCGTTTGGCTGTCAACAGGAAATTGCTGATAAGCCTGTGACATATCCAATTTGGCGAATATGGTTCCCTGCTCAAATGTGTGTAGTAAGTGTTGGATTACTGGGACTGGGTATGCGCTAGTCTGTAGATAGCGGTTAATTGTGGTTTTATAGTCAGAACACATTCTTATACTACCATCTTTTTTAAGGGGTGTGACAATTGAGTCTCCCATTTAGCAAAATCCGTGGGCTCGATCACCCCTTGTTGGAGCAATTTGTCCAGTTCTGCATCCAGCTTAGCGCGTAGAGCAAAGGGTACTCTGTGCGGTTTTAAACGGACAGGAACTGCTTGGGGTCCACCAAAAGGAAATGGGCGCACCGTTATAACAACCCAATTCATTGCTGAACACATCAGCATAGTCTGAAAATAGTGAGTCGATATCGGAAGGTGAGACAGCATGTACTCCCCGTTAAGCTAAGGCCGAGATAGGGGAACCAATCCAACCCCAAAAGGCTAGGGAGGGTACCATCTACCACCACTAAAGGCAGATGGCCTTTAAAGGATTTGAATCTAACGAGGAACTTGCCTGTTCCGAGTACTGGAATATTCTTCCCTTGATAATCCCTCAAGGTGAGACGACTCTTCTGGAGTTGCTTCCTGGACAGGCTGGGTCGTATTTTCTTAAGTGTGCTCCATGAGATGATCGAGAGCGCTGACCCGGTATCGACTTCCATAAGACAGGGTTTACCTTCTAAATGAATAGAGAGGGTAATTTTATTAGGTGTCAAAAAGTGTGGTTAGCTTGGTAGCACGTATAACAATTTTCTACTTGCCTGGGTGGCCCCAGAGGGAGTAAGGGGACGATGACTTTTGTGGAGCCGCGTGCGTTGCCTGGCAGGCCCTGGCGATGTGGCCTTTCTTGTCGCAATTGTTGCAGGTGGCGTTCCTGAACCTGCAAGTCGTTCTGGCATGGGACCCCCGCAGGAGAGGCACAACAGGATGTGTTTAGGCACGTTGCCGTTTTTAGGCCTAGCTCCTACCTGTGGCTGCTTGAAGGGTTTGAGGCGATGCACTTCTAAGTGTTCGGTGGGGTCTTCTTCGCTCACTGCTTCCTCGGAATGAACAGTGACCGGACTGGGTTTGGCTGCGCTTCCTTGTATTTCAGCGGCCGACTGGGTCGCTAGTTCTGCGCCAGGCTTCCTCGATCGCCTGGGTGAGGTTGAGATCTTTTCTGGCCAGCAACTGCCTCTGTAACCTTACATCTCTGACTCCACAGACTAGTTGATCCAGGAGCATGTCGTCTAGGTAATTTTTAAATTCGCAGTGGAGAGCTGTGGTTCTCAGGGCGCCATATACTGATTGATAGATTCCCATCTGTTTGTTTCCTCATACGAAAGGCAAAACGTCTCGCTATCTGCGATGGCTTTGGGGAATAATGGTTGGAGAGTGTCTCCAACAGCTCGGACCAAGGGACGTTCTTTAATTCTCTTGGGGCGAGTAGCGCTGTGGAGGTATCGAATACTGTGGCCCCGCAGTAACTCAGGAAGTACGATTTCTTCCTGTTCTCTGTAGCGCCGCCAGACCGATGGCATCAAGGTAGTGATTGAAGCGGTTTCTGTAAGAGTCCCACTTGTCTTCATCTGGCTTAAATGGTGGAAACGCGGATTTGAATTCATATTGGGTGTTCAGCCTGTTGGTAGACTGACCAATCTCACTGGGAATACAAGGCCCTGATAGGTGTGGCAACTGCAGCTTGCAGTGCTGCTTCAGCTCTTAGAGGATCTCTCTGGGTTACACGCTCTATGTGGCTATGGCTGTCAGCGCCGTAACTGACTTCAGTTTGAATTTCGCGCCCTTACAAGGGCGTGGCGGCTATAGCTGCAGCGTCGTGCTAACAGCTATTCAAATTGCGTGCCTAATGTGTTCTGGCGGCTGTGAGTGCAGCGCCGGTTTCGCTAACAACAGAATCCGAACAGCAGCGGTTGAATTCTGTGCTCTAATGCTGGGCGGCTGAGGTTCTCAGTGCCCTACTTCTCACGTAGCTTTTTTAACTGAGCGGCTACACGCTCCACTTTCACTTCCGCAATTACGACTGACCGAGCTCTCAACGGCGCGGCTACGGTTCAGCGTTTCGGTGTGTGTTTTCAGCTCTTTTGATATTTGCTGCTGGTTGGCCAGATCCCACCCTCGTCGCCAATGTTAAGTTCGAGAAAAAGGGGAGGCCACACCAGAGCATAGCAATAACACGCTTTATTCAGGGAATAAAGGGGGCTGTCGCGTCTGCATGCTAACAAACAGACCTTCCAGCGAACAGCGGCTGGCTCGACCTAGCAGCCGGCTTTTATAGCCGGCTGTCGAAGGGAGCCAGCCAATGGGGGCTGCAAACGCCCCCGCAGGATGAACAGACCGGATAGGGAACTTGTGTCAGTCCCGAGGACATAACAAACTGGCTCTCTGCCTGGTTGCTGGGTGGGCATGGCCTAATCGGTCTCCAGCACCATGGCAGAGGGGGATGTTTTTGCCCTCCCTGGGCTCTGGAGGCTTTTCTTGAGTCTCCAGGAAGGCGAAAATGGCCTCCCAGGCTCTGGAGGCACTCCGGAAACTGGAAACAGGCCCAATTCTGGCCTTCTGGGAGGCCTGTTTTTCTGTCTCCCTGAGCCTTTGCGCAGGCTCTGCACTTACCTGGTATCCAAAATGGGCAGTGTGGAGATTTCCTGGGAGGGGCGGGGAGGGGCCAGCCAGGGGATGGGATTGGGTGGTTTGCCAAACCTGCTGTAACATTAACTACAAGTTCGCCTGGGTTCAGGAAAACCCGTAGCACCTCACCCCTGGTTTTGAGGAACTTCTAGAAGAATAGCAAGGATGAGGCCACAGAATATTCCACAGGGTGGGTTCAATGGCATGGGGAAAAAAATGAGAGCAACATACTCTTCTACCAGACCTGATGGATCCAGCAGTTGTAATCGGGAAGAGACAATCTTGATAGGAGGATGCAATGAATATTCAAGAAAAAAAGAGGATCCAAGATGTTTCAAGTTTTAGTAGTCATGAAAAGTAGGCAGCCAAATTTTAATCAGAGACCTCAATTATCTCTTTGTGGAATTTAGTAATCATGAATTTTAGAATAGGCATTCCCCTACTTATTACTACTGCTGTTTGGGGATAGATAATCTTTGAATGGTGCAACAATTATGTGATTGAAAAAATTGTCCAGGAAATTGAAGCTCAGAAAGGATTCAAAATGGAAGGGATCCTAAGCTTATATGTTACTGATAGAAGAGAATATATGTAGCTCAAGGTTGAATTGTGGAATCCTTGTTCTCTGAGCTTAGTTGTCTAATCAGTTAATGACACATCTGCAAGAAAACAACTAAACTCCACTATTTATATGTAATAGCTGAACTGCATTTTCTTAGTTACTTGACTGGAAAGATCAGTCCTTCAAAGAAACTTGAGGAGGAAAGTTCCTTATGGTAAAAAGGGTTTTATAAGCTGTATTTTATTTCATGACAATATAATTTTAAAAGGTTTCAATTTTCCTAAATCTGCAATGAACATTTCTGTGCAATTGCAAAGTTATACTAAGATTAATATAGAAAACCTGCAGTTAATCCGAACAAGTAATTTCCCATTTTAGCAAATCAACGAGCTAGAGTTTTATATATCATGAATGTTGCAGGTTCTTAAGTTTGTTTTTTAATCTGTTTCAGAAAATATGTAGAAAGGTTTTGGTTACACTTTTGATATGTTGGAATTGTATTATGTTTGGCCTTTCTATGCTGATACCATTTTAATTTATTATTCAAAATTATAAGTAGGCTGTTAGAAAAAGAAAAAGGAGTTCAAAAGGGTTGCTGAATTATATTCCTCAACATTGTTTGTCTAAATATGAAGAACTTTGGAAATATCATCAATGGATAGCATTAAGGTTTTATTCCTGTGGATTTTAATAAACGTGACCTACAACCTTGAATGAAAATTGAGCACAATTTAAACAGATAAATTGATATTTAGCACCAGAATGATAAGCTTCTGTGCTAGGCATTGTCTTAAACTATAAATATCACATCACTTTTTCAAATTCTGTGTTAAAACTCATAGAAGCAATCTTCTTCTTTTTATAAAATATCCGTCATTGGACATTGGTGATCATGTTGGCAATCTTGTTTTTGTCAACAGCCGCATGAAAAAGTGCTGCTGAGTTTTGTCCAAACCAGTCCCTTAGATGTTGAAACCATGATCTTCTTCTGCCTGGACCTCGTTTGCCTTCAATCTTTTCCTGGAGGATTAAGGGAAGTCTATAGAAGCAGTATAAAATATCAATTAAATAATGAGAAGAAAATCCATTATTTAAAATGGGTAGTAAAATGGGGAGAGCAAAGAAAAAGAAAATGGCTTTATACCAGGGCTGGGATTCTACTGGTAGGGTGCACCAGTAGTAGTGAACCAGTAGTTCTGGTGATCATTTGGGACACCCCCCCCCCCGTCCTAGTCTGTCCTTTATTTCCATGTTTTGCAGCTCAGCTGATTCACAGCGGCACAGCCGATTGCCGCGTCTCAGCTATTTTACTCACTGGGGCTGCAGTAGAAGCTGCAGTATTAGAGCTGAAAATAGGCAGTTTTCAAATGCTGCGCATGCTCACTGAACCGGTTGTTACACCGGTTGAATCCCACCCCTGCTTTGTACCACTGTTTCTGCTCTAGCAGAATGAATGCAGCAAGATTCAGAGAAAGCTTCTCTTCTATCTCCAGACATCCCTAGTAGAATAGTTTTTCTTAAGACATAAAAATTTAAATTTTAGATTTTGTTGTAGGTAAGGAATAAATGTACAGCCTGTTTCAATTTTTTTGTTTTCATAGTTGTTAAAGTAAAGAAACTGTATTAGTCCCAGCCTACCCAATACTTTAATTTTTCAAAATTATTTACAAATGAGTCAAAAAACAATGTTGTTATGCAGCAGAGTAAAAATATAAACCCCAGTCTCCTCCTCCTCCTCCTCCTCCTGTATTCTATGGCATAGATTTATCCAAGCCCTATATAGAAAGAAGAATGTTTTAGCAGAAAACCTGTAGTTCTAATTAACACCAGAGAGTGGCAGAATTATAACAGTAAAAGCAATGTATCCATTCTTACAAGCATTGGTCTTTTTCTATAATACTGTATATTCTGAATTCCACAATGCTTTGAATACTAAAAAATAAATAGAAGATATATTCACTAATGAACGTTACTAAGATTAGTAAAATTGAGCTATTTAGTAATATGAACTTATTCCAGATATTTTCAAATAGAATAACTACCCATAACATGTTCATTCAAATTATCTTGTATTTTACTTCTTTCGGCTCCGGACTCAGTAGACTCAAATCTTCTCAGACTTAGTGGCCGGTCTCTGTGTACAGGTGAAATCCAGGTTTAGAGAATCAGGGCAGTAGTAGAAGATGGTTAATGATGAAGAAAATATTCTATAAAACTTATCGTCAGAGTTGCCAGTGACGTTTTTGGTCTAGGACAACTCGCCATGGCCAACTTGCCATGGGACTCACTGCGGGACTACTCACCATGGGACAATTTTTACACAGGATAACTCAACATGAGATAACTATATTGTTATTCACCACTGTTTCCTTGACATTGTTTTCATTTTTGTTATGCACGTTTCATTTGGTCCCTCTTTTAGCATCCTTTCTTTAATGATTCTCTTCATTACTTCAACATTAGTGCAACTCTTGTATCTCTTGATTAACTTAGTTTCTTTTACCTGATTCACTTAGTTTCTTTTACCTTTTGGGTAGTGGCAGGTGCGCCCTTGACATCAACTAAACCCCTTTTTCGGCAGGATTCACTACAGGATTGTTCATTCCATGAGGTTTTCTACCAAGATTTAATGTTCAAAGAAACCCAAACAATAAAAAACACAAAAAGTGTTTTCAACACACACACAAAGAAACCCCAGACAACAAAAAATACAACAAATGTTTTAAATCATTTTACCTATTTAATGCATACCATATAATATAATGTATAGAAATGGTTCCATTAAATTTTAAAATAAAAAAAAAATCTAGAAAATTGATACAAAACACCCAAATCTAGTTCTAAAAACCCAGCACTGGCAACCCTGATGCATGTACACACTTAGCATCAGACCTCCTGGATCTATGCATGTATTTTCTGTGAGAAAATATAACTGAACATTTTATTCTATCTTGTTCCTAGCACTGATTTAGTCATGCTGCATTGACTTTTAGAAAACGTGATTCATAATTTACTCTGGCAACAAACTTGGGTTATAACAATTTTTTTAACTGAAAGAAGCTGCACATCTCAAGTTATATGGCAAAAATTCAAAAGTTTACTGATATTCAATCATTAGGGTGATACTTTCTCAGTATTCGGTAATAATTTCCCCTGAATATCATATGATTTTATTTGTTCAACAATTTAACAATCTAAACATTAGATGCAGTTGGTTCCTTGATTCCCAATGGTGACCACTTGTAATGTAATTAACATGAAGCAAATCTTCCTTTTAAAAAGGGAACTTCCTATTGATAGGAAGCCTATTTATAAATAGGAAGCCTATTTAGTTGGGAAGACTGAGTTACATTTTGGTTTGTTTGCATAAAATATTGCAAGCACTTGTTTCTCTGTGACAGGTGGAAGCCATTTAACATGCTAAGAGTTATGTTGTTTATTGAAGTTATTAAACTGGAACAAACAAGTACACATTAATGTTTAGATGCTACTGTGAGCTATGTGCTTTTTAATATTATATGGTGCCATGATCTAACTTCAGTTTCTGGTATCAAATTCTGTCAATTTATACTTTTTCATATAGAGTCTCCCACAGATGATTGATGGCAATTATGACATATTCTGCATAATGGAAAAGAAGAATAGGAACCTCTAACATTGTGTATGATATTGTTAGATCTTAAATTAATCTTGATGTTGTGTTGATAACATGGTGAGTGCTCTGGTTTCCCAATTTAAATGTGCAAAATCTCCACAAGCTCTTGCATTAGCGTGATGGAAGTGAAACTACACTCAGAAATAAAGCAAGGAAATCATCAAGCAATTTTATGACTGAAGGTGTCATTGCTCAAAAATTCAAAAGGACCCATCATTGATCTATGTAGGCTAATTAAATGAAATCTTCCAGGTGTAAAAGTCTTCAAAAGAACATGGAAGTTTTTAAATTGGATCTGTTCTTAATGCTGAACTAACAAGACCAAGGCTGTGATTATTTGGCACCCTGGGGTTGAGGATATAGCCAGTGTTGATCTTGGATGGAGCATCATTTGAGACTGGTGTGCAATTTGGAGGTCCTTTTGAACCTTACTTGAGTTACTATTCAAACAGCAGAAGGCAGGTGTGGCCAGGAGGACCATTTACATAATTTTATATTGTGTATTAGTTGTGCCTTTCCATCAGTCCAAAGGCTCTTCAACTTCCCCTAAACTCTGTTGCAGATGTTACTTAGCCTGGTAATGAAACATTCAAAAGCCAACCCAGAATCTCAGAGAATCAACCTTCACCCTTTCTCTACATACAGTTATGTAGAGAAGTGTATGTTCGCCTTATACACTTCACATTGAAGACCATCCAGAAGCTACAGCTACTTTAGATGAAATGGTATGAGCAGTAATGGACACTTTTCAATATTTCCATGAGTCACCTCTGCTTAAGTGAGTTCCATCACTTTCCAGCTTCCAAATGCAATTGAAGGTGCTGATTATTACCTATAAAACTTTGCATGGCATAGGACTTGGACATCTGAGATGCGCCTGTCTCCAATTGCCTGCGTGGCAGGTTTCAACAAAGGCCTGAGGAAATGTATCTTCATCATGCCATCTGCAACAGCACCCAGTCCCCTATGGTTCCAGGAACCTCTTAAAATGTGGCTTTGGTTCCTGTATATATTGGGCAGGGTGGAGGTTCTTACTTTCATGATTATTTTAGTCTGAGCTGTTTGTGTGATTTTGTATGCTTCCCAGAGTTTACTGGAACTAGTCATCTATAACAAATTTAAATTAATATTGTTTTAGACTGTATGAATCAGTGTTGAAATTTTGCGAATAAAATGAACTGGCTAGTGTTAACGTGTACCATTTATTTCACAGTTGTCAAACTCTCAGTGTCACCTTGCTGTCACATGATGTACTGTGACATTTTTCCTTTTGTGAAGCTTGGGTGGGTGTGGCCTGCGCATGAAGCATCCTGCCCACCGACCACCAGTTTGACACCCCTGATTTATTTGAACACAATGAAGGTATAATTTCTTATAGTAGAGTTCTGCTTGCCTCTCTGGGAGCTTGACAGCTTCTCCACTACTACTAAAAATCTGCATGGATATACCCCTGAAGTCATCAAAGTCATGCTTGATTTGACAGCACCTTATCTTTTCAAAAGCATTGAAAGTCTAGGAAAAGCTCCCTATTTGTGTCATGATAGCATGGCAAAATAATTAGCAGAGCTTGCTGCGGAACTGGTCCATATATTTATAGCTGTTATATAGTATAACCTTGTGTCTAATAAGAAACCATGTTTTTCTTGTATATTGAACAGTTTTTATATGTGTAAAGGAATAAAGATTTCTTGGACACGCAGGCTGGGCTGTCACATATTAAACCATAATGTGATGTGGTTGCTAGCAGCCAAACTATGTCAATTTTCAACAATATTTTTTACAAATAATGGCTTGGTGAGATGTTTGATCCCATTCATTGCATCAGAGCTAGTCCTTGTTTAATGATCATTTGTTCAGCAACCATTTGAAGTTAGAACAGTGCTGAATGAATTGTGACCACACCTCAAAGTTGTGGTCATTGTAGTCATGTGATCAAAATTCAGGCACTTGGGCAACTGGCTTTTTTACAACCACAGCATGTACTTCAATTTCCAAAGGGGAACTATTTTGCCTCATCTCTGTCCTTTTGGCCACCCTGCACTTCACTACCTATTCTTGCCACCCCTCATCGACTTTCAACGTTTTCTTCCTCCTGTTGCTGGTTTAGGACCCGGGCTGGATGGCTCCACAATCCCAAAATTCATGCAGTGAGTGCAACAGGAAGCTTGCTGAGCCTGGTCAGGGAGGAGGCAGTGGAATAGTTTGTGCATGACAGAAGCAGGAATTCCTCGTGTAATTATGATGTAATCCAGAACTGCAACCAGAACTGCCATTTCTAAGCATCCTAAATCATGTGTTTTGCCTAATGACCTTGCTTAGTGACAAAAATTTCAATCCCAGTTAGTGTCATTAATCAAGAATGATCTGAATACGGGTGTTGTGGTTTGCCGGCAGCAGGTGCAGACAGCTGAGGTCTCGGAGAGTGAGGACTCAGATGAGGGGCCTGTGTGTGATGCAGGGATGGGGCCAGGACCATCAGGGAGTAGAATGCTACCTTTGGAGATTGTGGAGGCTGGCAGCAGTGATCAAGAGATCCCCGAGGAGCCTGTGCCCAGTGTGTGCGCGTGCAGGGCTGCTCCAACGAAAGAGCAGCTGCAGCAGCATGGGCAACTCGGCAGTAATGCTGTAAGGTAATGGCCCCTCCCTCAAGAGATAAAAACCAGCTGAGAATCCGGAGTTCTTTGCAGGAAGCAAATAAGTTTTTGCACTAAAGCCTTATGGACATTCAGAAGATCTTGTTGGTGTTTGGAGACTCTTTGTGTCTGAAATATTTCTTAGTAATTCTATCTAGTGTTCTTGGCAGCCTTGCACTACCTTGGCAAGGCTCGTTCTTATCAAACATAATTAATTTGAAACAGCCTTTTAACCGTGAAGGAACAGAATTCGTAAAGAAAGATTAAAAGGTTTTGCTGTTACCTCTGTTTTGTGTTTGTTTCTTTGGAACAAGGTTTGGGTCAGAACAAATTATCTGTAGGAAATAACTAAAAAGGGACAGCAAAGTCAAGTTGTTGAATAACAGCTTCTCCAAAAATTTGATATGGGTGCGATGGAATTAGTCAGCTATTCTGCTGGAAAATAATTCACTGTTAAAAAAAATATAAAAGTATATTTAAGATTTTAATTTAAGATTTTAATATTACAATTATAGTGCTATGTTATGTAGCTCTAGCATTAGAACAGTGCATGTATAAAATGCCCAATAGAGAATATTGTCATTTGTGTGACCGTATAATTGACATAATATAGAAGAGTTACAGACAAAGCAATCGGTGCATTGATGTATTAACATCATAGATGAAATGAGACACTATATTGCTAAAAGTAATGCCAAATTCCAACTTCTTCAGTCTTCAAAAATGTATATAGGTGTCTGTACCTGCATTTTGGAACTGATCTGTTGGAAATGATTTAACTCTGTCCTCAGGTGAAACTAACTTTATCTTCTCTTTCGTTATAGCATATTTTCAGCTTGGACTGTATCCACAATCATAAGCAATAGCCATTTGTTCCATGTATCTGATTTTGTGCTATACATGAAATGTATCACGTAAAATCTATGATGTGTCAATGTTGAAGTTAAAAAAAAGGAAACAAAAGAATGTTGGGAAAGAAAAACAGTGTTTTATTTAACCATTAATGGTCATGGTAATTGTTCCATCAGGAGTTTTGCATTAATAAGCATTAATTCTCAGTATTCTACAAAGCACTTCAGCTCATGTTCTTGCTAGCAAGACATGTTTCTGTTCATCTTACCTTTCTCTGTTGTCCATAGACAGAATTACAATACGTTAGTTCGTTGGTTATGGATTGCTCTGACTTTTGTCTTTCATTCATATTAAATCATGTACACAATAAAGATGTTATTTAGGGGAAAATCCACCTTTCAACTTTTGTCATAGATGGGATATCCCATCAAAAGTACTCTGTTGTTTTCACGTACGTTTTCCCATGATGATCGTATACAATAGCACCAGGTTTCTGCTTTTATACTTGTGACATATTTATTGTATTTGTTAAACTGATAGACTTATTTTCTTCCAGGAGTTCAAGACAGTTTATATGGGAACTCTGCAAAAACATTCCTGAGAGATAGATATGTTTATTTAAATATACATGGCTGTCCATCTCAGAAAAAGTGACTCTGATTAGTTGACAGGGTAGCTACAAAGATTTAAAAAATACAATGTTAATACAATACAATATAAAATACATTTCACAACCAACTAAATACAATATAAAATACAATATAAAATACATTTCACAACCAACTAAATACAATATAAAATACAATATAATACAATATAAAATACATGTCACAACCAACTAAATACAATATAAAATACAATACAATATAAAATACATTTCACAACCAACTAAATACAATATAAAATACAATACAATATAAAATACCAACTAAAACACAAAGTGGCTGCCAACCATTCTGTACATCAACAGTCACTGCTAATTATCCTCCCAAGTCCATGCCTGGGAAGCAACGTCTTCAAGGCTTTGGGAAAGGTAAGCAGAACTGGGACAACCTAATCCTTGCTGGTATGGTGTCCAGAAGGCAGACCTAGGTACAGAAAAGATGAGAAAAAGATTTGCCTTAGAGACAGTAAATAACTCAAAGTCATCCAATGAGACACCATGGTTGAGAGTAGAGTTGGTCTTGGTTAACTACACATATAATATACAGTTGTGAGATATACGTCTACTGAAAAACAGGACTGTGGCTGAAAATATTAAAAAAATCAGAAATGTACATTTTATTCCTTGCCATTCTCAGGATGGTAATTAGATTTAAGCGCGTGCGCACACACACACAGAGATTCTTTTTCTTTGATGACAGATATGTCACTTGCACTCCTGAAATTGTTATACACCAGTTGATCCTTTAGTACAATTTCTAATAACATATTTAAGAGAGATAGAAGGGGTGGTGGTTATTTTTTTATTGCTGGTGTTTAATCCTGTTTCTAACCATCTAAATCACTTTATCCAACTGTTTTCTCTATCAGGTGGAAAAGGTTCAGAAAATGGTTGTTGCTAACAGGAAGATTTAAGCATTAAATCTCTAAACAGCAAGAGATTTAAGCATTAAAGATAAAGCATTCTGAAAATAGTAATCCTCAAAATGAGAAATATACAGCAGCACCATGGTTCATCGAATAAATGTAGTTTTTATTAAAAAATACAGTGGATAAATAGGATGAATTACCTGCCAGCGTGTATATACTTGAATTTTGCATTTTTAAAAAATTGCACTTCAACAAGATTGATTCACCTTTCTCAAAAATAGACTTAGTTTCCAAGCAGAAAAAAATAGGCTTTCTGTATGATGTTTAGGGTACAGAAGCCTAATTTACAGAAATTAGGAAGTACATGCTTGTATGTATGATTATCTCTCAGTGTGTAACCACAGTGGGGCAGTGGTTAAGATATTGTATTAGAATTCAATTGAAGTCCACCCTCAACCATAGAACACAACACCTTTAACCATGGAAGTGAGTCACAACATACTGGTACCTCACAAAGTTGCTGCACTGTAAAAACCGGAGATAAAGGATCATTTCCAAGGCTTTTAGCTCCTGAGTAGACTGATTTTCCTCAACTTTCCAACTCAAGTGAGCGCTGCCACCGATTGAAATACGGCAGAAATATTTAAGATTTAATTTTTTAAAGAGTTACTGTGAATGTACATTAATTGTTACCATCTTTCTTGTCTCTGGCAAGACAGGATTATTCATTTCTCTTTCTAATCTCCCACTAGAAGCAATTCGTTTTTGAGCTTTGGTGAACGAAAACAGGAAAAGTTAATGGGGCCACAATATTAGAAGTGCCACTGGTTGCCTGGCAGCGGAGGAAAGGTTTGTGTGGAATCTCAGAGAATTAAGCTGCTTTCTAGAGCGAAAGGCCAGGAAGGCGGAACTCCAGAGAGCGTCTGTACTAACCAAGGTAAACTTACAAGTCAAACGTGTTTTATTCAATAGCTCCATAAAGTCTAAAAGGACTTTTTGTCCCAGCAAGAGCACAGAGTGCTTTGTAGCATCAAGATGGCACACAATCGGCAGGCTTCTGCTCAGCCTCTCCCCTCCCCCCACCCATTTCAAGGTTTAATGACACGAAGGACTGGGAGCAACATGATAGCAGTGCTCCAATATGTAAGGGGCTGCCACAAAGAAGAGCAGGTCGTTGTTTCCAAAGCACCTGAAGGCAGGACAAGAAGCAATGGATGGAAACTAATTAAGGAAAGAAGCAACTCTGGAATTAAGGAGAAATTTCCTGACAGAACAATTAATCAGTTGAACCAGTTGCCTTCAGAAGTTGTGATTGTTCCAACGGTGGAAGTTTTAAAGAAGAGATTGCACACCATTTGTCAGAAATGGTACACAGAACTTTCCACCTGAGCAGGAGATTGGAATAGAATAGAATAGAATAGAATAGAATAGAATAGAATAGAATAGAATAGAATAGAATAGAATAGAATAGAATAGAATAGAATTCTTTATTGGCCAAGTGTGAGTGGACACACAATGAATTTGTCTTTAGTGTGTAAGCTCTCAGGGTACATAAAGAAAATATAAAATACATTCATCAATCAAGAATCGTAAGATACCTCACTTAGCGATAGTCATAGGTTACCAATAAGAATCAAATCATACTAGGGAACAATAAAACAATATAAATTGTAAAGATACAAGCAACACGGTTATAGTCATAAGTGGGAAGAGATAGGTAATAGAAGGATGAGAAGAAGAATAGTAATACAGTCTTACTAAACAGTTTAACGGTATTGTGGGAATTAGTTGTTTAGCAGTGATCTTATTCGGGGAAAAAAACCTGTTCTTGTGTCTAGTTGTACAGTGCTCTATAGCGTCGTTTTGAGGGTAGAAGTTGAAACAATTTATGTACCTCCAAAGTCTCTTTCAACTCGATTAGTCTATACATTCCAAGTTCGCATCCCGCGCCCCGCCGTCTGACTGCTGCCGGGCGCCACCGCTTCCCTTCCTCCTCGGTCCAGGACGAGTAAATCCGCCACGTGATCGCCTTAAACTCCTCCTGGAGAACTCCAGGAGCCGGGAACTCAAGACTTACTCCGGCTCCCCGCCCTTCCCCTCAGCGCCTGGAGGATTATGGCTCAGAGCGGGACGCTGACGCTCGAGCAGGCACAGGGAGGGACTTACCTGCTGTGGCTGTTGTCGGGAACGGCGCTCCCCCCGCCTGCCGCCTCTCTCTCTCTCGCTGTCCCCGAAGGCCGCTCCGAAGCGCGCATCCCGGAATCCATCTAAGCGATCCCCTCCAATCGACCGAGGGGGCATCTTCTTCTTTTCCGCCTCAAAAGGAAAAAGTTTCAGCCGGCCAAACACGCGGATTATTATAATCAAGTCAGCTGAGACACGCGTCGAGGGTGGCGACGACCCCACGGGAAGGAAGAGCGGAGTCGCCTCAAACCCGCCAGGTATTTCCCCCCCACTTTTGGGTCCTTCCAGAGCAAATGGGGTGAGAGCCAGTATATTCGTCGCTCTTCGCCAACCATGTGGGAACGTGGAGGGAAAAAGTTCCCTCGTGGACCAGGGGTCCCCAACCTTGGCAACTTGAAGAGATGGGGACTTCAACTCCCAGAATTCCCCAGCCATCTTTTCCAGTTGCCAAGGTTGGAGATGCCGGTCGTTAAGGGACACCGGGGCCGTCAAGAGACACCGGGAGGAAAGGGCGTGGGAATCGTCTGATGGAAGAGGGGCTCGTCGTGCTACCTTGACGGCTGCGTCTTAATCGGGCGATCGCGCACTCTTGACTGAGCCTAAAAAAAAAACCGGACTGGTTTTTTTTTTCTTTTTTCCTTTTCTTTTCGCCTTTTTCTCTCCTTCCAAAGCTGAGGGGGACGTCCGTTCCTATTCATTCGAAAGGGAAAGGCGTAGCAATAGAAACGCTTTCGAAATATAGGAAGCGGGGGACGTGGGGGGGGGGGAGAGAATCTATGAGGCGCTGGATTTAAAACATTGGTGAGTTTTTGTCCGGATTTTCCACGGGCATCTTCCTCTCTCCTCAGATGCCATAAAAGCAGGAGAGGTGGTGGCCTCCAACCATAGACTTCAATTCCCAGAAGCTTTGCTTGGTTGGGGGATTGTGGGAGTGGAAACCCACACGCCTTCAAAGTTACCAAGGTTGGAGACCCCGGTCCTTTAAAAAGTATTTCTGAGACTTGTTGCTTAACCAGAAGTACTCCACCCGCCCTCCTTTGTAAAATGGCTAGCATGCTTGGGAAGCGGAGGCGTGAACGCAAAAAGCGTTCACAACTGGACTGGGTGGTGTGTTTTTTTTTCCCCCTTGGGCCGAGTTCGGCAATAGCTGATTCAAAGCATCCTCTTCGCTTGTTTTCCTCGCCTTCGTCCCTCCAGGAGCGTCTCTTCCTCCCGAAACAAGGCCGGAAAACAACGAGCTTTTTAATCCGCTCTCGTTGGGAAACGGAGGGCGTCGCGCTGCTTGGAAAAGAGGCGAACGCGGAAATGAATTCCTCCTCCTCCTCTATGTAAGCAGCCGCATATTAAAGCTAAATTATACCAATTGCTAGCGATCTTGAACGTACAGTTTCAAATATGTCTTCCTGTTGCGCTTTAAAACGGGGGTCTCCAACCTGGGCCACTTTAAGGCAGGAGGGGGATTCTGGGAGTTGAAGTCCTCCAGCCTTAAAGTGGCCCAGGTTGGAGACCCCTCCTTTAAAAGATAAGTAAATAAAATAAAAGAGTTGGCTGAGGTATTGCGACTTCATTTCTAGGAAGCTTGGTTTCATCCACCCTGCTCGATTGGTACATTATTTAGGTCACCAGCTAATAACTGGAGGTTTTTTTAAAAATCTTTAAAGAGAATATCCTCTTACAGGTACTTTCTGGGATCAAGGCTATATTTGGAAATAGTTGTTTTTTTATCCGCGTAAAAACTATGCTTATTGGAAGGCCATATTCTTGAAACCATGATATATATTCATTCGACTATGAATTAGCCAAACCTATTTTAATGTAGCAGTAATGCAAGCCTAGTGCATAAAGCTAACTTATGATGGGTTGTGTGGACCTGGAAAATTAAGTAAAATGTATAATATTGGGTCACTGAGTCTAATGAACATATTTGATAGATGATGCATTTTCTTTTCTAAATTCACAGCACTTGTCAATGTAAAATATTTCTATGGTGTTTTTAGAGTTGCCAACACTCATTTAAAATAGATGAAAAGAAATATTTCTGGGTTTGGATAAAATGTAACAACTTCCTCATATATTTTGGGTAAAAAAAACCCATATTTTCTTCCTTGGTAGATATAGTGGGAAAATTGGCCCTGAAAGATGTAATATTGGGTTCCCCAAATGGTCACAACTCTCTTCTCCATCTGACTTTTATAATTTGAAAGGTACTTTTAAATATGTTTTCAATTACATTTATCTGTTTTGAAATGTTTTAATGTAGGCATTTGTTCTTTTTATTTTGTAAGGAAATTCTGCAAACCACACCCATAAGCCTATTTCCTCTGACATGGTATTTAGAAACTTCGTTAGTTTTTTCTAAAGGCAGTTTAAGAGCATAATGCATACCTTTCATTTTTGGTCATAGGGCAGTATAAAATAACATCATTAAAATTGCAACCATTTTAGTAATATCTGTGGAATCTATGAGGTGCCTAAAAGAGAGCCACCTTGATGTAGTGGTCAAGGTCCTGGCTTAGAAATCAGGAGAGTGTGAGTTCTAGTTCCATCTTCAGCATAAAAGCCAGTAGGATGACTTTGGGCAAGTCACACACTCTGGGTATTATGTATATTTTCTGTTGTGAGTTACTTATACAGTAATAAAAGCTGGGATAAAAATCTAATAAATACATAAAAGCTGGCATACCAACCCAATATTATAATATTAAAACAGAAGGCTTCTTGTCCTTTGGGCTAAGATCAAGTGTAATGAAAGAATATAAAAGTACTATTCTTGTCTGTTGGTAGTCTTGGGGTAAATGGGGAATGGATTATAAGATTTGTGGTTCTTACTATACTAGCAAGCTGCTTCCTCAGGCTTTGTCGCATGTCCTTCAGCCTACTTTAAAGCAATGAACCTCTGGATAGGAAGTAACTGTGTCCTTTGGATTCTGAGAGGGTAGGTTGTTCCCTTTTATCAATTGGTAGCATTAACTTTAAGCAAATTCCTTGCTGGAAAAAAAAATGGAGCAAAATACTGTCATATGATTTAGCACTTTGTACTGCCTGGTAACCGAAGCTGAAGCCTCTTATATAATAGTCACACTGAACTTGGTAGGACATTTGAATGAACATTCTTTCTTTACATTGTAAATTTATCTCTGTTGTGGTTGAGGATAACACTGGGCGGGCGAGGCAGTTTTTAGGCATCCTGTTTACTCCTCTGGGCATGTATTGTCCTGCATCAGCTACTTATGCTAGCTAAGTTTTATGGTAGGTAAAATATTGCCAAGTCTTGTGGGAGGAGCACATCAACCAAGCACAACTTTCTTTCCCCATGTTCCAATACTTGTTCAGCTTCTTTTGTCTTTCATACTAAACTTATTCAATCTGGTGTTCACTATATGAGATTACTCAAAACTCAACGTTCTTTTCCCGTGGACCGAGACTTCTGGAAGGTACAGAGTTAGTGAACTTATGATGCTACCACACTGTGTAATATGATGATGCCATAACTTGGACATTGTGCTATTGCAACTTGGAACAACAGCAATACAGCAATAGCAATAGCATTTAGATTTATATAAAGCTTTACAGTGCTTTACATCCATCTCTAAGTGTTTTACAAAGACAATGTTTTGCCCCCAACAATTTGGGTCCCCATTTTACCCACCTCGGAAGGCTGAGTCAGTCAACCTTGATATAAATGATTTATTGTAATACTATTTTCTGTTGAGCAGGTATAGCTGAAAGAATGTCAGTGTCTATTAAATTGATATTGAATACAAAGATTGATATTTGGCTACAAGAAGGATTTAAAATGAAGACATTTAAAAGTGAATTTGTTAGGAACATATTTAGCATACTTCCTTTTCCTAAATCTCTTATATTTAATGTTTGTGTTAAGTGCCTTTTCTGCAATGGTGCTTACCCCGTGGGATAACTACCCTGTCCCTGAACTTTTGATGGCCCTGGCCCTGTTGGAAACCATAAAAACCTGGTTCTTTTCACCTGGTTCTTTAAATCCAGGAAGTTAATGGAGTTTGGGTTGAAAAATTGATTACTTTTTACATTGTATCTTTTATTGTTCTTTTTACTGTTTTATATGTATGTTTTGGTCTTATAACTTGTTAGCTTCCCAGAGTTACTTGATTAATATGATCAGTCACATTAATTTTCAGAATAGAAAAGTGCTAGATAGAAGTAAATCTCAGGATAAATTGAGCACAAATATAGTCTGATTCTTGTAATGATATGTGGCATAAACAGGTGAGTTAAGATAGTACAACTTCTGTTCCATTACATTTCTTATAATTAGGTCAATCCTATTGGGACTATTACTGCATGTACTTACTGGGCCTAAACAACAGTATTTTATTATCCATAGCTACAAAACATTTAAAATACTTTGTTGCTAGTCAGCTGGTTTATTTCTTAATGGATTACTGATGTAATACTGTAGAATTTTCCAAAGAACCATTTTTTATAACAAAATAGGACAAATAGTACATGAGATTTGAGTCCCAAAATTTATAAGCTTGGTGCAATGGAACAGAAAGGTAACTTTAGGCAATATTAGTTCTAGACAAGTAGTCCTCCAACTTATGACCTTAATTGAACCCAAAATTTCTGTTGCTAAGCAAAACAGTAAATGAGTTTTGCTGTTTTACTACCTTTCTTGCCACAGAGCTTAAATAAATTGCTGCAGTTGTTACCTTAGTAACATGGTTGCTGAGTGAATCTGGCTTCCCCATTGACTTTGCTTGTCAGAAGGTGACAAAAGGTGATCATATAAGGCTGGGACACTGCAACTGTCATAATACACGCCAGTTGCCAAGCATCTGAATTTGATCATGTGACCATGGAGATGCTGCTAGAGCAGTATGAAAAATGGACATAAGTCACTCTTTTTAGTGTTGTTATAACTTCAAATGATCAGTAGACAAATGGTTGTAAGTCGAGGACCACCTGTAATTTGGTCTCATAGGATCCTAGGCCATAATGTGATTGGTTTATTTAAACAATGTGTGTGTGACACTGACTTCTTCAATAAAATTCTGTATAGCAAAATTCTGTCTTATTGGAAGGCTAGCTGTTCCTGTCCATATAAATTGTTTCATATCCTCCTGACAGATTTATTTTTTTACAGATTTATCTCATCTTTATTATTAGTAATTCAAGACAGTGAACATATAAAATACTCCTTCGTATTTTTCTCACAGCAATGATTCTATGAGTTAGGTTTGGCTGAGAGAGTGTGACTGGCCCAATGTCATCCAGCCAGCTTTTATGCCTAAAGTTGGTCTAGAAGTCACAGTCTTTTGGTTTATAGGCTAGTACCTTAACCACTGTACCAAACTGCCTCTCACCAAACATAAATAAACATGGAAAAGTTTATGAAGAGACTCACAGAAAGTTCACATATGCTGGTTGGGTTATTAGGAATGTCAATAGATTTGATAGTTGTCTTATGTGTCAATATTACAGATGGATTCTATATAGATGTATTTTAAAAGCCATTGGTATCAGACTGAATAAAACAGGACAACTGTTAATTCTTTCTTCCTTCTGGTTAGCTATCCTTTAAGGAGACCAGACTAGAAAACCATTGCCATGTAGGTCTTAGCGTACTGCTTTTATTGGAAAGCTATAGTAACAGAATGTTGCAAGTTTGAATGAGCTTTTTCCTTCCGTCGTTGAGTGTCAACCTTGCCAATTAGTCAGACAAGAAATATAACCAGATGGGCTAATACTACATTACAGGTAGTCCATAATTGTGGTTTAAGTCAAGGACTACCTGTTTGTACACAGGTATTATGAGTAGGGAAGGTAGAATACAGTACTTAGAAAAAGCTGAGATATACTGTAGTTTCCATCACAATCAGTTGGTTATGCTTCTTGAGAGTAATGGGAGTTATTGATTAATACATCTGGAACGCATCTGAGGAAAGATATTCTACCTAATATAATTTCCAATGACTGCACCACAAGCTGTGATTCCAAGCGTTCACAGTTTTCTGGATGAAAATGTTGGTGATCAAAGTAAATACAGAAATTAAGTTTCTTTTTATATGGGTGCTAAATTAATAATTTGCAGTGATATTAAAGTAAAATATTTCTCAGAAAGTGATAAAATAGTACAGAATAGCTACAGAATGTGGAGTACATTGCTCTGCCATTTGCCCTCAGGGTACTTAACCTTTCACAGTGGATTACTGCATTTTCATCTTCATATCTGTATTGTTTCCTTCGATAGCTGTTATTACTACCCTATTTGGCTTGAAGACAAAAATCTTTAATTTAAAAGGGTCATGGTGGACCATTTAACAAAATTAACCTTGGATATCTAACATTCTAAATTAAAATGACCCTCTGATATTATAGCTATGGAGTTTTTTATATTTTTAAAATATGGATTTAATATATTTTTAATATATAACTCTTCCTGGTTTAGATTTAAAAGCACACAAAGTTAAATTTCTGGAACTGATATCAGAGGTGGTGTAATAATCATAACGATTTGTTGTGTATATTCAATGTATTTTTAAATACATTTTAAATTTGTGTTCTTAGGGAACACTTTAGAGTGTATGAAACTGCCCAAAGTCTTATGCTGTAACCAGATTAGTAGATTGCACTGGAAAAAATTAACTTCTTTCATTGGATTGTATAAAGTAAGGAAATGAACATAACTGTCAAAAAAGATGACAGCTTTTCCAGTAAATGCAACTGAAAGTGCATTAAGCATTGTATTGTAATTCTAAAGAACAATAGCTTATATAATTCTTATTATAACATGTAAAAGTCATTTATGGTACCAGGGTACAATATCATTAATAAAGTAATGACACTATATCCCCACTTTGAACAATAGTACAGGTAAGATGCTGTCAATTATCTGTTCAAGTATTAGAGAGGGTGTTGTGGCCATGTACATTTTCTGGTTGAGAAAGAACAGACTAAAGCTGAACCTAATAAGATGAGTTACTGTTTATATGCTAAGATTCATTGTCAACTCCAGGTTATTTCTGGATGGCCAGGCACTTTGATCTGGGGCATCCTCTTGGACTCACAGCTCCTCCTCAAATAGCAGAAGGAAGCCAAGGCCAATAAGAACTTGATTTCACTGGTCCAGCTGGTATGGGAAGACCTAGCTATAGTGATTCATGCCCTCATTATACATTTGGATTACTGTGACCTACTTTATAGGTGAATGCCCTTGAAGAATATTTGGGAATTACAACTGGTTCAGAATATGAGTTGCCTACCTACCATCTTCTGACATTGAAAGCATTAACACCAATTCTGTAGGCCCTGCATTGATTACTGGTAAGTTTACTTATCCTTGTAAGCTGCCTGGAGTCACAGAGAGTAAGTTGAGTGGCCATATACATTTTCTTAAATAAATAAAATACTAGTATAATTTAAGGTGGTGATAGTGATCTGTAAAGCTCTTCTTGGCTTGGCTCTTGGATAGGACTGTAGGACTGCCTTCTTTCAATTACATCAGCCCTGTATATCAGATACTTTAAGGAAGAAGTACTGCTGATTCTCTATAAAGTGTTGGCTTCTCAGTGGAGATCAGGCTCACATTCCTTACTATTCTGTAGGAAGCTACTAGGGAACCTGTGACCTGTTAGTTCATTTTTTTAGAGATATTTCCTTACCTAAACAGAGAATCAGAATTATCAGAGGTGCGTAAACAAGTCAGTGGTAGTGGGAATGACTTCTGTTTTCCTATAGACTTGCCTGTTGAATTCACTTACAGAAGGCTTTCAGTGAGCATTGGAGATCCTTCCTTCCTACCTACCTACCTCCTCCCAGCAGGCAGGTAAATCACACCTGAAGCTTTGATCTTCAGACTCACCTAGTAATTTTTTTCCATCAATCACAGTTGGCAATTATGCTGCTACAAGATCAATTTTGTGAAACGTTTATGGAGGTTGAAAAATTATTAGCAGCAGATACGATCATCCATTTGTTGATCAACAAAGTTCATTTTTTGTTTTTCCATTCATTCACTTTTTCATTTGTTGGATACCTAATTTGTGCATAGAGTATTGACATCCTCCCTAACATTCTTTATTCTCTGCCAGTTTTAATTTACCGTACCTAAATCATGTTGTTGCTATGCATTTGAGCACTACCACTTGTACCATTTTGCTTTAATTATGTGTAAATCTACTGTTATTTTTGAACTATGGCTTTTACGTGTGTATTATTTGTTTTTTTTTTTTATCCCGCCTTTATTACTTTTAAGCAACTCAAGGCAGTGAACATACTTAACACTTCTTTATCCTCCTATTTTCCCCACAGCAATAACCTTTTGAGCTGAGTTAGGCTGAGAGAAAATGGTTGGCCCAAAGTCTCCCAGCTGGCTTTCATGCCTAAGGCAAGACTAGAACTCACAGATGTCTAGGCTAGGATCTTAACCACTACAACAAACTGGTTCTTAATTAAGAACAATGTTGCATTCAGTTCCTCCCTTCCTATCAAAATTGAATTTGAAGTTTGTGATATTAAAATAATATCTCTCTCTCTCTCTCTCTCTCTTTATATACACACACACACTATTTTTTCTTTTTAGGAATTGGTATTATTAGGATTTAGTAAGCAAAGCTTACCAAATTGGTTATATAACACAAAAGTGCTGATCCTAAATTGCATACTAGCTTATGGAAAAATAATGTTCTTAGTTTGCTTCTAAACAAAATGAAAAGGCTATTGGCAAAGTGAGTGAAGTAGCCACTTTTCAGCCCCACAAAGTGGACCATACTAAGAAACAATGCCAAATAGGTAGGGACTGCTTTGATTGTAAAAGCTATAGTAACAGAATAGTAACAAGTCTGAATGTGCATCCCTCCTCCCTTGGTCTTCATGTGAACTAGGGTGGGGCTTGAGACCTTTTAATTTCTCAAATTATCTTCCTCACTGGCTCAAGCTCCATTCCCTTCATAGTGGCTGTCCTGCAAGGCCATTGCCTATGGTCTCTGTAGTCATTGACAAGCTTGCATAGAATGTATTTTTAGCAACTTGTTTTGAGATTTTACTCTCTAGCAGAATCATATTTATTTTATGGTATGGTATGGTTCCTCTTTAAAATATTATGCTGTTACACAGCTTTACTGAGATAAATCAAAAAGTTGTCGACTAATTTTTAATTTTCTATGAATTCATAACTTGTGCTAATTATCTATGGTTTATAGTTAATGATAGATATGGTTTATAGACAAACCAAAATTTAGCTACGTTTTATAGGCAAACCCATCACTCTTAAATATAATCAGTAAATGTTATATTGTTTAATGCTTTGTATAAACCACATCTTACCAATTCTAACTACAGTTTTTATTGATTTTTCAAGACAAAGTTAAACTGATTTCACAGCACATACAGCACATACAGCATGACTGCTGCTGTTTTAGGAATACAGTTTAATTGAAACTTTATTACAATTATGTATAAGAAAGGAAAGAAAAGCATTGTTATCTTCTTTCAAAGAGAAACAAACAGTGTTTTAAACGAGTCATTCTGATCTGGTAGAAAATGTCAAAAAGCAGAAATAACTGCAAATTGATGTGCTGTCACATGGGAGCATTTGGTTAATAGTCCCCAATTGTAACACAGAATGAGACACTAAAAAGCCCATAAATCATTTTAAAGACTTATCAGCAGCAAATGCAGAAGTGCAATACTGATAAATACAGGAGCGGTTTAGAAAAAGGGTGAAATCTTATATATTTATCACATGATGAGAGATATTTTGCCTGTGATTTAGTCTAAAACATTACATATTGCCTTTTCTTGTGATACCGTGTTGATGAAATTTGCCTTCCCCCTTTCCTTTTAAGATAATTGTCTTATTATTCTTTTTATGGTTTTTATTATGTATGCATAATTTAAGAAATATGTAAATTTGTATAAGTGCTGACAATTTTATTGATGGGTGCTATACAAAATTATGAACTATAAATATTTTATTTTATTTCTAAGGATAGAATTATTTTGTTCTATGATTGTTCTTTCAGGCTTTCACTAGAGCATTCATTGCACTTTGGATGTTACTGTTCATATTTTTAAGGCAATATCTCAGTGATAGTATAAAGTTATATAGATGCCATCAAAAATTGGCATAGTTCATAGTTATAAAATTTTACACAGGATAGTTCAGTATACACTTCTGTTGCCCCGATGGCACAGGACTGCATATTTTGTTTCCCAAAAGCTAAGCAGTTTTGTGAGATTTAAACCATCTGTACACTAGATTAAGTTTCTCAAGGCTTATGGGAATATTTGCAGATGGGCTATAAAAACTACGAACCAGAACAGATTAATCTGTACATGGGAAGAAGAAAACAACTAAATTCACCATTTTTTTTATGATATAAAGAAATGTATTATTGAGGTCTTCATACAATAATTTTTGAGGGACAAATTCCCATTTTATTCTTCAACTAGCATTCTTGTTTGATGTCTGTATTGTAGTTTTCATTATTTAGCATGAAGGAGATCAGTAATTGTAAATTATTATCTGAAAATTGGGTTAATAATTATTGATGCTTACAGGTTACCAAGGGCAAATAATAATGCATAAAACTTTCCTGTTTTCCTTTTAACTTTACCATAAAGGTCCTTTCTTATCCATAATAACACCAAAGTAATAAAGCTTATATGACCATGACATGAACTGTCTGTGACACGAAGTAGCATTACATCCTAATAAGAGGCATGTCTTCTCTGTCATGGTGCCTGTGTTGAGCCTCTCCCCAAAATACAGAAGCCCTGATCCTGCCTGCCTTTCAGAAGATCATGAGGGTCTGGCTTTCCCCAAGACTAGGGGCCATGATATTAATGGTGCTCTGGTGCGGGTGTGGATGTGTCTGGATACAGTATGTCAGCATAGAGATTTAGGTCTCTTAAGCTAAATTCTTTTAATTGTTTGTATATTTAGATTTTGTTTTTTAATTTTGCTTGTGGCCACAGCCCCTCTGGTAGAAGATGACTATATACATTTCTTTAAGAAATAAATATAAATAAAAATCATCATATAAAAATGTAGGTGGACAAGCTTTGTTTCACAACAGGTATTTAGTCATGTACCTCTTGTCCTCCACAGACAACTATGATTAGCATGCAGTTTAAAGCAGTTTAAAGTAGATTTAGCTTGTATATGAACTCCAATATACAGATGAATGTGGTATTTTATTATATAGATCAGGACTGCTAAACTAGCGGCCCATGGGCCAGATGCCCATGCCTGGTTTAGTGAAGGGGAAAAAAGTCACGATACATCACATGACACCACTGTGATGATGTGAGTTTGACACCCCTAATACAGATGTTCATTTTCAAACAAGGAAAAAAGGAGAACTGCTCTTGCAAAAACCTGAGGTGTTCCAGGGTTTTTCTCACATGGATACACTAATTAAAATTTGCAGATTACTCTTGCATCACTTTCTACTCAGTGATAACAAAATTGGGATAACACATTTTAGGAAATATTATTTGTTAGGATCAGTGGTGGTATTCTACCGGTTCGGCCCAGTTCACATGAACTGGTATTAAAAATGTTACCATTCAGCTGAACCAGCAGTTAAAAAAACAGCTACCTGTTCGGCCAAACTGGTATTTCTTTTTTTTTTTTCCTCCTGATGATCAGCTGTGCCGGGATCCCCCTCTCTATCTTACTGCTTCGCCCAGGAGGCTTCCCTGAGGCTCAGGAGGCCAGAAAATGGAGCACAGGAGGGAGCTGCGCAGCCTCTTGTGCTCCATTTTTGGCCTCCTGGGCCTCAGGGAAGCTTCCTGGGAGCAAAAACAGCCTCCCAGGAGGCTTCCCTGAGGCCCAGGAGGCAAAACAACAACAACAATGGAGCACGGGGGGAGGGGATACTGCAAAAAAGAAGAAGCCACGGCCACCTAGTCACATACCCATGCTCACCTGGCCACGCTCACAGAACCAGTAGTAAAAATATTTACATCCCACCTCTGATTAGGATACAATTTGTATTTACACACACACACACACACACACACACTTACTTGTTGGTTCAAGGTAAAATAGTCCTTATAAATATGATGAAATGAGTGATGCCCAAAGAAAATTCGTGTTCAAATCACAGTGGTATATAGATCAGAGGCACCAAATTATGTGCAGCCGCTTGAGATTTCCAACTCAATGAGAATAGATTTAATAAAAAGGGAGGTGAATAGGGTAACATTGTTGGAATTGAAATCAGAATATGAACATGAAACTAGGCTGTGTTATTCATGTTTCATCTTAATTTTTATTTGAAGCACACAGATTCTTTCTCCACAGGAAAAAAAAAGTAAAGAAAAATTATTGCTTATATTACTGAGGCTTGAGATTTGTTATGCCTTACAAATCAAAGTACAAATTAAAAACAAACAAATTCTTAATAGTAGACAAATTGGCTACAAGTGGTTAGATGGAACGAAGTAGGTAAAGTCTTACTTTCTAATAATAGTAATCTTCCTATAATAAAACCTCACTCTTGGACAGGTAAATAAGGTATTTTCTAGATTATTGGGAGATATTACAAATTATGCTGACAGATAAAAAAGTTCCAATGCAATACCTTTTACATCCCAGGTAGTATATAAAAGTAGGTTGAGGGAGAAAATTTAATTTTGATCAGAGAAATACTGATTTTTTGATTTGGATTATACTATCATTTTAACATCTGTTTGTAATGATTGAGTGTAAAGAACATGAAGAAACTATTGCTGGGAAAATAGTCTAAATACTAATTCTAGAATAGTTGCTATATATATTACCAGCTTTGTAGTCAAGGTGGCTCATTGAGTAACTGAGGACTCTTTTTTTGCATTTTTCTACATATAAATGATCTTTATTCTATGAGAGAAGTTTGATATTAAAGTTACACGGCAGTAAACCTTATAAAATAGCTGAACAAAGATTAAGTAGCCGATGCCTTTGAATTAAAGTTCCCAGTGACTTCTCAGACAGGTTCATGCAGTTTGCTTAATAAGATTGCAAAAACAACTTCCCTTTATGTTTTTTATTATCCAGTCTAAGGCTGAAAGATAGCGACTGACCCAAAGTTACCCAACTATGGTATCTTCCATGTCTGAGGGAGGACTAGAATCCAGGTTTTCTTTCTCCTAGTCCAGACACTATCTCTCTGAGTCTATAAACAAAATGTAACATAAGGCTTAATGAAGAATAAGGAGGAATATAGGAAGTTATTTTCAATTTTACAGTTAACAAATTTCCAAGCTTTGTTTTATATATAATGGTTGGAGTATTAGTATAATAATGCATGTTGTAGAATAACAATTAGGGCTCTTCTTTAAGGATAGAAAAAAATGTAGCTGAGAAGGAAAAGATTTGCCGGAGATTGGGGAAAAGAAATTCGGTTTCTTCAAATGGAAAACTTGTATATAGATCCTTAGCATGTTGTTTGGAATAAATACAGAATGATGGGTGGAAAACAAAATGTGAATTGTGTATGGCCCAAGCATTAGCAAAAGATATTAGCAGATAAATTAACATACCAAAAGAATTAGTGGAAAATGAAAGTAATGAAAAAAGTTGGATAAAGCACCTGGAACAAAATGAAAGTTATTACATTATAGAGTGTCTCAGAAGTGTGTTAAGTTATAAAAATGGAAAATATGAAGATGGATGCTTGGCATAATGATGAAGAGAAAGAGGCTATGGACAAGGAAAAATGCATGTAAGAAAATGAATACTGAAAGAAAGAAAATGACAGATATCTTATATAATGTATATAGGGAGAAAAAGGTAATAGCCAAAATGCAGAACAAAGTGCAAGTAATAGTTCATTAAAAGAGGTGGAAAACATAATTTTGATTGAAATTAAAAAAATGTTATAGAACTGGAGGAAGAAAAGTAAAGAAGAAACTTCTAGCAAACTAAAGGTAAACATGTAAAATGATTTTGAACCAGCTAAATTTAGGGTTTGCTGGAGGAAAGTTTAGAGATTTGCACTTGAAACACATGCTTTGAAAGTAAGAGTCTAATAAAAATCATGAAAATGAAATTATATATACTATGAGAATGTTGAAACAGTGGCTAAGCTTCAAATATAGTTGTATAGCTGGAGAATTTTTAAAATATAGGTGTAGTTTGCATATAGAAGCACTGTGTAACTTGTTTAACAAATGCTGAAAAAGGCACATGTGTAAGAGTTGTTTCTCATAGTTACAGGACTTCAAGCAGTTGTATAAAGCACAGATTAATAAATTCCCCAAACTTATATATGCATAGATGTATTATATTTAAATGGAAAAGAGTTTATTTTCTGGAATTCTTATATCGCTACTGCTCCCATTTGAATCAATCTTGCTAAAGACTTTAAAAGTCATGCTGGGGGGGAAGCAAATTATGAATGCTGGTAACATTAATTGTCTCAGAGTTCCAAGTATTTATTTTTGGGGAAATGGACTAAAAATATTCCAAGTACATTTCTTATTTCAACATTCCTGGTTAGTGTAAGAAATGGAAATGGAGAGAGAATGCCTGGTCACAGAATAATCTAGTTAGCTTTGAAAACGTGCTAGTAAATATTCTAGTGTGTCTTTGTATCTTAATGGCAGTTTTCAAGAGTCCAGCAAGCAGATAAATGTCCCCTGTATTCAGGCAAGTCTTTTGATCTTCTCAGTTTTGCTTTCTCATTTTTCATGAACACTTACTAGTATTTGGATATCATTTTACAACTTCCAGACCTTCTGGACATTTTTTTTTTCACTGCATGTTTTCAGCATAATTTGATTTCCTGAGGCTAAATTTCAGAATTGCTAAATTCTGCGGAATTAAAACTGTATACATCTACCTCTGAATTTTATGTTAAAAAGAATGATCATAGGTTTTTAAAGTACGTGTTCTACTTTTGATGCGTGTTGGCAAAAATGCTGATTTTTTTTTTTTAGTTTTTAGAATTTCTGGTTAAGTACAGAAGAAACTACAAATTTTTAAATATTTTAGCGCATTACTATCTTCTTCATCCTATTTTTTCACTTAGAATTATTGATGCAATTATCATTGCAAATCCTTCCATCCTCTTTTTTTTAATAAATAGCAATCAATCTAGATGACATGTGATTATTGTTTTCATTGCAGAGGGTTCTATTAATGAATGTGATCATTCACACAGTGTCACTGTAGTGTTGGCATGCTGAATAATTTAGAAAACTGTGGCAGGTAGATAGCTGTGTAGTGTCCGTGTTACTATGACAATATATATCTCTAGATGCAGGAAACCTTGTCAGTAAGAATACAGAATTTTGCCTAGAGCAGTTCATTTCCCATGCTTATATAGCGATTGGTCTGGTCTTTGTGGATTGGATTTAATATCCACAATTTGACTATATTCAGGATACCAGAATAAGAGATTTGAATCGGACCTTGGAGGTCTTCTAATCCAATCCCTTGCTCAGACAGGAAGCCCTATACCATTTCAGACAAATGCTTGTCCAGTCTCTTCCTAAAAACTTCCAGTGTGGAGTACCCACAACTTTGGTGCTTTTCATTCCCAGAAGCAGCTTTATCAGAGCCGCACAAACTTCTATTTTCCCTAATCTTTTGATGCTTCTGTTTGTCATTAGTTCTATTCATGCTAGTCATTTTTTGTGAGGTGTTTTGTCAGATTATGGAAGGTATTTGGGATAGCATAAAATGTTATACAGTATATTTTTATAGCTCTCATTTTTCTTTTTTATTATAAAGGTTACTATTACACAGTTGTTAACTAATGATGTCTGGAAATTGATGTTTGTTACAAACCATCTTCTGAAGACTCTGCAGTCATGGATACTTAATTAAAATAGGCTGTTACTATTCAAACTGAACTTGCTGACCTCCATCCAATTGTCTGGCTGGACTGTTCTTAGCTCTTCTAACAAGAACTCTTTCCGACTCAGAGCTGCCCTAGGAAACATAGAAAGGAAATGCTTTGTGTTCTTGCCTAAAGCCCATGAATACACGACAAACCTTGTGTCTTTTCTGGAACGCAAGGTGTAGCAATGTGACGATTCACTCTTACAGATAGGGTTTTTCTTAATGAATTCCGTTTTTAAACCAATGAAACCAAGTGTTCGGAAAAATCAGTTTCTAGAAAAACACCAACACCAACACTGTACAGCAAAAGCAGAATTCCAAATAAAATGAACAGTTGCAGTCAGAACAACTAAAACAAAACAAAACAGAAACTCTCTAGTGCAGGGGTATCAAACTCAATTTCATTGAGGGCCACCTCAGGGTTGTGTTTGATCTCAGGGGTAGGGGCCATGGCTGGGGTAGGTGTGGCCAGCTCGACGTCACTTGTGTTGGGGTGCCTGTAGTGGCCTGAGCGGTCTGCCAGCAAAAACGGGCTCCCTAGCTCCATTTTTGGCTATGACAACCTCCTGTAACCCTCTGCCAGCAAAAACAAAGCTTGGGAGGGCTGCCCATGGCCCTCTCATACTCTGTTTTCAGCTATGATGGCCTCCTGCAACCCCCTTCCAGCAAAAATGGAACTCAGGAGGGCTGCCCACAGCCCTCCTGAGCTCCATTTTCGCTGGAAGAGGCATCGCAGGCCGGTCCTTTGCTGTTTCCAGGGTGGCCCCGCAGGCCAAATCTAAGCACCCATTGGGCTGGATTTGGCTTCCGGGCCTTGAGTTTGACACCCCTGCTCTAGTGATTCCAGAAAGCCATTTTATTGTTTTCAGGAGCAGAATTTTGAAGCACTTTATTTGAAATAGTTTATCTCAGTGTCAACTAA
The DNA here is from genome assembly GCF_049901715.1 of Pseudonaja textilis. NCBI lineage: Eukaryota > Metazoa > Chordata > Lepidosauria > Squamata > Elapidae > Pseudonaja > Pseudonaja textilis. The sequence goes on along the minus strand of NC_141995.1, from coordinate 22,691,962 downwards.
AACAATACTTGTTTTGTCTTTTTAGCTGCCAGAAAAAAATGGAGTGGAATATTCTTGAAATGCCTAGATAATCACCCTGGTAGCCCAAAGTTGCCAGAGCATAAGAAGGTTATTGGAGAGTATGATGGATGACTCTTGAAGAAGGATGTGTCTCATTAGAGAAGTCACATCCAGGGGGTGGGGGGAAGACCAGGGTCAAGGGGGAAATGTATGATGTAACTTAGTATCAGCTGCATCCAGCTTACACCAACATGGCCACTCCTAATAAATCAATTTACTTTTCTCTGAGATGCGGCTAGAGACTTCTGATTTGAATGAGGGTGGATTTGTTGGAGCCCTGACACTCAGCATCATTTTATATTAAAATCAAAGTGGTATTTGAGTTTCTTTCTCAAAGTTCCTTCCATCTCTGAACTGTGTAAACTCTTGGCCTAGTCCCTCCCTAACAGCTCTTGCATAGCTTCCCAAAGGTCAGCTATAAATTCCTTTAACGCACACCAATTTTTCACTGTTACTAATTCCTGGACCAAAAGAATCTTTGTAAGAAAAAAAACTGGCTAAAACAGAAGCAACAAAAATAATCCATTACTAAATCTTGAGGTGATCTTCATTTAATAACTGTCTCATTTAGACAGTTCATAATTATGATGGGGATAAAACTTTATAATCAGTCTTCAGAATTGCAACCTTGGAGGGTCATAAGGACAGTCATGGTTTCCCTTGGTAGCCACTTCATCTCATAATTGTTTGGTCAACTGGTCCCAATTGACCACAAAGCAAGGACTACATATATTTAATCTCTATCATTATATTCTAGATGTTGAAATGCATTTTAACCTTCCATACAGGGCACTAATAAAATGTAGTATACAAATACCTCAGGTACACATTTAGTTCTGAAGCTTTGGCTTATATAATCATGAATTATTGGGAACTCAGCAATGTACAGATAATTATGGTTTATAAAATGTGGTTTTGGCTTAGTGTTATGGCATGAATCCAAATAATGGGAATGTAACCATGATGAAGCAAATATTATACAGATAGTACTTGACTTACAACAGTTCATTTAGTGGCTGTTCACAGTTACAATGGCACTGAAAAAAGTGACTTATGATCATTTTTTGCACTTATGACTGTTGTAGCATCCCCATGGTCACATCCCCATGGTTTACATTTGGATGCTTGACTCAGATTTATGACTGTTGCAGGGCCCTAGAGTCTGTGATCACATTTTGTGACCTGACAAGCAAAGTCAATGGGGAAACCAGATTCATTTAACAGCCATGTTACTAATTTAAAAACTGCAGTCATTCACTTAACAAATGCGGTGAGAAAAGTCATAAAATGGGGCAAAAGTCATTTAACAAGTTTCTCACTTAACATATATTTTGGCCTCAATTGTGGTCATAAGTTAAGGACTACCTGTCTAGGTATTAAATGAACCTAATTGGGATTAGAATTTCCATCACTAAGCAAATGGGTGGTTAGGTGAAGTATCACATGACCACACTGCTGAGCAGCAGTAGTTAAACTTAACTCAAACTTCAGGTAGTTGGCAACTGACTCATATTTATGATGGCTGCAGTTTTCTTGGTCATGTAATCACCTTTTGTGACCTGACAAGTGAAGTCAATGGGGAAACCGGAGTCACTTAAGAACTGTGTCACTAACTTACCAACTGCAGTAATTCACTTAACAAGTGTGGCAAGAGAAAAGTCATAAAATGAGGCAAAAATCATTTAACAATCATTTGCCTTGCTTAGCAATAGAAATTTTGAGATAGGCATGATCTCTATGCAATATGAAAAGGAAATTGCTCAGTAGAGGTTACATAAATGATAGTAAAATAGTGTTGCAGGTGCCATACATAGCAAATACAGTGACTATTAGATCAAAATTATATATTTTAGACTCTGTCAAAGAAGGAAAAAGGTAAACTCCTTTCTAAGATCCAATTCGTATATAAATATCAGAAATAGGAAAGGGAAAATTACACTTTGGTAGCCCGTAGTTGTTACAGTAATGCAGTAATATTTAGCAAATATATACATTTATATATTTATAGATTCAAGCTGCTGTATAACAGGGATGTGAAACTCGATTTCATTGTGGTTCACATCAGGATTGTGTTTGACCTCGGGGGCCCGGAGTGGGTGTGGCCAGCTCAACATCACTCATGTCGGGGGTGCCTGTGGTGGCCCAAGTGCTCTGCCAGAGAAAACAGGCTCCCAAGCTCCATTTTTGGCTGCAGTGGCCTCCTACAGCCCTCTACCAGCGAAAACAGAGCTCCATTTTTGCTGGCAGAGGCACTGCAGGCCAGTCCTTCGCTGGTTCCAGGGCAGCCCCATGGGCCATATCTAAGCACCCCACTGGCTGGATCCAGGCCTTGAGTTTGACACCCCTGCTGTATAACAATAAAAATATTATCCCTTGGCATTTAGCACTTGGGAAACCAGTTAAGAGTGCTACTGTGATCACATACAGTACCTAGATATTCAGATGCCGCAATTACAAATCTTTTTATGTTGTATACACCAAGCAATTAACATGTGCTAGGAAATATTTACTGTTTATTTTTTATAAACATGCCAATCTATTTTCACCTCTCTCAATGAGTTATTTGTTAATACATCCTTCCTTATAATAAGACCAAGGCTGCATGAGGGTTTTTTCCCCACAATTCTAAGTTAGGAACCCTTATTTTTTTCTTGCCTTGCTACCCTATAATTCCTGCATGTTTTTATTTAAGTATTTTCTTCATTCATTGAGCAGGTTCCTCAGGGAACCTGAAACAAAAAATGAATTCCCTGCCTATATCATGTTGGTTCAAGCTGAAAGGCTCTGATTCTTGGGGATTTTAATTGTCAGATCATCCTCGAGTCTCATTTCTCAGGATTAACAGAGCCAGATACATGCACAACACACACAGGCTATTACACTGTTCAAAATCTGTGTCCCAATGGTGTGTCTTATAAAATAATTGGGGGCAGGGAAGAGGTTCTGTTTTCTGTTGCAGAAAAGATAGAAAGGAAAACCTCTCAGCCTCCATCCCCCCAAGATAACCATAGCAATTAGGACTGCTCAGTGATCTGGATTCAAAGGGCAAAACGTAATGTAGTATGCATATGGGTGTGGATGCTGAAACATTAAATCAAATGCATATTTCCTTGGGTTATGTGCCAACTGACATATGGATTTCCCGTAAGTCCTACTTGCATACTCACAAATGGTAAAATTAAGAGATAGCAAAATTAAGAGCATTTTTTAAAAATATCACAAGTACATGATACCAATTTAAAACTACCACATTCACAGGCTATTTTAATAATTGTTTATATGCTGGGAGAGTATCTGGAGGTCCAAGGTTCTAGGCCTACATTTTCTATATAATTAACACAGAATTAGTTGCAAAAAGGTTTTATTATGTGTGATCCAGAGTGACTGCAATGCTTCTCTAAAAGGTTAATCTGTATATTGGCAGAATGGGCGTACATATTTTCTTGGGTGTCTGTTTTTCATAATGTTAGATCATAATGTATTATCTTAGTTAACATACCTGTCAAGCAGTACAGTAATTAAGATGGTCTAAGATCAAGGTACTTCTACAAAGACTATACTGTGCAGTATATGAAGCAAGATTCATAACTTTTAAGATTTGAATAGCAAGGCATTCTTTCTGGCCCTTTTCATTAATTTGACCAAAGACACTTGGTGGTTGCAAGACTGGCAACATTTCACAGCTGGAACAGCATTAGAAAAACTCCTCTCTTGGCTGAATCATTGCAGAGGTAAAAGTTGGTAGCTGTCAGATTTCCAGGCCCAAGCAAGGTCAGTTGGGTTAAATCTGTGTTGTCCCCACCACACAACGTGGAGGGAGAACTGAGAAGCTATGGATGTAGCTATGGATATTGGAGGAACGTGGAAGAGATCTGATAATGAGTCAAGAGAAACATGACTCAGTCTAGTAAGACTTAAAATGGTAGCTTGAAATATGTTGCTTCCAAACTTCTTCAAAGGTATAAGTAGGAAGGAATGAAAACAACTACCAAAATTAGGGCATCCTCTACACTGGCAAGAGGTACTGTCATGCCCCTGGTGGAGACTGACTCTGAGGGAGAGGAGGAATAGCCGACAGGGAGTGGAAGTGTGGCTCCGGAGGTTGTGGAAGAGGCTGGGGAAGGGCAGAGGCCGGCTGAGCAGTCAGAGGAGGACCCAGGCCCGTCCCTTATTCATCCTAGGGCACGCAGGGAGGAGAGGATAAGGGAGAGATGTGGTCTACTCAGGAGGAGAGGGCCTTGATCCTCTTCATGGGCTGCAGGTGTGACAATTGAATAAGAGTTTGGACCTGTGTACTGGCAAATGGTGGAAACAAAGCGTATAAATATCTCTGTGAATTTGGCATCCTTCCTAGTGTGTGTTATCTTGCCTGGTTTATGTTGCTTTTTTCCTTCTTTGTGTGGGAGATTTGTGTGGGAGTTTTTTTGTCTTCCATCAAAGATATTCGGAGCTTGGAAGCAAAGTGAAGGAATAAAAGGGGCTTCACCTGTTTTCTGTGACTGTGTTTGTTTTGTATCCCAACCTGGGTCATCACAGGTACACAGGTACATCCTCCTTTTAGACAAGAAGATCATGCAGTGGTGGATTAGCACTGATGAGTCCGTAATAATTTTTCATAAATTATTGTTCCAAGACCAGGAGGAAAGATACTTACTGATCCAGTTTAGCTTATATTGGCGATACTGCTGAAATGAAGCAGAAACACTGAGAAATCTGGATTGCAGCTATTTCCTCTTGTCGTTGCCAGAGCTCAGTGATCTGGAAAGCTGACCTTCCAGAAGCCAAACATAAAGAGAAAATATCAACAAAGTATTCAGAACAGGAGAAGACAAACATACAGACATTTTTATGTATTGTTTATAGTTGTGCCCAAACTTTTCTAGACCAGGATTCCCCAACGTTTTCAGCTTTATGGACCAGGGGGGTGGGGGAGAGGGGATGGTTCCACACAAGCTGTGGGCAGATCCATTTGTGCAAGTGAAAATGCACACCCACCACTCACGCAAATGGAGCATGCATGCCCACGCTTGCCTGCTGCTCGCACAAGTTGCCCACTATTTCCATGGCCCGGTTATGAAGGGCTCAAGGCCCAGTAGTGGGTCATGGCCCAGGGTTTGGGGACCCCTGTTCTAGACTATCACATGCTGAGGCTTGTTACTCAAACACTGGAAGGTGGAACCCCAGTCTAGAGTTCAACCTCGTGGTTATGCCTTTTTGAGAGAACTAGCTATTTGAAGAGTTGATTCATTCCTTGTAGAAAACAAAGATAAAGATAAATCCTTCTCTTCAGCCCTGAAGAATAAGAACGTGGGCATGAGAAAGCAACATTTACCATTTTATTCCATAACCCAATTTGGGGGAGGGAGGGGGAGGAAAAAAGGAGAATCAGCCACTGGAGTTACCAAGATGGTCAACACAGATAGCACTAACCAACAAGGTAGAAGAGACAAGAACCAAGGAGAATGCCCCTCAGATGCCAGTACTTGCCAGCTGGCAAAACGTTTGGTGCAAGTGGAAACACACATACAAATGTGTTTTGGAAACAGCGGAGAATATGTTTCTATAACAAGAAAGCCACCTGATTAATTCCAATAATCACACGAAATCCCAAAACAAGGAGAAGCCGCTCAGGCTGAAGGAAGCAAGAAAATTTTTTAAAGGTCAGAAAGTTTCTCAGATTTGAATATCTGAATAAATAGATAATTAATAAATAATAAATAACCTGTTTCTGTTCAGCGCTTCCATTTTAGATGGGCCTCCATATCAAAGAGATAGCAGCAGGGATGTTCACAACTAAAGCTGAAGATGAATCCAGAACAGAGTCTTCATAAAGAGGCTATATAACTAAAGACAAGAATGGAGAAACTATAGGTAGTTCCCAACTTACAACTAGTTGGTTAATGATCGTTTGAAAATAAAGTGGTCTCAGAATGGGTTGTTACGGCCCATAAAGTACCTCAAGCTGTTGTAGACCATTGCGCTGCTGCCCCTCAATCATGTGGTTGCAATCTGGTCCTTGGTAACCTGTTCAGACTTATGCTCAGTTGTCAAGAGACCCTGTAATCATGTGATCACCATTTGCAATCTTCCCTGCCAGATTTCTCAGAAAACCAATTGGGAAACTAGCAGGGAAGGTAGCAATTGTTGCTGCTTGCTGAGAGGACTCTCCCTTGTCCCTGGGAGTTGACTGAAAGAGCTGCCTGCCAGAGCGAGCTGAACTCCTTTGACAAGGTGCAAAAATGGAGCTCAGATTCTGATGATTTGAATTGATTTTGCGCCCTACTGAAAGGCATTCCTTTCTGTGTGTGGAAGAGAGATTACATCCTCCTGCAGGATGCAGAAATGGAGCTCAGATCCTGATGATTTGAGCTCCGTTCCTGCACCTCATGAAAGGAGTTGCCTTCCACATGTGGTTCCCACTGAAGAAGTTCCCTTCCATGAACTGAGAAGAGATGACGTCCTTCAGCAGGCAACTGTTTCAGCCAGCCTGTAGAGACAAGAGCCAAAATCCAGTCAGCAAGCAGCAAGGCAGTGTAATAAGATAAGCAGCACAGGATGCCCTAGGCAAGTGCCTTTGTCCCTCGGGGGCTGAGACTTCCCCCGTGCCTCCATCCAAGGCACCCTGCACTCATTACTGGGATTCCCATCAACTCAACAACCCCCACAATTGCTTAACAACCACAGCCAGGAATGGTGGGATTATCATCATTGATAACAACAGTCTGGTAAGCAGTCACGTGGATCTTATTTCATGACCATTTCGCTCAACACGAAAGATCCCAGACTCATTAGTGAAGGATTATCTGCATTTTGTTTGTTTGTTTATCACACCTTTATTATTTTTGCAAATAATTCAAAGCAGAGAACCCATCTAATACTCGTATTTTCCCCACAACAAAAACAACCCTGTGAATTAGCTGGGATGGAATGGAGTCTGCAGTTGGAGGAAGGGAGGGGCTCTTTCTTAGACAGTGAAGAAACAGTGGAGCTTAGAATGTCTGTTAGGCAGGAAGAGAGAAAAGGTGGACTCCCCTCCACCCCCCCAAATCGCAAAGTACAGCTAACCGTTACGCAGAGAAGTGTTTTAGTCTGGTTAATAGGCAAACTGATTTCTGTTAACAGGCAAACAGTAAAAAACTTACTGGAAGGAACTCCACGTGTCATTCCTGCTTCTTTGGACCTGACATTAGTAGAGAACATAGAAGGAGCAGTGAACATCACAGCTGACTAAGATGAAAAGCTTGCCCTGTTAAAAAATTATTCCTCTGAATATCCCTAGATCTCATTCAGACAACCATTTGTCTGAAATTGTATAGGTTTCCTGCTTGAGCAGGGGGCTGGACTAGAAGACCTCCAAGTTCCCTTCCAACCCTGTTGTTCTGATTTTCAGCAAGATGGGACTGGACAGTTGGCTGAAGTACTTCTTCCAGTTTTTGAACAAGAGCAAAGAGAGCAACCTTCTGTAGTTGGAAGGACTGCTGTGTGATTTGGACCAATGCCAGTGTTATCCATACACAAAGTGATGAACTTAAGGGGACAGTTTCTTTCAATTGTCCAATTTTGCCTCAAAAGATTCTAGTTCTTCAATCAAGTGGAGAAAACTGAGATAGCAATAGCTGTAGCACTTAGACTTACATACCCAGGAGTGGGATTCAAAATTTTTAACAAGTTCTGTGGGCGTGGCTTAGGTGGTGGGAATGGCTTGGTGGTCAGGTGACTGGGTGGACATGGCTTGGTGGTCATGTTATTGGCTGGGTGTGGCCAACTCAATATCACTCACATCAAGGCACGCCTCTCATGACTGTGGGGATGCTGCAACAGTTGCAAGTGTGAAAAATGGTCATAAGTCACTTTTTTCAGTGCCATTGTAACTTTGAATGGTCACTCCACACAAGCAAAGTACCAGCAAAGGAGGGGGAAAAACTCCAGAGAAGTTCCAGAGACAGGAAGTCTAGTCCTGCCAAGAATGTAATAAGGGTTAACAGAGAGGCAGTTTCTGTAAGCAACACCAGAATGTTTCCTTCCTGCCTTCCTTACAGGATTAAGCCAGTAATTTCTTCTGACAACCGGTTCTCAGAACTGCTTAGAATGTTAACCGGTTCTAGCTAATAGGTGCGAACTGGTAGAATCCCACCCCTGTATATACCATTTCATAGTGTTTTTACAGCCCTCTCTAAGCGGTTTACAAAGTCAGCATACTGCCTCCAACAATCTGGGTCCTCATTTTACCAACCTCAGAAGGCTGGAAGGATGAGTTAACCTTGAGCTGGTGAGACTCAAACTGCCAAACGGCATTTGTCAGAAGTAGCCTGCAGTACTGCATTATAACCACTGTGCCATCACAGCTCTTAATGCTCATAGAGTGTCTCACAAAATGCCTTGACTGGCTAAAACTTGCAACCTGGAAGTCAAATGGGAACATCTCTTGAACTCCTTGCCTCCAACAGAATTTTTTTCAGTAGAGTATATATCATTCAGTCAATATAAGCTACATTTAATTGAATTTCATGTATATGACTGAAACAAAGAATTTCCTCCAAGTCATAGGAAGAAATGTTAAACCTTACGTGTTAATCATTTTCATTAGAAGGTATGGAGTTAACCCTTCCCTGTAGAGTCTATCCTTTGATTATCAGATCCTTTACAGAGAGATCCTTTCCAGCCAGCATTTGTACTTCTTAAAACTTTTTTCTCTTTCCTTTCCTTCTTTGTCTTTTCCTTTATCCATCTCCGGTATTTCCCCCCCTTTCTTTCTCAATTTACCCACTGTACTTCTTCCTCTTACCTTTAATCTGTTTTGCTCCTCCATTTTTGTTATTCTCCTGAGCACGAGGGAATCATAAATGTAGATGGAGATTGTTAAGTGATTGCCTAAGTTCACACAATTTTCTTGAAAATGTTTTCAGAAGTGGGTTATCATTTCAATTCCATTGTACACATGTTGTGCATTGACAATAAACGTTTGATTTGATTTGATTTGATTTGATTTGATCATTATTTTCTTCCCAGGGCTCAAAGAGACAAGTAGTACAAAGTTACCCAACTTGCTGTGCCTAAGTCAGGACTAGAACTCACGGACTCCTGTTTCTAGCCTGGTATCTAATTCAAATGATCTTTATATTTGATTTTTAGGGGTGGGGTGGGAAGAAATAAGACTTTTCCACCCCCACAAATGTATGTACATAAAACACTTGCATGTACATATACATTCCTAAACATGTACAAGTTTATGGTAGAATGAAGAAAACTTCCATATTAATTTCAGCTACAGTCAATGTCCTAGTTTAACAAGATAGGGAAACTTGGCACTGGAGAGGAATAATATTTGAATAATATTTTTCCAAGCGATTCTTACTCTTCCTTGTTTTGTGGAGAGAGGAGGGGAGGTTTGTCATAAATTCAGGATTGTTTTCCTTTCAGGCAAATATGGTAATTGAGAGATAAAGAGATTGTTCATAACTGAAATATGAATTTCTAATGATATATAGCTGTAAGCATTATTTTATATTATTTAAATAATAATACATGTCTGGGGGGTGAAATTGAGAAATGGATATACATCAAGATACCAAGTTTTTGCTATATTTTTTTTGAGAGAGACCAGCACTTTCACAGTACAGTATTCTTTCATTTGAATATTATATGAGGAAAATATATTTTGTTTTTGTTTATGTATAAATAGCATTCAAGCATAAAGATTTATAATAAACTAAATTGAATTTCAAATAACACTTCATTGGAGATGTTTTCTGTTCCCTCCTCTCTTGCGACTCTTTCCTAGTAGCAGTAGCTTCGAGTGGCAAACAACCATTCAAACTGTAAAGAATATCGCTTGCACAAATGGGAAAAGAAGGAAGGGTTGGGAACTTAGCTTGCATAAATAGTTTGGCTATGCAAACTTTGTCTCTAGTATATTAAGTCTGTAACATGTTATATTTATATGAACATACATGGATACTTTGATTAAATACAAGAACTTCTGTTTTTATAATAACATTTTCTTATCGGTACAGTGATGCTTTCACCCAGAGTAAGTTAACATGGTGTAATTTCACACATTTTGCCACTACTGAAAAGAAAAATTAAGTATTTCTACAGCAGTAGCTGTTTTGCCAAAAAAAATTTTTTTTTTTACATTTGGATATAATTGTTCTCATTGTCTAAACAAACAGTATTGTCTTATAATGAAAAGAAGACTTTGCAAATTAATTTTTGTTCCATTTTATATTTGTCCAGTTAATACATTCTGCAGAATTTTATTGAAAGCTTTTTACCTCTATGAATCAAGAATCCAAATGGACTATACCTAGACTTTACAGTATTCTTCTTTTGATAACTTTTCTTGTAGTATCTTCTCATTTGTACTGCAAAGGGATCATAGAATTATATAGCATTCATAGTGCCAAACTTTGCGCCATATATGAGAAATACGGACTTGTTTATGGAAGCAGAGCATGTTTATAGGTTATTCCAGGCATTTTTGAGAGCCATTGCTTTTATATCTATGCCACAGTCCACATGTTTTATCTGGATTATTCTGAATTCCTTGCAGATCAGAGATGTCTATCCACATGCTATGCAGTGATTTGCTTCTCATGTTGCAAAGAAAATTGAATATGGCCTAATAGAATTGACCATTGAAGAGCTTATGATGTCCACAGGTACAAGTGGGAAAAAATCCTATCAGGCTGTGAGCCTAGAAGGAGTTGATCCAGAAACATGCATGATAGTGTTTAAAACCCACTGGGCACAGGTAATGGAGCTCTGAGAACTCTTCTTCTTTTATTTCTCTTCATTATTGATTTAATTGTTAGGAATCCATTTAAACCATCAGATATTTGCTTGTATTGTCAGAGTTCAAGCCATTTTGTATGATACTGACACCAAGCATATCTTTTTTAACTTTTGAAAAACTGTATCACTTACTGCTTTTTAAAAATAATAATTGTATATTAGGGATATAACAACCAATTGAATAAACTCATGTTCTAATTAAGATTGCTATCCTTTATTGCAAGTGAAGTAAAGTCCTTTTAAAATAATTGTATTTTGAATATTCATGGGCAGTTCACTTCTTTGCTGGGTTATTTTTGTTAAATCCACCAAAAGACTGCTTATGCTGAAAGGCTAAATTAATATATTTCAAGCACGCAATATATTATTTCTGTGCAATATATTATTTCCGAATCCTGTATGGTTTACTTTTAATTAGTATTGTCTAATGCCCACATATATTATATTTGCCACCTTTCAGTGTGGGCATTAGTATCAGTCTAGTATTTTTATATCTTCTATTTCAGCAACTGAACCTTTACTCTTTAAATGTACTTGCCCATAAATGAAGCTAGGTAGATATTGGGTATTAAAATTCAGATGACCAAGAACATTCTTAGTTGCTCAACATGGTCATAAGTTGGTGAGTCGACTGAGTCATGGGCTACTCTTCTTAAGTTGCATAATTGGTTAGATTAGCCATTTTGGGAAAGATATTTCAGATAAGTAATGCATAGGCTGTTTCTACTCATTAATCCATAGCTTGCCTTTTATGATTTATTTGGAATGTTCTGAACTATTATGAAGATATTTGTCCATAAAGGCAGTTTTTCACAGTTAAAGATTGCAAGACTGGCTCCATATTTAGTGCCTATTAATATGTATTATTTAATTTTTCCATAGGTTGTGAAAATTTTAGAGAAGCATGACCCTTTAAAAAATATTCAAGCAAAATATGGGACAATTTCTCCAGATGAGGCCAGCACTGTGCAGAACTATGTAGAGCACATGCTCTTCCTTTTGATTGAAGAACAGGCAAAAGATGCAGCAATGGGACCTATCCTGGAGTTTGTGGTTACAGAGAATATCATGGAAAAGCTCTTTCTTTGGAGCCTCAGGCGGGAATTCACTGATGAGATGAAAATTGAGCAACTGAAAATGTATGAAATGCTTGTCACACAGTCTCATCAGCAGCTGCTGCATCACAAACCCATCCTAAAACCATTAATGATGTTGCTGAGTTCTTGCTCAGGAACTACCACACCACTCGTTGAAGTAGAGTTGGTGGTTCTTCTCAACCAGCTATGCTCAATCCTAGCCAAAGATCCGTCCATTTTGGAACTTTTTTTCCATACCAGTGAGGACCAAGGAGCTGCAAACTTTCTAATCTTTTCTCTCTTGATTCCTTTTATCCATCGGGAAGGGACTGTTGGCCAACAGGCTCGTGATGCACTACTTTTTATAATGTCTCTTTCTTCAGAAAGTTGTGTGGTTGCTCATCATATAGTAGAGAATACTTATTTTTGTCCGGTAAGTTTTTTTTCTAGCTACTCATTCAAGTTAAGATTTTGCACAAAGGAGAATTAAATTTACCTGATAAATTGTAATTTTATTATGGCTATGTAGAAATTCTAAATGGCATAATTGAGGAAAATTGAAATTGTTCAGAAAGCCCATTGCATTGAATTGAGCAGTGAATTTGTTGTTTTAACTTAAACATTCAGCTTAATATTGAACATTCTAAGAATAATGCAAATCAAAAGCTAAACTTGTATATTAAATTGTGGTTATAATCTGGGTCCTCATTTTACTGACCTTGAAAGGCTGAATCAACCTTGAGCTGGTCAGGATCGAACTCCAGAGTGTGGGAAGAGTTAGCTTGGCAATACTGCATTATAACCATTGTACCAAGTGGTTGTGATAAGCTTGATAATGCCAGAATAAAACACTTAACTGAAATATATTCAGTTGCCTCTGGCAAGGTCTTGCAGATAATCGATATCTTCCTCCTAAGCTTACTTTGATAGAGGAGATAAAATTCTGTGATGGCTTGTCACCAAACTTTGATATATGCTCCTTCACTTATACATGCCCAGAGTATTCACATTAGATTTATTTCCAGTCAGCATTGAAGTGACTGGTGTTCTTAGTGTAATATAATGTTCTTCCTGGAGAACAAAGTAGATTTTACAGAACAAAGATGATAAATATTAGGAATTAATTATGTTGTCTTTTTTAATACATTGGCGACTATCACACATTTGCACTCATTTTAGTAGAAATTGGAGACCAGACAAGATATTTGGAACAGTCCTCTTTTCTTTTCAAGAACATATTTTAGACAATATAAATAGGTCCAAATTCAGGATATTATATGTTACATCAACTTGTCTTTTTTTATCTTCCCATCTCAGGTTTGTTTTGAACAACGAAATTGAGTAAGCTAAGAATAAGAGAACGGTCATAATCCTAAACATTGGTATACTGTTGATTTTGCATATGATCATGTAGTTTGAAAGGACCATTTAGACATTGAGCCTAACCCCAAACTAAGAGCAACAATCCAAGATCAAGCATTGCCAACATATGGCTGCCTATTCTTTGCTTGAACTGATGGGAGTTGGTGATGTCTCCAGGAAATCGTTCCACTTTCAAATTGCTCTTAGTGATGTTTTTTTTCTTTTTTCTTTTTTTTTTTAAACAAATTTTATTGATTTTCCAAAACAATGTTTTTTTTTTCTTATAATAATCAAATCTGCCTTCCTGCAACTTAAATTAATTATTTTTATGTCTTGCCTTCTGAGATGATAGAGAACAGGTCTTGATTGTCTTCTATATTGCCTTCTTTTAGATATTTGAAAAGTATGTATCATACCCCCCCCCCCCAGTCTTTTTAAACAATCCCAGATCCTTCAGGCAGAGGACTCAATTTGTAGTATCCCTTATATCAGGGTTGTCAACAGGGGTGGGATTCAAATCTCTTAACCGGTTCTGTGGGTGTGGCCTAATTTGTGGGTGTGGCTTGGTCATGTGATTGAGTGGGCGTGGCTTGCTGACTGGGCATGGTTTGGTGGTCATGTGACTGGGTGGGCGTGGCTTGTATGTAAATATTATAAATGTTTATGTAAATATTGATTTTTTTTATTTAAAAAAAACAACTTTTACCCAAAACAGGCAGGCAGATTTAGTTGCTCACAGAATCACAGATTCACTTAGAGATCTATCTATCTGCAATCAGCTACCTGAGTCTATCACACAAAATTTGCTAGCAAGAAAACTCACCAAATTAAGTCACAACACACCATGTATGTAAATATTGAATTTTTTTTTTTTATAAAAAAGAGCAACTTTTACCCAAAAGCAGGCAAAGCAGGCAGGCAGATTGCTCAAAGAGTCACAGATTCACTTAGAGATCTATCTATCTGCAATCTGCTACCTGGGTCTGCACTGAAAAGCTTCAGTCCTAAGGAAGGTTCGGTTCTGATTTTAAGTTAGCTAGAGAGCAAGAAATCCAAGGATTTCTTGTTTTCTAGCTCATCTAAATCTCCCAGCAGAGCAGAACAGCTGATGGAAAAAAAAAAGGAAAAATAGCAACTTACCAAACCAGGCAAATTGGATGGCTCACATGCCATTGCATGCGGTAAGGAGTGAGTGGGCGGGGCCAGCCAGTGGAGCGATTTGCCGGTTCTCTGAACTGCGGGCAATTGTGTGTGCAGCGTTTGCAAGAAATCATCAGCTGTGCCGCCTGGACAGATGACAAGCACTATGCTTTGAAAATCCTCTTGTTTCCTGCTTTTTCAACCTCAGCTGTGCCACGCAAAGCAGCTGAGGAGAGAAAAGCAGGAAATAAAGGACAGCCTAGAGCCCGGGCAGGCGGGTGGGCCAAACACCGAACCGGTTCGGTGTCAGCTGCTCTTCGCAGCTACAGGTTCTATAGAACTGGGCCGAACCGGTAGCATCCCACCCCTGGGTGTCAAACTTGCGTCGTCATGGTGGCATCATGTGACATATCGGGACTTTTTCCCCCTTTGCTAAGCTGGGCGGGGGTGGGGCCAGCACGTAATACATCCAGCCATGGGGCCGTGAGTTTGACACCCCTGCTTACATCCTTATTTCCTTTCTCTGATCCATATTCCAAAATGTCATAAAATGCAGAATAAAATCGAACCATTATCCCTCCAATCCCCAATGCCATTCTCCATAAAGATATTTCTAGCCTAGACAAACCTTGTTGGTTTCATTTAAATAAATAAATATAAATATTACTTATTTTTTAAAAAGATATTTCCATGATAAATACTTTTACTATATCCGTGCTGTTGTGTACATGCCTACATTTACCAATTATTTTTTAGGAAGACTTTTTACTTAGAAGATTAAAGCTAAATTTGTTAACCTTCAAACAGTACGGGCCATTATCATCAAAATGCATTACTAATTAGAATAATTGCCTTAGGATGTTGGAGTGAGACAAGTAATAAAGGTAGCAAACCCGAGGTTATAATAAAAAAAAAACACATGCGATTCCTGAGAGGTGTTCAATTGTTAAATATCTCTAATATGCAGCCTTTATAAGAATGATCTTTCCAATTTGGGAAGCTTTGGTCTCCCCTTGAGAAAAGTCAGAATGATGCCTCAGATTTTGGGTTTCTCATCATTTCTCAATGGATGCAACTGAGTAATCTAATTCTGATTAAAGTGAAGTAATTCCAGTTAAATGTTACACTGTATGTAATATTTACTTATAATAAAAAAACAGAATGGAGAAAATTGTATGACTGTATCCTTCGGCTTAAAATTATGCTGTTACATTTAATATGTTTAGTGGGATTTATTTAGGATATATATTCTATTTTAGAAGTTGAAGACTTTCTCCTCAAAACAGATATGCATTTTTAAAAATTTGCATGGAAGATGCTTGTAGACCAATAAAATAGTTCGATTTTTAAGTGACAGTTTATGTGAATCCATTTAATGTGATTTATACAATGTGGTTTATAGTTAGCATATTATACGAACCTAGGCAATTATGATTCGTTTAATAAATTGTGGTTAATCAAACCAGACATAGCACAGTATCTGAATTCTGTTGATAATGTTTCTATGGGAGTTACTTCTATTTGGCAAACATGTCATGCACTGGCTATAATGTTCTCTGACTTCATAAATATGTTCTGCCTCTGCAAACAGTTAGCAATTATGAAGATCCATGCTCACATATATAAGAAGCAATGCTAGATATTATAATTAGGGTTTAGAGAATTGACCTTGGAAATGTCATCCCACAAGGAAGTTTAAAATAGTAAATTGTCCTCCCACAAGCACAGTTTATAGCTGTGATTTGCATACAAAATACCTCCCAAATCTGTTTTGCTGCTGGCAAAGTTAAACAGTACTGGTTTCAATAGATGAATTGGGAATTGCCTTCAGTGACTTGGAAGCAAAGCATGACCAGCATCAAAGACAATAAATTCAAGATTTTAATTAAACTAGATCAAGTTTTAATATACAATATCTAAGCATAGTAGCACTTTAAAAGTAGTCAGTAGCATTATTTTAGTATACTTTGGCAGATTTTCTGAACATACAGCAGTTATTGTAGCTTTAACCCTGTGCAAAATTGTTGTGACCCATGGCAGCATATTATTAGATAATATTTTTCCACTATTAGTCCTTTCTTTATTTTATTTTAATTATTTATTTTTGTCAATTGCTTACAAGATAATAGGTATAAGTAAAAACATAGTTATGAATACATGGATACATATAAGAAGAATAAAAGAAACAATAGGACAGGGACGGTAGGCACATTGGTGCGCTTATGAATGCCCCCTACAGATCTCTTAGGGGTGAGGTCAATAGTAGACAGTTTAAGGTTAAAGTTTTGGGGGTTTGCGGAAGAAACCACAGAGTCAGGTAGAGTATTCCAGACATTGATCACTCTGTTGCTGAAGTCGTATTTCCTGCAATCAAGTTTGATGCGGTTAACCTTGAATTTGTATCTATTGTGTGCTCTTGTGTTATTATGGTTGAAGCTGAAGTATTCATTGACAGGTAAGTCATTGCAATGTATGATTTTATATACCATACTTAGATCAGACTGAAGACAGCGTAATTCAAGGTTTTCTAGGTCTAGAATTTCAAGTTGGTGGCATAAGGTATTCTACAACAAGTAGAGGAGTGGAGAACTCTTCTTGTGAAATATTTCTGGACTTTCTCAACTGTGCTAATATCAGATACGTAATGTGGGTTCCAGACTGATGAGCTGTATTCGAGTATTGGTCTAGCAAATGTTTTGTATGCTCTAGTTAGTGTGATATTACCAGAGAAAAAACTACACAGGATTAGGTTAACAACTCTTAATGCCTTTTTGGCTATGTAGTTACAGTGGGCTCTAGCACTTAGATCATTTGAGATGAGTACTCCAAGATCCTTGACAGAGTTTGGATCATCAATAAGGTCTTGACTATTCAGCCTGTATTTTATTTTCTGATTTTTTTTGCCAATATGTAAGACAGAGCATTTATTTGTGAGATTTGAAGTTGCCATTTGTTTGACCATTCTGATATATAGTCAAGATCTTTTTGAAGGGTAGCAGTATTGTCTGTGGTGTTGAATAGCTTTACATCTTTAGCAAAGAGAACGCAGTTTCTCTTAATATGATCACAGAGGTCATTTATGTAGAGTATCAAGAGAGTTGGTCCTAGAATGCTGCCTTGGGGGACACCACTATTGACAGGTACAGAATTTGATAGAACACTCCCAATTTTGACCATTTGTTGTCTGTTTGACAGGAATGCTTCTATCCAGTTATGCAGGTGTCCAGAGATACCGTAAGATTTTAGTTTTAGGAGTAGTTTGTCATGTACCACTGAATCAAAGGCTTTACAGAAGTCTATGTAGATTGCGTCTATTGTTTTGCCCTAATCGAGTTGTGTAGTCCATATGTTTTTGCAGTGTAAGAGTTGCAGATTACATGATAGTTTTTTCCTAGGTTTTTATCAGCTATGATGATCTCACATGGAATGTTTCTAACATTTAGCAAAATTTAATTGAGCTGAATTTTCCCAGTTGTCTTCTTCATCCATTGTGGCTATTACAGAATTAGAAGAATCGTGTTCTCTGACCCTTAAGAGCAAACTTTGCCCCACTTCCCATATCCTAAAAGACGATGAGGAATTGTCTTCTGACACAGTTCTGACCCCATTCTGTTGAGTTTGGAGACCCAATATATAGTCAAATCATATTAATTCTCAGAGGGAGGGACTACCTTGAACTTGTGGTAGCTAGAAAAATGAAAAATGGAATGAGTGGAAGGACTGTATTTACATTCTTTTTTAATGTTCTCTGTGTCAATCGGATGGGAAAGAAAAATAATGAAGTGGGGAAGCATTCGTTTTGTACAATCTTCCGTTGCTCAGTTTTATTTATTGAAATCAAGATGATTGGAAGGACAGCTTTCAGGAATAATTGCCTGCTGGAAAGATGTAGCTGCTAAAGTAACACCTTCGCAAAATAAATTGGTGGGAAGCTAATGTCTTTATTTATGTGACTAGAATACATCAAACCTAGAGATATATTGTCAAATTAACATTTCTGAAACATTCACTTGACAGACTAGAACTTATTTTCCTTCCTCCTCAGTTTGGTTAATTGTAACTTAATAAGTTTGTAAGCACTTCTCCAAGCAAATGCACAAAAATTTAGAATTGGCAAGATATTTTGTTTTTAACTGAATTATTTCATTTTGACTCCCGTGGAAAAATAAACCTGTTCTTTTAGCTATTCCAAATGAATTTTAGCTAGTTCTTACAAAACTGAAATTTTATGAATTATGGTTTTTATTTTTATTTTGTCTCCAAAATTGTATATGTATAGATGGGTAGATAACTAATAGATACTGATTTTTCTCTCTCACTTATATGCATATGTCTGTTTGTGTGTTTAAAAAACAGTAATTATTTTCACTGCTCCTGTCAAGATTATTTTAATTTAAATATGCATTTGTAAGTCTTAGAACTCTACAGTTAGTCCTTGATGCACGACCGGTAATGAAGCCTGCCAATTACAGTGATAAGTCAAGACAGTTGTGAAATGGGTCATGATGTGATTGACCTGCTTTTATGAGAGCTTTTGTGGTGGTCATTAAGCAAATGACCATGGTTCTTAGATGAATCTTTGTTGTCAAGCAGATGCCGTGATGCTTCAAACATATTGTTTGCTATGAGGCAGTTTTGTTAAAAAGTCTTACAAATGGAAGTAAACACCAGTTTTCAGCAAAACATCATAAATCACATGATTACAGGATGCTGTAAATGGTTATAAATGATGGACAGTTTCCAAATGCTGTAAATGTGAACACGGGAGGGCTCTGGCCATTGGAACTTAGGTAGAAGTAGGTTGAAAGTACCTTTGGGGGTGGGTCCTATAGTCACTTTAATTGATCATTGAACTAAATAATCAGTTATAAGTCAAGGACTACCTGTGACTGATACAGGTATAAGAACTCTTTCATGAAGCTTTGCTTGCATTGATGCCAAGTTTAAATCATTTCAGTTATTTAATTCTAAATCTAAAAATATATATTTAAAGTGAATTTAATCTATGCCTGGTCTTCTATAGATTTTTTTAGCTGCTATAAAGATGGCATCCTTGTAATATACAGTAGGCAGATTGTTGAATGAGTGAATCTCATTTTAAAAGACCTATAGCCTATTATTTAGAAATAAAGAGATATGTAAGAATGCAAACTGTGGAAGATAAATTGCCAAAATTTAGGGAAAAAAAGATTTCCACATTCTATGCTCTTCATCGAATGTCTTTCCTGGATAATATGGAGGTTTACAAAGCTAAACATTGAGAAATATGAATCAGAGGCTTCTGTAAGCATATATAGTTCAGGGACCCATAGTTGCATCATAGAGATATGTGTTTCTGTTAGTTATTTAAATGTTTAATCCAGTTATCAAAACTCTGGAAATGTTGTAACATGAAGGATACAGCCACCCAGCAGCGTTGCTTGATGCAGAGCCTTTTTACTTTTCTGTTTTCTATAAAAAAACCTGCAAGTTATTAGTTTTTTTTTTGCAAATATTTCAATTGAAAAAGTTCTCTTTGCATTAATTTGGAAATACTTTTCATGTGATAACATTATGTACATACAAATCTGCCAGTAGCCTAAATTCAGATGCTATTCAACAGTATAATAGCAATTATTGGGAAGAAATATTTTAGATTACTGGCATTAAACTGAAAGCATGTTTCTATCCTTATAACACAGGGGTATCAAACTCAATTTAATTGAGGGCTGCATCAGGGTTGTGGTTGACCTCAGGGGGCCAAGTGTGGCCAACTGGGGGTGTGTGGCTGATTGGGTGGGCGTGGCCAGCTTGGTGCCACTCCCCAAACTGCTGGCATGTTTCCTCTTCACACTGAGTAGATCAGGCCGAAGTCATGCTGGCTTGATGTTTCCTCTTCTCATTGGGTAGACTGGGCCGAAGCAATGTGGGCCGGCTCCTATATTTTACAAGATGGCCCCATGGGCCAGATCCGATCACATTGTGTTTGAAACTCCTGTTACAATAAAATGCCAATGCTTTTTTAAAATAAAAAAAATGTGTTTCTACTCTTTCTTTCTCTTTCATCTTGCAGGTGCTAGCAACAGGCTTAAGTGGTCTATATTCATCTTTGCCTACGAAACTGGAAGATAATGGAGAAGAATGGCACTGTCTTCTAAAAGACGACTGTTTACTTTCTCCAGCTCTTGTACAATTTATGAATTCTTTTGAATTCTGCAATGCAGTAATTCAGGTACTGGGCCAGAGAAAAAACTTAAAATGGAAGTAGTATTTTAAAATCGCAGTACACACTTTTGTAGATATTTAGAAAAAATATTGGGTTATTTATTTTATATGTGTAATACACCATTTTTTTAATGAATGAATATCAGCGTAAGTTATATTTTGTTAATATATAAGGGAAATACAAGTTAATTTAGAGATGTCCTGGTGGAGCAGTGGTTAGAATGGAGTATTGTGGTATATAAGTCTAAGCACTATTGCTATTGCTATGATTATTACAAAATTTAACAATTTACATGTATTTGTAAAGCAACTTTTATTGCAAACCAATTAATTTAATTTGGGGGGGGGAATACTGTGCTTCTTTGTGGTGTTGGCAATGTTTGACTTATAACCATAATTGGGACTGGAACTTCCATTGCTAAACGATGTCATTAAGGGAATCAAAATCAGAATAGAGCGGGAAGCGGGACCTTGGAGGTCTTCTAGTCTAACCCCCTGCTCAAGCAGGAGATCCTATACCATTTCAGGCAGGTGACTGTCCAGGTCTCTTCTTAAAAACCTCTGAAGGCAAGCTGTTCCACTGGTTAATTGTCCTCACTGTTAGAAAGCTTTTCCTTAATTCCAGGTTGCCTCTCTCCTTGATTAGTTTCCACCCCTTGTTTCTTGTCCTGCCTTCTGGTGCTTTGGAAAATAAATTGATCCTCTCCTCTTGCAGCCATTTTTACAACCTTTTTTTTATTGTGGTCATTAAGCCAATCACACAGCCGTTCAGTGAATCCAGAAACACAAAGTATTGGAGGCCTTCATAACTTGCCATAAAATTATGGCTTTGGATGGCATAGTGCAAAAAAGTACTAAATGACTAAGGATTAACTTAATTAACTTTAAACTTAAAGTTTAAATTAAATTCATTTCTTATCTACCCTCTGGTCACTTTTGGAGAAGTTCTTTGGTTCAAAAAAGTTTTACGTTCCTTCCAGAGATGTATAAAACTATATGTGCTATAGATAATTTAAGTAGGAAAACACTTACTTCCATAATATGAGAACCCGGAACATCTAATTAATCCTAACAGCAAAAGATCAGCAATTTTTTTCACCAACATAAACTATATTAATTTTGCAAGTGCAGATTTTGGACCTAAAGAAAATTTAAAATATGGGTGAGATTTACTCATCAGCTTCTTTAAATGTATATTTAAATTGCACAGTGGGAAAGTAAATGCTTATTTATTATTTCAGGTATATCCTTCTCCTTCTCTTTCCATTTTTAGGTGGCACATTCTTTGATTCGTAACCAGCTTGTGAACTACATTTATAATGGATTTTTGGTTCCAGTTATGGCCCCAGCTCTCCATAAGGTTTGTGATAAATAATATATTTTAGTCAATGAATCATAAAGCTAAATTAGTATAAATTCAATATTTGGGCTTTGAATTTGGTAGAGAATACAAAAGCAGAGAATCTGGTGGTTAATGCATGAGCTTAGAAACCAGGAGACTGTGAGTTCTAGTCCTGCCTTCTCACAAAGCCTGCTTGGGTGATGTTGGGCCTAACCAGGGGTGGGATCCGACTGGTTTAACTACTGGTTCGGTGATTTATGATTTGCTTCCCTGCATGCTGCACATCGTCAGCTTACTGCCTGGACAGCTGAGCAGCGCTGCGTGCAGGGAAGCAGCGTTTGAAAAAGCACTTTTTTCCCTGCTTTTTCAACCACAGCTGTGCCTCACAAGGCAGCTGAGGTTGAAAAACCAGGAAATAAAGGTCAGGTAAGAGCTCAAGCAGACGGGCGGGCCAAAACAGCAGCAGACATAGAACCGGTTCTATTTCTGCTGCTTTTCAGAGCCGGACAGAACCAGTAGAGTCCCACCCCTGGGCCTAACATTTTCTCTCAGCCCTAGAAAGAAGACAATTGAAAAAACACTTCTGAAAAACCTTGCTAAGAAAATTGCAGAGACTTGCCAAGGCAGTTGCCAAGAATCTGATGCAATTGAATGGAGGGGGTGGGGAGGTGACTTCTCTTCAGTAGAACAAAGTATTCTTTTAAAATTTGATGATTGAGATGTCAAATAGATAATATCCCAAGTCATAAAGTTGGCATGTTTTCAATACAGAAGCTTTTAATATATTTTTGGCAACAATGCAGGTATACTGCATTATAGCAGTAATGTTTAATTTCATTATGCAAGAGGCTTGACTAATACAACCTGGATTGCAGGAGTTAAAAAAAACAAACCTAATATGAAAAGTTTATTCATACATAGGTTCATAATTCTACTTCTGGTCCTGATATTTCCCTGATATGTTGAACTAAGGACAAATGTTTGTTTCACTTGAAGAGTTTAATAAACAGGCATTCACTTTTAGTTGAATGTCTCCATTTACATGCAGAACTTTCATTAGTTCTTAATTATTGTGTAGTCTTTAATTCAGGGTATTGAAACCTTTTTTTGTTCCTAATAAAGCCTTTTTTATTTTTAGAAAAGGTATGTGGGTAAGTAATTCCCCCTGCCTTCTCTCTTTAAGTATTATAAATCTTTTGTATACTTCTTTAAAAAACTTGAAATAAATGAAAAATCACTTTAATAACTAGAACAATAAATTTAAAAATATATGGACCTTCTTGACAAAGGATTTCTTGAAAAGATTCATTTTTAATTATGTTCTCGTCTTTTCTGTCAACATGCTTTGAATCTATTGCCTAAATAAACATGTTGTTCTCCAGATGGCAACCCATAAACATAACAAGCTGGATGGGAAATTTAAATTAGAACTTAGCAGTTACCTCAAATGTAGATTGGTATTTCAAAATGTAGTCTTGTAGTATAAGCACTTTAACTATTAAATGATGGAATGTTAAAACTTATGAAAACCTTTCAGGATAACTTGCTATTCAGAACATTAATAAAAATCTTAAATTTGCTTATTTTACCTTCTAATTCTCAAAATATGCTGTGACTCCCACTTATTAATTACTTTTTGTGGTAATTTTTTCAGATTATCTCCGATTGTAATTGTAAGCCTATTGGAGCCAAATAGATTGTATACTTGTCTTCTAAAAATACTTTGAAATGCATGCAGCTCAAACTTAATTTGTATCCACATTTGACCAAATAATTAATTTGGTCTAAATTTAATTAGTGGAAAAACTTAGGTTTTTTTGCTCCAATAACCAGAAAAGGCTTAATATATAAGAGCAGTATTTCAGAAATATTTCTATTTGTAGAACATTTTTTATTTTATATATAATATATAAAGAAAGAATAAAATGTACTGATATGTGAAATACCTTTTGTTGGTCATTTCATTCTTGGAAAGTCAAATCACAAGTGAAATTGCCAAGAAAGAAAAAACATACCACCATTTTTTTTACATATAAAAGTTTCTAAATTCAAAATATTATAAAACTTTTAAGTTCCCTGTATGAAATATTTCCACATCTTTAAATTGTCCTGATATGGGATAGAAGTGTATTGATAGCTAGTAAATATATCAAGTACTCCATCCTTCTCTTCTTTTTTCCAGTAGAGCGGGGAGAGAGATTGGACTTGAGAAAGAACAAGTGGCCCAAGGTCACCCAACAAGCTTTTGTGTCTAAGGCAGGACTAGAATTCACAATTGCCTGGTTTTTAACCTGATGCTGTAACCACTAGACCAAACTGCCTCTTTTTATCAGTTTTCCCCCATAATAATGGTATTGATTCACTGATATTGGCGGAGAGGATTTGTAGGAAGTGAACAGGGATTTTGTAGATGAAAAAAGTGTATTTAGAGTAGCTATTATTAAGAGATTTTAATAAAAGTAATATGATTGCAACCTTTCATTTTTTTCCACACAAAATAGATATACAATTTTCAGAGCTGTTAACTTCTAATAATTTATTAAATAAAAAGTGGTCTCCGTTTATTATTTCCACACTCAGAGTAATTTTGAATACACACTCTCTTTTATCATTTATTGTATCTTTAAATACATTAGCTAGAGAAGGTGAGTTTCTGCCATCTAGTGGACTTGCAGAAGAGCCATGATACAGCCCTGAACCCCAAGATTAAGATTATATTTACTAAAGTAAGAATATACACCTTCCTTTTTTATTTAGTTCCTCTCCCCCAAATATTAATTAAAATCTACTCTGTCCTGGTCAGACCCCAATAAAGTCTGTATCAAGTTCTGGATGCAAAAACAAAAATTAACAAATAAAAGTAAACTTCAGATTATTACATCTCAGAAAAGATAGTGACAGTAGTAGGAAGTTTAAAGGATAGTTCCCAAATTAGTAAAGGATCTGAAATCCAAGACCAGGAGATATTGGTATCTGTCTATTAAGCCTACAAGACCAGGAGGTATTGTTAAAGGATCTCTGTCTATTAGGCCTACAAAAATAAATAAAAATAAATAAAGCTGATATAGCAGTCTTCAAATATCTTACAACAATGGTTGATATAAAGAAGGGGGAGTTAACAATGCACAACAGGAATATTTGCACGAGACCATAGTTCCTTTTGAATCTGTGGACTTGATTTCTAAACTTTTCATATAAGCATAATTTGTATTTTTAATGAAGTTAATGTCACAAAAATCAGTTCCCAAATTTAGTTTACTTCACTAACTGCACTTTACGTGGCTTAGAAGCCTCTTCAGTTGAGCAGGTAAAACGGGTGTTTTACCTTCTGATGCCTCTTCATAATAATTTTAACTTGTTGCAAAATAACGTATTTTTTATTACAAACTTAAACACCTACTACATGAGAATGAGATGTATTAAGATGAGTACAATATAGATACATTTATGTGACATTTCCCTGCAGATATTTGAGTCTTTTGAGATTCAAAAGTGTCTAAATAGCGAATAGTTCGTGATGTTTAAATCGCCAATACACTTCTTTTCAACTATAGATAACTACTTCCTATCAATTGGCATATGGTGTATCAATTAAATGGTAGAATAAAGTGATACAATTCATTTTTTTCCTAGATTTGCATTGCACTGATGGATACTTTAGCCCAGAATTGCTCTGTCTTTCTGGCTTTGTGGACTGTGGGGTGGTTGAGAGACGGGATGGTTCTACGTATGTGGCAGGCAAGCACACGTGTGTATTGGTCCATTTGCAGGAGCAGTGGACACATGCTTGTTGCTCATGCAAGTGGAACATGAAGGTAAATGATAATCTGCTTGTGGGAGTGGAAATGTGCGTGCATGCACACTCACACACACACTCACTCACTTGCCCACTTGCCACTTTCATGGCCCGTTTCCAAAAGGCTTAAGGTCTGGTAGTGGGCCACAGCTCGGGGGTTTGGGACCCCTGTTTTAGCCAAAGGAAGAAATCAATGTTTGTATGTATTTTTAATTTAAAATCTGTGAATTTGTAAGAACTTGTTCTAGTTGTTAAATAATAGTTGACTACATAGGGGCAAGAAAAATAAAGTAGGTTTTCATAAATTCCAATATTTATTGTGGTAGACTTTTCAAATAGCAAATACCAGTTTGTTGGAATTGTGGAAAACCTACCATAATATATTCTGTGGCCAGTGGTGGGATTCAAATATTTTTGCCACTGGTTCGGTGGGTGTGGCTTGGTGGGTGCGCTTTACGTGTGCACACACTTTGTGTGTATGCATGTGCCAAACACGCACTTTGCGCAGGTGCAGTGGCATTTGCGCAGGTGCAGAAGTGTTCTAACTCACCTCCTGCAAACCTGCATGATCCCATTTGCTTCAGCAACTGCTGCGTGGCACTCTTCTGTGCTGCGCAAAGCAGCTGCGCTTCAAATTCAGCGGATAAAGGTGAGCATGGGAGCCCGGGCTGGCGGGTGGGCCCAACAGCAGAGCAGCGGAGAGAACTGGTTTGGTCTCCACTGCTCATCACTGGTACCAGTTCACCAGAATGGGCCGAACAGTAGAATACCTCCACTGTTTGTGGCCCAAACTGATTTGACCATTCCAGCAATCAACTGATGGCTTTTGAGAAGATTATTATTTAGTATCTGATGAGAACATGACAGAAGCAAATAAATATAGAAGTCCATGTAAAACTTCTATGGGGGTATGGCAGTGACCTCATAGCTGGATGGCCAATTTACCTATCCAGGCAATTGTCTCTGGCATTCATCTTCTAGGGAAGCAGAGAACATATATTGTGGGCAATCTTGCACAATATGTTTACTAGTTTGCAAATCTTTTCAGAAGAATCACATTGTCATGATTTGGAAGGAAAAGTTTGAGAATTTTGTAGAGTACACTGTTTCTGAGACAACCATCTTGGACCTGTCATCGGGCTAATGAATAGCAGTTCCAAAATGTAATTTATAAAGGATCCCACACTTATCTGTATCATGTATTAGTTACTTTTATTCTTGATTTTCTAGTATGGTGACAAGGCCTTTGCATTTTCATTTTCATTTTTAATATTTACGACCTTGTAATCCCTTAATTCTGGGCAGTTGAATGGAGCTGAGCATTTACTGACTGGATTAAGTCATCAAAATAAATAACCAAGTATTTGCTACAATGTTTTAGGTTGTTATGACTGTATTGAGTGTCACTGCTGTTTTTATCTTTGCAATATTCCTTTCTTTATTTGTGTTATATTGTTTTTGTAATTTGTTTTACATATTGCTTTTTAAACTAATTGGTCAAGCGTTCAGGATATTCTAAAAAATTAAACAAGCCTGAATTTTGGTATAGATTATAATAATTATTCATTTTTTAGGTGACAGTGGAAGAAGTGATGACCACAACTGCATACCTAGATCTCTTTTTACGGAGCGTTTCTGAGCCAGCCTTACTCAAAATATTTCTTCGTTTCATCCTTCTGCACCGTCATGAGAATGTGCATATCTTGGACACTCTTGCAAGCCGGATAAATACGCCATTCCAGGTGAGGGGAAGGGGTGTCTAGCCCTCTCTTTCTTGTTATAGCTGTTACTCAAATCGTTTTAGATACATGTGAAACTTATAAATATTGATAAAGGAATTTTTTGAAAAACCCAAATCAAATCCATACTCTCAAGGACAACAAATCTAAAGCTACACAAGAAAAAAAAGGGAAGCAAAAGGAAACAAATAAATGGAAATATTATCACTTGTATAATGAGTGTAACTCTGGTTCCATATAGATAAAATTTGGTATTAATACAGATAACAGGCCATTCATTGAAATTGAGTAAGTACCTATTATTTTCTTTTGCCATCCACTAGCAGTTCTATTAATGCCCATCCTCATACAGGTTTAACAGCACACTGTACTTTGGCTTCTGCGAAATTACACTTATAACTAGACTAGTGTTTTGTTTCTTACAGCCAACTATTCCTGTATTATGATCTGTTTTAACAGAAACAAAAGTGTAGCTAAATAACTCCCGTGTATATTATTTGTTAATCCTTGCATCCTAGTTCTTTTTTAGAACTCTGAATGGCTTATGAAAAGGTTTCAACAACCTTTCGCAGCCAATATTAATCTTTACACAAACTCACATATAGCACTTCTCGATTTCTCTTAGGCCATAGCATATTTTTGAGTTTGAATGTGTATTTATTTTGAAAGAACTGAAAAAACAATGAGATATGCATTTCAGTTGCCTCATTTTGTTTACCTTTGGTGAAATGAATTTATGTTAGTTAAGAAAATGGCATTGTTCATAGTGTTTGCTTCTTTATTTCTGATCTTTTACTTACTCAGTAAAGTGGCAGTTCATTTGCAGTCATGGAAATTGTCATTTCTTAACCTCAGCAAGTTTAAGATGTGTGAATTTCAAAGCCTCAGCCGGCATCCTAAAGTTGCTAAGGTTCCGAAACATTGCTCCATTTGGCAGTGGTTATTCTCCTCCCCCTTCCCCCTAAAAATATATCCTGACTGTTGCATAGCATTTGTCAGGCCAAGGAAATCAGGAGTCCAGGCAGTTCAAATGAATATAAAAATTATTGCAAGTTTAAGCTCTGTATGAGAACAGTCAAAGCAAATTAGTAGTAGACAAGAATCAACAGAATTCAAGGTCAGCTGGACTTAGATCTCTTGTGAGTGTGAAGGAACTCAAGACTTATGGTGTGTTTGATCCCACCCCCAGGCTTAGCCTGGTCATCTTCTACAATATTAGGACACCAACTGGTTTTTTTTTTCAGAATGGCCTTGAAAGATGAAAGCATTTGAGTAAATGTAGTTATGGCATCCAGAAGAGTATTCAGATAACTTTGCTGCTGAAAATGATTTGAAATTCAGAATACTTGTACATGAAAAAGAAACTTGAACAAGAATATGACCTGCATGAAAAAATAAATGAATAATTATAGAATAGACTATTTAATCTGATTCTAGCCATACAAAATGTTTATAAACTATTTTTCTCCAAATTCTTAAGTGATGTTGAAAATTTATCAAAATTCCAGAATTACAATGAATATCTTTAGACAGGGATGACCAGCCTACAGGCTACATTTCCACCTTCCCATTTTGTGGCCTGACAAACAGTAATCAATAATCACTATCAAAATTTGGCAGCCAGACCAGTTCCTTTCAGTGCTATAATTTGCTGTGTTTGTTTTCTTTTTGTATTTAACAAGTTAAATATGGATATATCAAGCTTCTGTTGGGTTTGGTACCTATTTCTAATCTTGAAATTCTTCCGGCTCTCCTCATCTCAACATTCAGATGCCAATAAAACACTATCATTACACCATTGGCCACAAAAGAATGTGAATCATATTCAAAATTATGTTATTCATTTTTCTTCTGTTTTTTTCTATACCTCTTCCCAAGTATATTTGAGCCACATAAATTCATGCTTAAAAGTGTTTCCTGCCTCAGTTTCTCCTTGACTTTGATTCTGGTGGGGGGCGTTGCTGAGAAGTTTCTGTTTATTGCCTCTAGTCCAATCAAATCCAGTGCAAACCTATTTTACATATTGCAGCCCTTTGTGTTAAAAAGTTATTAATTTCCAGGGAAACTATTCAGAGATTTAAACCCTTTTAACCCTGAGTCTACATTTCGCCTAGGATGCTCAGGCATGGTGTTTTGCATCCATTTGTAAAGTTTTAAAGATACTGTTTATTTTATTATTTATTTAGTTTTGTGTCCAATTACTTCACTTACATCAAATCCTAAAGTTTGATTCCTTTAAATGAAAATAACCATAGAACTACAATAAACTTTAATTGTATAAATAATTAAAACCATCAAACAATTAATTCAAACAACAATACAATCACAAGTTGGCAATAAAATCAGCCATTCAACAGTATGAAACTGATTAATTTATTTTTGTTACTTCATTAGACCATTTTTGGGTTTTTTTTATAGCTGTTGAATACATAACAGCAAAATATATGTGATTGTATAAAACATTAATGATACTGATTTTTAATAGTTTTAAATTATCTGTATATATTTTTTCACTAACTCAATTTTAGAGAAATAGATGTCAACCCTAAAGCTGACCTGATGGAAGCCATTTTGAGGCTTCAGTGTTGCCACACTGGAGCTGAGGGATAGGGAGCGGGAATAGAGATAGCTGCAGTTTTGTAGCCAAGGCAAAATACTTTCTCCTGGGAACCAAGGACTTCTCACACTTGGTCCGGGAGAAGAGGACTGATGTTACCAGGCAACCGGGTGGCACCTAGATTGAACCATGTGATTGTTTGGGGAGGGGGTAAAACACCTACTTTTAATTAGGTGAAAACTGTGGGAACCTTTAGAGTTGGTTTTTACCGAAACTGCGCCAATATGATATAGCCAATAAAACTATTATTTGAGGAATCTACCTGCCTTCAAGTTTTGCATGCTATGGGTGTATTACTTGGAACCTTGACATTAGAATTAAGTGGACCATTTTGATGAAGCCAAACACTTGTTTAATATAATGTTGTTTGATCCAGTGTCATTAGTAATAATAATATCTACATAACCAGCTGGATTACTTCATTGGATTGCCAATATAAATAGAAATACAAGGGAGCCTCTTCTGAATTATAGTGGTATGTTACTTATGTCCCCAAAATAGCTAACAATAACTATTCCAGTTGCATAGGATTCTGAAGTAGTAAATAAAAACATTTGCTTCAGTCTGCATTCCTGCCTCTCCCCTTGCCTGACACTTTATTTTGGGCCAAATAAATATGATTGAGGGAGGTATGTATGCACATACATATTCTGCAATGGTTCCAGTTGCAAAGCATATTTACTCTAAAACTCTCAATTTCAACAGTTAAATTGCTAGTGTTGTCTTTGTTGATCTGTATCAGTTTGATAAATAGCTTGAGTGTTATGAAGTATTGTCATTTGGAATCATGCCATAATGCATAAATGATGCTAAATGATTTGTTTATTGTATAATAACTTAACAATGGGACTGATTTCTGTAAATAGTTAACAGCAGAGATACCCAGAATTATGCCCATCTGTTGCCAGATAAACTGACTTATGTGGTAATTTTGGACCAGTTACTCTCTCTTGGTCCAATCTTACCTGGCTGGATGGCTTTCGAGAAACATTAGATGGAGTCTAGTCCAAAATTATGGGTGTGGCTAAAGTGGCCTTTTTTCATATTTTCCATTCAGTCACGTCTGGTTTTCAGAGACTGCCGTATTAAGTTGCTTCAGTTATTTTGGCAAATTATTGCAGAAGTGGCTTGCCATTGCCTGAATCTTAGGGCTGGGAGAAAATGATCTTACTGCTGTAAGATCACTCAGTTGGCATTACCCGTTACACCCACTAACCAAACTGCCTCTCTAAAATGGCCTTTAATTTTGATTAAATAAAATAGATATACGCTGTCTACTATAACATGGCTTTTTATATTAGAAATAACAGCTAAGTTCCATATTTAAACATGGCACAATTGTCTTGCAAATGTTTGAGTATATTGAACTTAATTGCAGTTTAATTATCTTTCAAATCACATCACAGTTCTTTTCTTTTTCTTGCTCTTAGAAAATGTTTCCCGTATCCCAGCATATGTCTCTGTTTATCTTTGGTTTATACTTTTAGGAGTTCTAATTTAATTGTTCTGGAGATATGTACCAAAGTAAAACATTTATATAATTATTTTCAAGTGTACTGCAATTCAGTTTGGGTGTTTTTTTGCATGTATGGGTTTTTTCTTTTTATCTTGGAAATGTTGAAAAATTATGCATTCATATTTTGTTTATAATTTCCCAGCTTTGTGTGGTGTCCTTGGCATTGTTCAAAACACTTATCAGTTTGCATTGTGAAGATGTGATGCTGCAGCTAGTTTTAAGGTAAAGTCAAATTTTCCTTTCTGATATTACAGTCCAAATTACTCAGTGAAAATTGGCATCTTGGGGTTACTTATAAATTTACTTATTGATTGATTGATTGGTTGGTTGGTTGATTAATTAATTAATCAATCAATCAATCAATCAATTAATTAATTCATTTTCCATAGCCGTCCATCTCAGCTACATGACTTGGCTTACAATTCTAAAACAATAAGAGTTAAAACAAGTAAAAAACCTAAAACAATAAAACCAACAACCAAAAATACACATAGCATTTGAGGTAGTTAACTAAGTAGCAGTAAATCCAAGGAATTGGGTCCTTAATACATTCCAAGCTCCAGGCTGGGGTACACAACTAAGTTTTTAAAGCCTTATGAAAGGCCAACAGAGTTGGGGACATTGTACACTCTGAGGAGAGAATATTCCACAAAACAGGGGTTCCAGCATAGAAGGTCTACCCTCTAATTCCCACCATGATGAATTATACCATGGGCATAAAATGCAAAAATCAGTATGTAGAAAAAAGGGGAAATTATTTAAAAACAGGACCACATAACTGGCTGAAAGAGGCTTATCAGAAATTTAAGAGAAGGGAAGGAAAGGGTTGTTAGAAATTAAGTGACAAGGTCGGAATGTTACATTTTCCTAAATTCACATAGCTGTTGAATGACTCAATTCACCTTTGTATGTACGGTATGTAATATTTTAGTCCTTGTGTCTTCCAAAAGTAAAATGAGATGTCACTTATGTCCAATTTTCATGCAATTTTTTCTCCAGAGTTGGCCAGTTTTTTTAAATTGGAGACACTACCTTCAGAAAGCCAGGGGTGATTAATGGAAGGAACATATTTTAGAAGAGTTTGGGAATATGTTCTTCTCCGAATATTTTTTGCTTTCCAGCCCATCTCCAGCTAAGGAAATACCTAGGCAGTACAAGAAGGTGCTCCTTCATCACCAGCCCATTTGATTGTCTATATAAGCTGGTGAAACAAATCTTTTATTATGCTAACCCAATTGATTCTGCAGTGATTAGCCAAATAGACACTATATATATCTCTCCTCCCCCCCGCCCGGCCATGTTAAAGCTAATTCATTAGATGGCATAATATTTACTCTGCAAGTTTGTAGTTTCTTCCTGAAAAAATGCAGGAATGGGAGATAACTGCTCTGGATAGCATTAATCCTCTCCTCTTTGTAGCCTTGTCACGACCATAATGCCAGGTGAGATGTGATGCACCTTTTGCACTGAAAACACTGCCTTCCAGGGTTATGACAGTACAAATTTCTTTTAATGCTCATTTTCTTGGTTGAGGGAAGTCATGGAAAATTCTCTAGAACCCTTGTCCAATGTCTGCCTTGAACTGCTGCTTCACTTGGCCTACTATTAATGACTCAGGAAGTCACAGTATCCTGATACTTCTACCACCAAAAATGCAATCTTTTATTTTTATTGTTTTACATATTACAGGCATAGCATCTTTTCAGCAGCCTAATCTTTAGTCGTTCTGCAAAAAATGGCTTTGGGTGTGTTTTAATCTAAATAACAAGTAAGGCTTCCTTGACACTTTTTCTCTTTCTCTCTGCTATTTTAGTTGAATGATAACCTCTTGTTGTTCTAGGTACCTGATACCCTGCAATCACATTATGTTCAGCCAGAGATGGGCTGTGAGAGAGAGAGATTGGTATTCTGTATCTGCTGCTAAGCTGCTTGCCTTGACTCCTGTCTGTTGTTCAAGTGGCATTACTCTGACTTTTGAAAAGCAAGAAAAAGATTATATTCTCTGGAAAAAAAATAATCACGGGGAAGGTAAGCATTTATCTGTTTTCTAAAAACACAGTCCTTATATTAAGTTGAATTTGATTTTTTTTTTCCACACCAATATTCATATTTGGAAATGTTGTAGAAAATAGTTTAGTCTACAAAAGAATTTGATTTACAAATTTAAGTAAAGGTGGTAATCAAACTCCTTTTAAAATGTATGCTGTATCTAGGTAATCGATGGTAGTTATACCTTTTTGTTTTGTTTTATATGATTCACAAATCTTGAATGTGAAGATTTTAAGTCTTATTTGTCTTATGCCTAGATTGGGATTAGTATTGCCCAAAACATGTCCCATTATTAGATATTTACTGTGAAAATCTCAACCAACTATTTCTGGGGTCATAAAAGAATAATGAAGAGCTTATTTTAGTCAAGGAGAGGAAGACATATTTATGGTCATTGTTGTCTTTGGCCTTTACACCTAAGAAAAAGAACCATTTCCTGTTCTATAACACATAGCAGAATAACTTGTCAGTCCCAAATTCTATTTAATGTGGCCTAAAAAATACTTGCTCACCATATTTGCTTGATTCTATGCCGTACTAATGATTACTTTACAGAAATAGAAACTTGTCCAAGAATTGATAACATTAAGCATGCCAAAAAATGGGTGAGGAGCTGTGTCATGTTTGATAGTCCAGATCCAGTGCTCTGTACTTCCAATAATTCAGTATTTATGTATTGCCTCAATACACCATACGCTTTGCACAAGAACTCAAAACCACATTAAAACATATAATGCTAATAAACATGGTTGCCTATAACTATAGAAAAGGCCAACGGTCCAGTAAAATGGCTTATGGAACAAAAGAACTACAGTTCATGTAACATTTGAATTCATCCTTGAGAAAATATGCCTGAGTGGTTGCTAAGAGTCAGCATTGATTCAATGGCAAATAATATTTGCACTGAATCATGTCAAATTGTGCTATTGCCTATTTGTGTGATTTTTGAGGCACTGCCTAGATTGTACAATACATGTCTCTGAGGATGGGAAGGAGTACATTTTTAAGAAAGCTGTTTCATTTTGCAAGACATACAGAGGGGGAAAAAAAGCAACCATAAATGTGCCACTGTATTATCTCTTGTTTTTCCATGGAGGCACCATAGTTCCAGTGCTTTGTCACAAACGTCTGATAGCATTATGGAAAGCTGAATAGGTAGCATTTCCATTCAGCTTAACTTGTCTGTCTGTTAAGCTTTAATGAAGATAGAAATATATGGGTTCTCAAGTTGAAAAATGGCACCTGAACAGAAGGAATCAAATCTCCTTTCTTGACTTAAGAAAAGTGCAGCCATTTCCCTAGGACAAAAATATCTCACCCATGCAAACCAACAGAAGTTTTTTCCAAGTTTTATTTGTTTTATTAATATAATATATAAAAATTCCATTTCAGACAGTGTGTTATCTGGGTAGAATTGTTTTTAGGCGATCATAATCAAGGTGTTTACAATAACATTTATCACAATAACATTAATACTGTAGTAACAATAATATTTTGTTTGTCCATTTTAACAAATTTCCATCAAACCAATAAAACTTAAGCCAGTTCCTTGAAGATTTCATATTTATTCTACAAGGGCATCATAAATATCTCAGGACAACTTGGTTATAGGTCGGCTGAAATAATTTATGGAAGTTTGTTGGAAATTACCTGTACAGCGACCAGTGGCATGATCTTTAACTTCTCATTGTTTTGTGTTTATGTTGACAATTCAGTCAGACAAAGGAAGCATTACGATGTTAGTGGAGATAAAAAAAGAAATACTTCTTTATGATGAAAAATAATTCACTGAGTTTATTTAATGTCAAAAGTTGAACTAAATGTTCTGGAGCTATCCAGTCATTCCATACCACAGAATTATATTACGTTTTGCCAGTATGCAAAACCTAATGACCTTTTTTATTTTTATTAAATTTCATTTGTTCTCTACAAAACATAAGCAGTTATTCTTACTATACTTTGAGACTTACACTTAAGTAAGATTAAAGTTAGGATAATAAAAATTGACGTGCCACTGAGGCAGTGCTCTACCATGCATTTCTTCTATATTGTATCATGCTAAATCCAGTAACTTATATAACAAAGTTTTCCAAACTAGCCCCCTGCCAGAAGATTAGATTTTAACACAAGAATCCCACCATGCACATTGTCAAGAATTTTGAAAGTAGAAATTGTCTCATATGGAGGGTCTCATATTTAGGTCTCAAGTGAGACCTAAAGGACTTATCCCTAGATAGGTAATAAGCCTTAGAAAATAGAATTGGGTTCTTTTTATTTTGTCTCTTTCAGGAAAAAAAAAAAAGACAGAAGCCTCATTTTTCCAGGGGTAAGATGTGTTGTTGTACACATACAGTAAAACCCTGAAATACAGATCTGGATTTTATATTAATACACCACAAGGATTTTGATATGCAGGAGTTTACCTGCTGGCAATGCAAACTATTGGAGAAATTCGTTGAAAACTATGTTTTGTAAGATGATAGCAAAGGATACATTTGCAAGTATAAGTAATAAGCAAAATGATAATAACCACAGTGCAAAACAAATAGGAAGAGGTTAGCTAACTTAGAGGCTGTGTGGTAGTTAATATTTTCCCTTTGAGCTCATTCAAATGCTTAGCATCAAGTCTGCATCTTGTTTAATTATACTATTTATTGATGTGGTTTACAACTGTAAAACCCATGTAAACAGATGATTAATAATTATGCCTAAATGAAGATTTGTATTTCCCCTTAGTTCCCTGTAACTTTTTGCTGCTGCATTGCAGATCCTACCGAAGAGCCCTCCAGGAAGAGCATTGCAGATTCCGCATGTATTGTGAAATATGGCAAAACTATTGATATCAGTTACCTACAGTACCTTTGGGATGCTCAAACTCTCATACTGCACTGTATGAAAGATTGTGAAGTTTGGTCTGCTCCATATGATGGGGAAAATCCCAATCCATATACTTTTATCCAAACTTCGGTTGAAGAAGATGATAAAAACCTAGATCAGCCTATTTTCCAACTGCAACACAGAACATCTAGTAATCATGTCTCTTCTCAGGTAAGACCATTAAGAGAAAAGACACAACTGGAGCTGGAATGGGATGATAGTTATGATACTGGGATCTCTCCGGATTCCGATACAGGATCTCCCCAGCATGATGATGAGTTTAATACCCAACCTCCTGCAGAACCACCAAAGCACATTCAGGAAATGAAGAAAAATGCTATAATGTTGATCAAAGGATCGTACATAGAAGAATCAGACTTTCAGGATGATGTTATGGTTTATAGGCTATGTGCCGAAAAGGATACACAGGAAGCAGACCGCTTACAGGAGGAACCTTTAATATCAGAATCTGCAGATGTAGACAATCCAGATGCTATCTCTACCAATGGTCCTCTAGAAAGTTCCCCATCGGATTTAAATTTGGAGGAGCGCAATATGAAAAATTTAAATCTGATCCAACAAGCAAAAGATGAAACCCAAGGTAGCATTGATGAAACGACTCTGCAACTTGATTTGGAACACACATTGTCTTCCCCAGAAGGAGATCATAACACCAACATGAAGTTGTTGAGTCCTGACGGTGAAGATTTTATTTCCGAATGTGATAACATCATTAAAGAATTGGACACAAACCCTACAGGCTTGGTAGAACTGAAACTGCTGATTCCTGATCCAGTATCCCCTATTGAAGAGGAAGAAGATTTTGAAAACTTTTCAGCAGATACTCCATCAGCAGAAAGTGTTCCCTCACCCTTTGGTTTAAAAGATGCCTGGCCCAGCAACCCTGCAAGAGTCCAGAATATCCCATTTACAGGTACAGTTTTCTAATTTATTAAGCCAATCATGCTTTCTAAAATTCTAGATATGAATAACAGGTGTTGCCATATTACTTTGCAAGCTTACATTTTATTGTTCTCTTTGTTTAAAATAGAGATAGTCCTTGACTTTCGACCACAATTGATCCTAAAATTTATGTTGCTAAGTCAGAAATGTGTTAACTGAGTTTTGCCCCATTTTATGACTTTTCTTGCTGCATTTGTTAAGTGAATCACTGTAGTTGTTAAATTAGTAACACAGTTACTAAGTGAAACTGGTTTCCCCAATGACGTTGCTTGTCAGAAGGTTGTAAAAGGTGATCTCATGACCCCAGGACATTGTAACCATCATAATTGTGAGTCGGTTGTCAAGCATTTGAATATAAATCACATGACTATGGGATTGCTGCAATGGTTATAAGGGTGAAAAATAGTCACAGGGCACTTTTCAATGCTGTTGTAACTTTGAACCATCACTAAATGAACTCTTGTAAGTCGAGGGCTACCTGTAGTTTACTTTATCAAGTGGAATTTGATAAAAAAAAACAACAACCTCTAATGGTGACATTTCGGGCTGTAGACCTACGTACTTTAAAAGAAAGACATATTTAAGTATTAGTGTTAAATTATATGTTATATGTTCATAAGGAGAAATTTCTACAGAAAAAAAACAGATTCTTAATCTAACAATTAGTCCTCAAAGTATTAAATAGAAATTGAAAGAACAAGAAAATGTTTTTGCTTTCAGGTTTTAGCACTAGATAGCAGCTCTGTTGCCATGTGGTCACCTTTTGTCCCAATCACCTCCACAGAGCTTATGCTTTATCAGTGTGAATATTCTGCAGCAGGGATGTCAAACTCAAGGCCAACGGGCCGGATCTGGCCCGCGGGATGCTTAGATCTGGCCCACGGAGCCACTTTGCAAACAGCGAGGACCAGCCTGTGGTTCCTCTGCCAGAAAAAATGGGCTCCTGAGCTCCATTTTCAGTTGTGACAGCCTCCTGCAACCCTCTGCATGCAGCCCCCCAATTCTGTTTTCACTGGCAGAGGGTTGCAGGAGGCCATCACAACTGAAAATGGAGCTTGGGAACCCAGTTTCATTGCCAGAGTGCTTGAGTTGCCACAGGCATCCTCGACAAGAGTGACATCAAACTGGCCATGCCCACCCTGGCCACTCCCACCCCCACCCAAAGTCAAACACAACCCTGATGAGGCCCTCAATGAAATGGAGTTTGACACCCCTATTCTGTAGGATTGCAGAATATTCCACCTGGTTTCAGGTGACATGCAACTTTCTATCATAATGCAGTAAGTCAGCAGCGAGTCACTTTGTAGCATCATAAGATGAAACATTTTAAAAATAGATTTCATAAGTTCCTGGAAAATACTCTGGTACAAATGCCTCAAATCCTGGAGTTTAGATCTGTGATGTAAAACTCACCCAATGAAACCAGCACCTGGAGAGAATTCCAGGCAATCTTTTTCTTCGCAGGTCACTGGATTCTTGCATCCATATGAACCCAGAGCTTCAGTATGTTGATTAAAGACACTTGAGCAAACATACCATCTGCCTTAGCTTAAAAACAAGTTTATAGTTACTTTATAACTGATGAAGATGAAAGTAATAGAAAGAGGGGAATGGATGTTTGTGAGATGTTGAATGCGACATAGTAGCTTTGAAATATGACTTATGGCAATGCTCTAATTGTTATTCTAGCAATCTTGTACTGTATGTTATTGCAAGGACAAAAAGATAAAGGGACAAACAAATCCGAAGGCATCCTTGAATCTTGTTTTGTTTCAAGGCATGAATGTTATAACCAATAAATCACCAACAGGAATAGATTGGGAAACTTAAAAAAAAAATTAAAACGTTCTTGAAAAATAAAGAGACACGGTAAGGGGATGAGGTACAGTATTATATTACAGTGCTATGAGCAAGCATATACTTTAGTTGTTGATTTCTATAACCTATTCAACTTGAATTTTTATTTGAACTTTCGTAGATTCTATTACTCTTCACCCATTAGAGAAAACAGAAACCAAACAGTAATTTTAATTTTTACAATGGTAGTAGATGGGTTGATGTTACAAATCTTTATTCAGTTATGACAAGAGTATAATCTCTATAATTTCTTTGACAAGTTTGTTATCTTTCTTTGGTGTGTTGTAACAGTTGTTTTAAAATCTGCATTTTTCTGTTCATCCTCTTTTTTTGGCAATATATGGCAAGTTTCTAATGACTTTATTCACCTATAAAATATGAATAAAAATAAAATTGCTAGATTTATGGCAGAGCATAGGCACAATGGAGAGGATTCATGTTCCTTTTCCACAGGAGTATAATGTGGAAACAGAACTTGTCTGTCAGGGAATAAGAGCAAGTATAGAACTAAGTGGACACGAATGCTTTCTATATTTTGACTAATATAACACCTGCTGCTTTTAATTGTCTCTAAAGTAATGCTCACCGCTCACTCACCTATTAACAAGGGCACAATTATCATTATAAAATAGAAATGTAATGCAACAAATGTAACTTTTACTATGAACAGGATCCAAATAAGTTTTAATACTATATGCTGAGTTGTGGGTAACATTATTTTTTTTAATCTAATTTACTTTTTATTGCAAAAAGTACAAAACCTATAAATCTCTTCTTGTCACAATTGCTGGAAGTTAGTTTAATAATAGGCTGTTTGTATGTATCCTACTACAGATAGCCCTCAACTTACAACAGTTTGTTTAGTGACTGTTCAAAGTTACAACCGCACTGAAAAAGGGACATGATGATTTTTCACACTTATGACTATTGCAGCACCCCTACAGTCACATGAATAAAATTTGGATGCTTGACAACTAACTCATATTTATGATGGTTGCAGTGTCCTGGGGTCATGTGCAACCTTCTGACAAGCAAAGTCAGTGAGGAAACCAAATTCACTTAACAAGCGTATGATTTAACAACTGCACTGATTCAAACTTAATCTGGTTAACAGATTTCTCACTTAACAACATAAATTTTGGGCTCAATTGTGGTTTGAAGTCGAATATTACCTGTAAATTTCTTCAGAAGCATTCCCATTCTGTCTGCGACTATTTGTTCAGTGGCCAAAGTGACAATGGCACTGAATGAATGATGGTTATAACCAAGCTTCAAAGGCTCAGCAACCCCAGCTTTCCTGCAGTCAAGTGATTGTGACCTGGGTGCTTAGCATTACGATTAATTGTAGCACCCCTTGATCACGTGATTGTCATTTGTGGCTTTATCTGCCAGCTTCCCCAGAAAGTCAACGGAGAAGCAGGAAGCAAGGTTACAAGTCACAGGTGGACTTACAAGTTAAGTCTTCCCCACCTGTCCATCTCCCATGCTCACCACACTGCCCTCACACCATCGCACATACCCTCTGACTCATTGCACCATCTTTATCCCCTCTTGCCCCCTCCCCAATCATTGTAACATCTCTTGTGCATCTTCGTGTATCCTCCCTGACCTTTGTCACCATTTTGGGTCTTAAAAATAATCTCTGTTGGAAGTTTGCACTGTTTACTTTGTCAAGAGACAAACATCACTTTTATGCTCTTGTCCAGCTCAGGTTTTAAAATGGCTTAGAGTCAGACATACTACCAGGTATCTATAACTATATCGGATATGTAGTACATTTATTTTAGTCATGAGTTTTATGACTATTATTTACTATCAATCAATCAATCAGAATGATGGGAAAGATCAATCAGAATGATACTAAATGATACAGAATGATACCAAAGAACATATCCTACATATAATGTTAAATAAGTAATGTTAAATGTCCCTAATCTTTGATTTGAGAATTACATAGAAAAAAAATGAAGGATTCATTTTTGTT
Organism: Pseudonaja textilis; assembly: GCF_049901715.1. Taxonomy (NCBI): domain Eukaryota; kingdom Metazoa; phylum Chordata; class Lepidosauria; order Squamata; family Elapidae; genus Pseudonaja; species Pseudonaja textilis. Next base: position 22,650,586 of record NC_141995.1, on the reverse strand, counting down.
CTTTACTGCTACTTACAAACTGGTTTTGTTTATGTGCTTTTACAATTTCACTGAACATATGTAGCTTAAGTTGTCTTACTACACTGTTGCTATTATTTGTGCATGGTTTTAGGATTGCAGATTTTTTTTCTGTAACCCATCTGGGTAACATCATTAATATATGAATTAGGAGAAGTGAGTTTAGTTGATTTGTTGATTGGTAGGAATTATATATCAGTCTCTCCTGCCTGCTTTGCATGTGCTCCAATACAGTGATCTTATTGGCCAACATTGTTTTGCAAGTGATTGATGCCTTCTTGTATATTTTTTTTGACTGATAAGATGATGTGCCAATCTGTGTTGATTGCTTCCTGTGTGATTGGCAGTGCTGATTTCTGTATGATGGAATTGTTAGCTGGGAGGATATTGTTCCAATTTTGTGCTTGTTGAATTGTAATGTTTTTCTGTTATTAGATCTGAAAAATGCAAGAGCATTTTTTTAGAAAGAATGGCAGTCTAGCCAAACAGTGATCTATAGATGTAAAGACTTAATTCCTATTTATAGAGTTATCTCAAAACATATCCAAGGACCCAGAGGTAGTGCATGAGCAGCTCTCAATATTTCCCCCATATCACAAAGTAATCAACCAATTCTGAGATAAAGAGATAGACTCATTTTATGGAATCAATAATGAAAACCTAAGTAAATTCAACAATAATAGGGAAAGAAAATAGCCTCTCTATGAGCCATCCCATCAAAAAGCTGATTTCACAGATAAGACAGACATGCTACCTTGCAAGTCAAAATCTACAAACAAGACATCGTTCAGCTGAAGAAAGAACGTTTGCTTGTAGCATCAGGCAAGATAGATGCATGTATAATAACTTTCTCCACTGATCATGTTGCCTAGCATAGTAACAATACATCTGCAACCCCAAACCAATCTTGGATAGTTCCATCAATGCAGTATGCCAACCCTGAGTGACAATTGTGAAGTGTGGCAAACCATAGGAAGATAAAAGGAGAGTGGGATTACTTTGCCCCATTCCATTCTGTGAAAAATATCAGTAGAGGCCAAGCTATAATTTACTATTTCTTTGAAAGCTATATTTTCCAGGAGCAACAATTACTTGGAATGTGTGAGAAGAGAACAGGAGAAGAGACCTTGATTGGGAGGCTTGCTAAATTCAGAATGTCACTGATACTTCAACTCCTGAGAAATAGGACAGGAGGATTTCTCCTCCCCCTCCTCCATTTGAAATCTTGAGGAAAATAAAGGAAAAATTACAATAGTGTTGGAATTATCTGTCTCTTTACAAACATTTCTTTCTTTCTTTCTTTCTTTCTTTCTTTCTTTCTTTCTTTCTTTCTTTCTTTCTTTCTTTCTTTCTTTCTTTCTTTCCTTCCTTCCTTCCTTCCTTCCTTCCTTCCTTCCTTCCTTCCTTCCTTCCTTCCTTCCTTCCTTCCTGTTTTTGGAACAGCCGTGCTTATTGCGAAGTTACTCTGTTTGTACACAGGCACAGAAAGCATATACTGTTCAGTATATGTTCCCTGCCCTCTGCCCAGGCATATGTACTCCGTATTAGCATTAAATGTACCAATTGTAATGCCACCAGTTCCTGTCTCTTTGTTGAAAAACAGAAATGCAGCGTACCTGATAGCTGTGGTTCTTAATCCAATTTTTAATATCAGAGCTCCTGTGACAGCATGTCACAGCCTAGGGCTGTCTGTTATCCTGTTGTATATTCAGCCCAAGAAATACATTGGATGACATGTTTTCTCACTGAAAAAGATCAGCTGCCGTGCTGGCAAAAGGAAGGAGAGAACCAGGGACATAAGATTTTTTGGAAACGCCCAGAGCAGGGGTCAGCAACCTTAAACACTCAAAGAGCCACAAAAGTTCTAATCGTAATTCAAAGTTCTAATTCAATTCTGGAACTGACTGGAACTCCGGTTCCACCACCATAGAGTCTCCTCCTAGCGTCCTTTTTCCTCTACCTGTCCTAACCGAAAGCCCTATCAATTGTGGAGCTGACTGGTGACAGGGAGCTGCAGCAGAGGGATGAAAGAGCCACATGTGGCTCCAGAGCTGCGGGTTGCCAACCCCTGGCCCAGAGGAATGGCTGCCAACTCTCCCTCCCCCTCCCAATACATTCTAGACAACATTGGCTGCTGAAGGATCCTTGGTTTCAGGAGAACCCAGGCTAGACAAGACAAGGGTTAAAGTGGGGGGAGGGGGGGCGGTTTCAGGACTGAAGGTGAAGTATGGTACCGATGAGGGATGCTTCTACTCATTGCAAATAGCCTCTGTGCGAAGTGGGATAAGGAGGAATCATATCCTGCCAGCCTGAGAGAGACAGTGCCAGCCAACACCAGTCAATGCTGCTTTTTTTAAAACACTAAGTAGGAATCTAGAAATAGCAATGCATACATTTTGTTAAAACACTGGGCTGCACGCATATCCAGTGGAAAGGCAATTCATTTAAAAAATGTTTGGCCAGATACTAATAAATCAACCCTCTGTTTCTTGCAGTTCTGCTCCTTAGCAGAAGAGGCAAGAGAGCTGAAAGAAAGGAATACAGCCTGATTAATGGTTGCTTACCTGCTGTAATTATTACTGTTTGAATTTGTAGGGCAAACGAAACTAAGAACTGGCCGAATGCTAATTTTAAATAAAATCATAAGATACATTGATGCTATAAGTTGGGTCAGATCTTATGAATCCCTTTCCTTTTGCTTCTCCTTTCTTACTATTTTAAAACGTGCTTTGTTTTGTTTTGTTTTGCTTTTTAAATCTGCAGGCCCGTTTATCAGCGTGGTGCTATCAAAACTGGAAAACATGTTGGAAAACTCATTGCATGTAAATTTACTACTTATTGGAATAATTACTCATCTGGCCAGTTACCCACAACCTCTTCTTCGTTCTTTTTTGCTCAATACAAATATGGTATTTCAGCCTAGCGTGCGGTCTCTGTACCAGGTACTATTTTAACACTAAAAAGAAATTTTTTTAAAGCTCACTTTAAAGTGTAGCATTTATCCTTTTTTAAAAAAAATAAGTTTTGGGTTCAGTTTTTGCAGAGTGATATCTTAATGTTGATTTATTAAAATGTAATTGTTTAAATCAAGAGAATATAAAATATCACAGTAAGATGAGTTATTAAGGACAAAGTACATAATTCAGTCATAATTTAGTAAATAACCATTTGTACCTATATAGATGCTGTTTATTGATTTTATTTTATTTTTGGGCAGGTGCTGGCATCTCTAAAGAATAAAATTGAGCAGTTTGCTTCCATTGAAAAAGATTTCCCTGCTCTCCTAATACAAGCACAAAAGTACCTGCTTTTACGAGTAGATGCACTGGATGTTCCTTCAGAATCATTAAACAAAGGTAATAATCATTCCTGATAAATTAAACAAACAGCCTGGGAGGCTGAGCAGCTGACAGGGAGTGGGAATGTGGCTCCGTTGGCTGTGGAAGAAACTGGTAAAGGGCAAAGGGCAGCTGGGCAGAGCAAGGGAGAGGGAATTTGGAGGAAGACCCAGGCCTACCCCCTCCCTCGCAGTGAGGAATGGAGAAGGAAGCAACATGAGTTGCATGGCTTATAGGGGAGAAAAGGGCCCTGATCCCCTTCATTAGCTGCAGCTGGGAACACAGTGTTTAAAAAGGGAAGCTGCACACAGGAGTTGGGAGCAAATTGTGAATTATCTGCTATCGTAGAGGCTTATCTGGGTTCCTGGTGTCTTCCCAACTGTGTGTGTTTTGCTGGGCTTTCAAGCCTGCAATTCCTTCTCCTTCTCCTGCCCTGTCAAGTTAATTATTGCAGTGTGGTTTCTGTGGATTTTTATTTACAGTTTGTATGTACTTTGTTTTCGGACTGAATTTCCTCCACTTAAAGACAGTTCTTGGGAGAGGTTTTTCTCCAGCCGAAGGTAACCTGGACATTGGAGGCAAAGTTGGAGGTATTAAAGGGACACTTCTTGCTTATTTGACCGTGTTGCCTTTGTGCCATGCCATGGTAATCACAGCATCTGTTCACCAATCTAGAGTTGAGTTCCTCCAATGAGATGGCTAGGACATATATGAACTTGAACTATCAGCTGATCGCAATGGTGGAAAACCAGAGAATAATCCTTCTTTTCTGAGTTCCCCAATATTTTCTAGTTGCTTAAAATGGTAGCATAATTTTCCAACATTGTTGAGCTACATAACTTACATTATGTAGAGCTACATAAAACCTGTATCATAAACCCTACAGTAGATTTAATCTAATTGAATGTTCACCACAATAGCCATATGTCCCAAAGAAACTAGAGCAGAAAAAAAACTAACTCTCAGTCCTCATGGACAACAAAGTGCTGAAACTGTGTATACAAAATAAAAGTGCAACTTAGCTGTAGTCTTACCTTTCCTGATATCCTACTTTTCTCTCAAGAAGGTAAGACCATTATACAGTTATAATTGTTTTATGAAAAACAACCTTAAACTTTCTTTGTTTATTATAATAATAATAATTGTTATTTTAAAATGGAACAGCTTTTTCAAAATATTTCCCATCTATACCATTTCCCAAGATACGACCTACCCTGAAAGTAAGTCCTAGCTTGATTTTTACACATGCACCCAATATAAACCCTACCCCCAAAATAAGCCCTAATTAAGATCCCGCCCACTCCAGAGTGGACAGGTAAAAATTAAGCTAGGGTGGAGATGGGGGGATGGAGCTGTCCTACTACTTACCTTTGGACAGTTGTAACCAGGCCTCGCACACCCTGACACCTGCCTTGCCAGGCCATTTCTTCTGCAGCCAGCAAGGCTGGCAAGGCTTTCCTGAAGGCCTCTGCAGCTGATAACAGAGCTCCGGATCGCCTTGCCGGCCACAGAAGAAAATGTTCCTAAAGGCCTCTGACACTGAAAAGGAGGCCAGGTGCAACACGCGCAGTTAGGTTAGTCAGTGGAGGACATGCCCCCAAAATAAGACCTGGTGCCTTTTTTGGTGGCAAAAAATATATATAAGACAGGGTCTTATTTTCGGGGAAACACGGTAGGTGTAACAGCCATTATAAAAATATTGTTTTAAGTTGCTTTTTATTTAGCAAGGATATATGATGGGGAGAACAGTTCCAAACATTCATTTGGGAATTCTAGTAGTAAAATGTTCTGCAGTTTATGCATTGTTGTCGGAGATGAGCAAATCTAACATCTCATGAATGCACTTTGTCAAGTGGAATAGACTGTGGTAAAAATAAGACTAGCTATAAACACTTTAGGGCAGAAAGGTTAGGTTATTTCATATGAGACAACACTTTCTTATTGCAGCTGACTTTTGATTATACTGTTGTCAATTCTAGCATATTAGTCAACTTTTATTGCACCATTTGTAGGCTAATAAAACAAAAAAACGCATTGCAGTAGGGAGAAGATAATCATTATTTTTCACAGCTCCACTTTGACCTGGGATGCTTGCATAAAATTATTGGATAATTTTATGTAAATAACACTATTATAAATATTGTTCAAGAGTGGTTCAATAGTAATTCAGAAAGAAAACAATCTCCGTATAAGCGAGTGGTGTATTTCTTTTAGGATCTCTTGTACCAAATTCCCCAAACTGTTTTTTTAACTTTGGTCTTTAGGATCTTGTCACATCATTATTTATTTGACAAATGACTGGTTTATAATTTGTTATTGAAATTGAGATGGCATATATAAAGTTAGCAATCATTTTATGTGATTATCTAATTTTCGAAGCCTTTTCCTGACCCACTTGCTAACCACTGCTTAATACACTGGGAAGGGAGAGGATGTAGCGTTGTTCCTTTTCATGTTTTGTACTTGTAATATTTTACAAACTTTTTTCAGGGTCTGAACAACCCTCTATATCTATCTACATGGAATATTATATCTGCTCTAATTTTACTCCCATAGCAAACCTATGCAGTTGTACTAGACCAGCTGTTTACTATGTATGCTCCCCTAGTGATAAAATTTAAATACTTAAATGGCAATGGAATAAGCTTAAAAGAAGAAGGCCAATTACCACAGATGTGAAAGAAGTAAATGGAATGCAATCAGTGGTGGGATTCAAATAATTTAACAACCGTTTCTCTGCTCTAATGACTTCTTCCAACAACCAGTTCACCAAACTGCTCAGAAAGTTAACAACCAGTTTCCCAAACTGGTGAAAACTGGCTGAATCCCACCACTGAATGCAATTCACATACTAGTTATATGAATGGAAGTGTCAGTTTTGTATGTATATGTGCAATGTCTTTGTAAACTGGAGTAGGTCAGGATGCTTCTATTGCCTCTTTCATACATCTTCCTCATAGTCTTCCATATATTGTAGAGCATATCTTAGTGGTAATTCGACCTTAATTTTTAACAGACCCACCTTATTTTGAAAAGTCGTGTGCCAAATTGCGAATTGCTATATGACATATATAATTCATCTGAAATTTTAATTTAGAAGACAAAAACACGAAAATGATTCCAATTATAAAGGCTGGAAGAGTAAATTAAAAGTTGGATTTTCTTCCTATCATTGCTGCCGTTTGGCTCATTACAGGTTAAGAATAAACAACTGGAGCATTCTGTGCAGATGAAATTACTTTCATAAGATGTAATAATATATTACTTTTAATCACATTTATGAAAAGACAGGGTAAATAAAGGGAACTTCCCTGTTCAGAGGCATGCATATTAACAAATTAACAGAGTTGGAAGGGACCTTGTAGGTTATCTAATCCAATCCCCTTCCCAAGCAGGAGATCCTACATCATTTCTGACAGATAACAGTCCAATCTCTACTTGAAAGCCTCTGGTGAATGAAGCAACTTCTGAAGGCAAACTGTTCCATTAGTTGATTGTTGTCACTGTCAGAAAATTTCTCCTTAATTTTAGGTTGAATCTCTCCTTGACCAGTTTCCATCCCTTATTCCTTGTCTGGCCTTCAGGTAGCTTGACCTCCCTTCTCTTTGTGACAGCTCCTCAAATATTGGAACACTGACCTGAAAAGGTCTAAAATATGTTCTATGGGGATTGATAATTGAGGAGTCTTTTAGAAAAATAGCATATTTGCATTATGTGTACTGGAATTTATGTGTTCGGATTTCAGAATTAACTTTTTAACCCCACCAAGCCTTGATTAGCATTCTGCTAGAATCTTGTGTCAGGGGATTGTTCTTCTATAGCTGTTGTAGATAGGAATTTTCATTAGTGGCTGTGTTCAGGGATAAGGGGAGTTTTCAAAATCAGATGAGAACAGTAACCATAGTGACTAATTGCTTAACAGTAGAACGGGTAAAGAGGTTTCTTTATTTTTTTCCAGAATAGTCTACATTTTTTTGCTCCTTGATTTCATTGTAAGCCTGGCTTCAGTGTTAATAAGAAGCAGTTGGCACCTTTTTTCTTTCCTTCCAAGTTTAATTTAAATACTTCTTCATTTCTGATTGCCCTCTTAATATCTTCTAGTATCTTTTATAACCCTTGTCTAATCCACATAATTAGCGAATCATGTGAAATATACATTAAGTAACTAGCTGCTAGGCGATGTGGCAGTTGTTCCCTGGAGTTTGAATTTAAAACCCAACACATAGAGACTAGGAATCAAACAGTTCTGATTTGGTAGGCTGAGTTAGCCAGAAGATTTTTGACATCATATTATAGTTTTCAAAACTATTTTGCAAGACTGTCAGAGAAAAATAGATGCCTAATGCCTTTCCTTTGAATTGTGGCCACTCTTTTTATGTGTCCCCCAAGTGAACTAAATGCTTGCTTTGATATTTTTAGCCTTGCTTCATCTATCTCCAAAATATGTAACACATGCAGTATGAACAACCCCCAATGTCCAGTGAATTCACAAGGCGGTTTTGATTATTTTTCCTTTTAAAATATTCAAGTTATTTTAAATGAGAAAATATTTTTAATTCCAGCTACATATACATTTATTATAGCCTTGATCATTCTTCCTGGATTTTTCGAGTCAATCTGCAAGCTGAATCTTTTTGTTGCTCACACTTTCATTTTGTAACACCTTTTAGAATCACTGACTAATACAGGGCCTAATACAGGGCTGTCAAATTCCTGGCCCATGGGCCGGATGGCCATGCCCAAGCCCGGTATAATGAAAGGGAAAAAAGTCCTGATATGTCATGTGATGCCACCATGATGATGTTAGTTTGACACCACTGGCCTAATAGTTAAAAGTTTATAATACCTATAGCTAGATGTCATTTAACACAGATTGTACCAGTTAGGAGAGATGAAGTAGAATTAATTTGGCACAAGACTGCCTAGGAATTGAACAACCATTTGTAGAGATTAGGCAACCATTTGTCTAAAATGATATAGGGTTCCTCTTTGAGCAGGAGGTGATCATTTTACCCCCAGAAAAGTGAACATTTTCTTCCCAAACAATCAATTATGTGCATAAATATAAAAGATTTATATTTCACATTCATGTCATTAAGTGCAGGACACGAGCAGAACTAAATGAAATGCACCTGTTAGGACACAGAAAAACTCCCACTACATAGCCCTAAATAATATCCAGAATTAGAATGGCTGTTTCATGTTACTGATACTGCTACATTGCTTACAGTTATAACCTCGGCATGTTCCAATGTGCCACACTTAAGAATCTCGGTTAACAAGCCCATTTATCAAAAGATAAGAGAAGTTTTTCTATTAGTAAAATAAGAGTGTTGATGACCTGTATTGCGAGGCTGGTTGTAAAACTAAAATAATGATCTCAAAACACATTTAAACATCTTGCAAAAAATAACCCAATAATTTTTATTAGAGTGTCTAACATTGCATGTGCATTTAAAGTAATTTCAAACATTTTACTTTTTACTTTTTAATTTTTCAGACAATGGACAGCCGAAGAGTGTCACAGAAAAGGTTAAGAACCTCTCAGAGGCATCCCAAGCCCTCTTCCAGACTTACTTGGGAAGTAAAGCAAAAAAAGGCCCTGGTCTCCTCAAAGTCCCAGGGCACATTCCAAACGCCATCCTTGCGGCAGCCCTCTTCCCAGAGTTTCTCAAGGAACTAGCAGCTCTCGCCCAGGAACATTCGATTCTCTCCTATAAAGTATTGGGTGGTCTTGGGGATTACTACCCATCGTAAAACATTTAAAATATGTTCTCACATTTGTTTTAAATGCGGAACTAACGAAACAAATGTGAACTTCACATTCCTGGTATTACTTGATTCAGGAGAAATTGTTACTTTTGGGGTTGTAAGAAATTGATTAGTAATGAAGCCAATACTTTATTTATGTCCTTTGGCTGACTTTCAGGTATTCTCTTTTAAACTTTGCTGTTGTGACCTTCTGGGTTAAAAAAATACAGTTATACCAGCAAGTTAAACAATCTGTTAACTCTCTTTCTTGCAAAGATTTATTAAGTCCAGCATGACAATCCAGTAAGACGATCACTGTTGAAAGGGGAGCTAGCAATCTTTTCTCCAATCTTCTACCTTACCAGTGATTAGACTTTTGAATCCAAATGGGTTCACTCTAAGCCTGTGATTTGCCTAAAGCAGATGGGAGTGCTGAATGCATACCACGTTGCCTTATGTGGTGGACATGTCTGGTCCTCTAAGCCGGGGTGGGTGGGGTCAAACTCGATTTCATTGAGGACCGCATCAGGGTTGTGTTTGACCTCAGGGGGCTGAGTGTGTGTGGCTGGGGTGGGCATGGCCAGTTTGACATCCTGTAGCCCTCTGCCAGAGAAAAGGGAGAGATCTATTTTTCCGGGCAGAGGGCTGCAGGAGGCCGTCGCAGCCAAAAACAGAACCCGGGAGGGATGTGCACAGCCCTTGCAAGCTCTGTTTCGCTGACAGAGGCACCACGGGCCGGTCCTTCGCTGTTTCCAGGTTCGCCTCATGAGCCAGATCCAAGCACCCCAGAGGCTGGATCCGACCTGTGGGCCTTGAGTTTGACACCCCTGCTCTAAGCTGTTGACTTCTTTGAAATTTAGATTAAATGAGTACAGCAAGTGGATGTTAAATTCTGACTGCAGAGTATTTTCTTGCCATTTCTTGGCATTTTTATTTTAAAAAATGTTAGATTGCTGCTAAAAAAAATAATCTCAAGCCTTATTTTAATAAAATTTGCACAGGGCGAAATATTTCTATGCAAGCTGTAACTTTTATTTGCAGTATATGTTTATATACTTTTGTTGACAAGCTGAAAAGCAAAGGTAGTCTTAGGAATGTAATGATTCCTAAAAATTGTGATTGTATATTTTGTAAGGTTTTTTTTTTTAAATGAAAATGGTAAATTTCCAAATTGTTTTTAATGAAATTTTATTTAGTTCAAGAAAATCTTTGTGGTACATGCATATATTGGTTAAATCTTTTTGATGCACACTGATTCGTTGCAAGATGGCACTTTATAGACATGGCTTTAATATATTGCTGTACTAGAATTAGAAAAAAAAAAAGATTGTTTTCTGGGATAAATACAGTGCAACCTATTACAATTGGTGTAGAATTCCTTAAGAACATTTTCTTTTTTTGAGTAATGAGACTCATTAGAAGAGTCCAGACATGATGAATTGGTATATTATAGCTGCATTCCAGTTTGCACTAGTAAGAGATTAATGGTCCTTCCAGTGGTGAAGCTAACTTTGAGCAATAAGTGGCCCAACAATTGAAAGCCTTCATTTTCTTTTTCATTGGTGAAAAGGAAAAAGCTATTTTAGAAAAAAAAATGGGCATAAAGACCAAGCTAGAAAACAATTCTTTTCATCTGTTTTTAAATTATATTTAGAAGAACTAATAACTGCAGGGAAAATTTGTAATTCCTTTGGTAAGAGTTAATATAGCACCTCAAAGCATAGAAAGTAAAGCAGAATCTGCCTGTGTATTTTTCAGTTCATCGAAATATTGCAGGATGTAAAAATCTTCTTAAATTTATAAGTATTGTATTCTGTCCAAAGTTCCATGTTTGTTCATACCATATCTCAGCTCTTTGCCTTTCTTTTGGCAAGCAGAACACTGTAGCATCTTGGGCATCTTACATTTGTCTTTAGATCTGAATTTGTTCCCCATAGCAATTCCTTCGAGTATAATTATTCCAGACTAAGGAAAAAAACTATGGATTAGTAGTCAACTGAAGCCAAAATGGTCTCCTATTGAACCGATGGGTAAACAGTTCAACAAAAAGAACAATGGAAGATTATTTCGATATACAGGTATTCCTCGATTTGCAACCATTCGTTGAGCAACTGTTCAAAGTTACAGCGGCTTTTCATCTCGTGATCATTGTTTGGGTTTTCACACTTATGAGCATTGCAATATCTCCAGTTACGTCATCAAACTTTGGTTCCTTGGCAACCAGCATGGGTTTACGATGGTTGCAGCATTCCGGTGTCCTGGGGTTAACATTTGCAACCAGCTTAGAAAGCAAAGTCAATGGGGAAAGCCACATTCACTTAACAACCATGGCAAAAAGTTAAAAAAAATGGGGCATAACTCACTTAAAGTCTTGCTTAAGCAATGGAAATTTTGGGCTCAATTGTGGTCATAAGTTGAGGATTCCAGTGGCAAAATTACTATATGCACAAAGATGAACAGATTTGCTATCATGGAGGAATGGTTGGTGAAATTGACGGAACTTGCCCAGATGATGAGACTCACTTCTTTGATTAGAAAAAGGACAATATCTACATTTGTTGGTGACCTTATTGATTTTTTTTAATGTAAAAAAATGATTTTGTGACTTATGGTTTTGAAGATTAGAAAGACAAAAATAGAAAAAAATGACTATGTAAGCTGAGAGAGGCTTTATGAGAATAATATATATAACTGCAGAGAGGGAGATTGAAAGCCACTTCTTTTATTTTCTGTTCTTTTATTATTATTTTTTCTTCTCTTTCTTTCCTTTTTTATTTTTCACATTATTTTTTTCTTTGAATGTATTTCTTATTATGTATGTAAAAGCTTTTAATAAAAACTATTTTGAAGAAAGTAATTGGCATTGTACCACCCACTACATATTGAGAAAATAATACATGACTGACTGGTTATTTTTCCGACAAGCAAATATTTTATCTTTCCTCCATCTATCTTCAACCTTATCCAAATACTAGGATCATCTAAATCAGAGGTGTCAAACTGGCAGCCCATGGCCCGAATGCGTCATGTGCAGGCTATGCCTACCCCAGCACTGTGAAGGGAATTTTTTTTTTAACTACCAGTTCTGTGGGTGTGGTTTGGTGGGTGTGGCGTGGCGTGGCGTGGCATGGCTTGGTACCTGTGGCAGGGGAAGGATCTTGCAAAATCTCCATTCCCTCCCAACCCCACTAACCTGCTTTCCAGCTCCCTTCTGCTCTGCAGGGCAACAAAATAAGATCCAGCCAATCAGCTGGGACTTGGGAGGCAGAGAATAGATGGGGTGGAGCCAGTCAGAGGTGGTACTTGCCAGTTCTCTGAACTACTCAAAATTTCTGCTACCGGCTCTCCAGAAACAGTCAGAACCTGCTGAATACCACCTCTGGAAAAAAAACATAGTGAAACGTCACATGACAGCAATGTGACATGGCGAGTTTGACACCCGTGATCTAAATGCATGTTCTCTTCAATACTTTCTTTCTGTAATGTTCCTTTAAAAATTCTGGGAAGTCTTGTTATGGTTTTACCTAATATTCTATAAATCATAATTAGTAATAACTAATTATTTTATATTGTTCACAACCCAGAATCATTTGTTGAGGTGGGGACTATACAAATTGAATAAATTAAATAAAACTGCTCAGCCCCCTTTGAGTTACCAGATAAGCTTTCTCTGAATAGGAACCAACAGGGTCCATTATTCCATTTTCAGTAGCTTCAGTAGATTCAGTGTAAAATCTCTAACTGCCAGCCAGTTCATTCATAAGCAACATTTCTCGAAAATCCTCTGTGATTTGAACATGTCGTGCTGGAAGCTTTTATATGCATCTTCTTTTATGACAACTTCATAGCTGTTACATCTTCTCCTATGGGAAACTAAACTCTTGTTACCTTACCAACAAACGAAGGTGATGTAGAGAGACGAACAAGTTTGAGTTACTTTCTGTTCTCTTATCACTAGTTCCAAACTTCCTATGCATATGTTATTAGCTAGCGATGAAGCTATGGTTGAACATATTTGTATTTATAGCATTCCCAATTTATTTCGGGACAGAGGAACTAAGGTATATATCTGAAGAGAAGATGACCTTGAATTTTAGGGAATCTGCTTGAGTGTCTATGTGAATGTGCACAAATCTTTCTGAGGTGCCAGAGGCAAGCATACATTAAAAATGTGCTTGGGTAAGAGATTAGTAATTAGATAAAAGCAAGGTGTGAAAAATATGTATGCAGATAGTGCAAAGAATGCAAGGCCACAAAACAGGAGATTGAATACAGGATTTATGTTTGCATGCCAAGCTTGCTGAGAAATGAGGAAGAGACTTGAAGCAAGTCTAGCAGTCTGTGGTCAGAAAAGCATAAGGAGGTCTGAAAGCTCAAGACATGGTCAGAAGCAAGCCAAACCTGGGAGTATACAAGGAAATCCCAAAATTATATCCAGCAACTGAAAACTGGCAGGATTGTTTAAATCCCCTCCCTGTTAAGCAGTCACAGCTGCATCTCTCAGCACAGCTGGCCAGATGATGAACAGCCAGCCACAGGGTGTCTGTTGGAAGCTTGCTAATTGCTGGTGAGTTGTTCACTCTTGCAGAGCACAGAGCTTTGACTATGTGGTAGACTGGGTAGTTTGTGCTGCTGTCTGATGCCTACATTGAGTGGCCTACACTGGGGAAGTCTGTGTGCTGGCAAAGTAAGCACCTGGCACCAGACCATCTGGGGGAAGGGAGAGCAATCCTGAACACACAGACCCAAATGCTCTGTAATGCCTCTTTTTTCCTCTTCATCAATAGGATTGACAATTCGAGCTGTAACCAATTCTGTAGATTCGCTCTGCACTCCAGTGAATGCCTGCTTGTGAAGCATGTCTATATATGTGTGTGTGTGTGTGTGTGTGTGTGTGTACATATGTGTATATACACACACACACACACACACACACATGTATGGCATTCAGCTTTGTTCGGGTATTTTCCCACGTCATTGTAGTTGTGCTTTTAAAGTTGTAGCAACGTTTCGGCAGAATCTCATCTACCATCATCAGGCTTCTGTATAGTGTTCATCTGTGAGTCAGGCTTTTATAGTGGTTTCAGATTTAAATTTGGGTCAGCCTATTGCTGTGCCAGAATGGTTTTTTCTTCATCCTGATTGGTTGGGAATCTAGGTCTGTGTTTATTGGTCTTGGAGTTTGCTGTGTTCTGCTTGATTGGTGTTTCTAATATCTTCTGTCTGTTTAGTGGCTCTTTTTGTGTCTTGATTGGCTGGCAACATTGTGTTCCTTTATTGGAGGCCTTTTGTGCAACTTGGCTCCGGGTAAATAGAGGGCTATCATTTATTAGGAAGCTAGGTTTCATCTGGGTGCCTGGTTGGGGTGTGTTTGAGCTGGAGGTATCAGGGGGGATCTGTTTGTGCCCAGGTGTTTGCCTGGCTAGTGGTGTGGAGATTTTTTTGTTTGTGAGTGCAGGCTTCCAAATAATTGGCAGTCTGGTGGAGTCATCTCTTCTATTCATGCTTTCAGGTCTTTTTTCAATTTCTATGGCTTCTTTGATAATTCTGTAGCTGGGGTTTTCTATAGTGGCTAGGGTTTTGGTGGCATTGAAGTTGAGGTCATAGCACGTGACCTCCCCCCCCCCTCCCCCAGGATAAGTAAGGAAGAACATTGAACAGAGATTGGGAACGCTTATGGTTTAGGAATGGAAAGAAAGCAATAAGGGAAGCCTAAAGCGTGAAGGAAAGATAGCCATCCTTCCTTGTTCCTCAGTGTCCGACAGACACAAGGGCTGCTGCATTTTCCTTTTGAAGCACTAAAACTGCATGTTTTTAATCTCCTTTTGAATAAAATTAAGTTACCACAGCAGTGGCACCGCAATATACTTGTAATAGCAGTTTCCCAAGAAACAAGCCTATTCTATTTGCATTTTTCATAAGCCTTAAAATGACAGGGTGCAGAGTAAATTTGCTTAATGGTTATATAGTGCACTTAGGACATGATAATGTTACCATGTTACAGGTAGTCCTAAGTTTATGACCACAACTGAGCCCAACATTTCTTTTGCTAATCAAAACGGTGAGCTAAGTGAGTTTTGCCCCATTTTACAATCTTTTTTGCCACAGTTGTCAATTGAATCATTGCAACAATTAAATGAAAATCATACAATTGTTAAGTGACTCTGGATTCCCCATTGCCTTTCCTTGTCGGAAGCCAGATGGAAAGATTAAAAATGGTGATCACCTGATCTCAGGACAGTGCAACTCTCATAAATACCGTATTTTTCGGAGTATAAGGCGCTTTGAAGTATAAGACAGACCTAGCTTTTGAGGAGGAAAACAAGAAAAAAAAATCGCTGCCTCTGCCTCCCAGCAATTTGCCTCCTTGCAGCAAACAGTCTGTTTCAGAGTCAGCACAGCCTGATTAGCACAAGCAGCTGATTATCGATTGGATCGGCCTCCTGACCATCAGCTGTTTCAGGCTGCAGGGATTGCCATAGCCTATTGCCGCCTCTTTGCGCCCCATTTTTGGCCTCCGCATCCCATTTTCAGTCTTCACACACTCCATTTTCAGCCTCCACATGCCTCGTTTTCAGCCCATTCCGATCCCCGCTGCCTGGCGGGGGCGGGGTGATTGGTGCATGCCAGTTGCCATGCATCTGAATTTTGGTCATGTGACCATGGGAAGGCTGCAATGGTTGTATAAAAACATGATCATAAGTCACTTTTTTCAGTATCATTGTGGCTTT
The DNA here is from genome assembly GCF_049901715.1 of Pseudonaja textilis. Lineage (NCBI taxonomy): Eukaryota > Metazoa > Chordata > Lepidosauria > Squamata > Elapidae > Pseudonaja > Pseudonaja textilis. Next base: position 22,634,748 of record NC_141995.1, on the reverse strand, counting down.
GAATGACCTCTAAATAAATGGTTGTGAATTGAGGACTACCTCTAGTTCAGGGATGTCAAGCTCAAATCGTCACGGTGTTGTCTCGTGATGTTTTGCTGCTTAACTAAACCAGGCGAGGATGTGGCAGGGCATGACACATCTGGCCCCCGGGGGATGTGAATTTGATAGCCTTGCTCTAGTTTGAATTCAAACCATAACTTGTGTGATGGGCAACCCTGTTTTAATATTTTTCACACCACACTGTGATTCTGTTGTGACCTTTATGTCATTTAGGTGCCTTTGAGATAGGTGTGGGGTCCCCTAATAACCATGTGGAGAAATCATTTTGATTTATATGGAGGCTAGTTTTGGGAGTGGGGAGCTAAGACTCTAAACAAAGAAGAGACAATGGCAATTTATATTTTCTTTTTACTATGTACAGCTACTGTTATGAGCTACTAGAGAAATCTTTAACAGTAGAAAACAGTGAAATTATAAACATTGGAAAGTAAATATTACAGTCACAAAAATGCTATGAGCAGACTATATACCCCTGTGAATATAAGACCTAAGAAAACTATTCTGGGCTGCATTTCACACATCAAAAGCCCACAAATCTTTCAGAAGGCTCTGAAATCGAGTGCTGCAATGTACTGCTGTAATTACCCAGCCATGATTATAGCACTAATTCAAGCTGTAGTGTTGTAATTATTCTGATATAAATGCCATCTCAGGGAAAGGGAAAATTGCATCTTGGTTAATGTGCCTCTGGATTGCTTGCATAAGAAAGCTATTTGGGGTAATTCAATGATGGGTACTATACCAAAAAAGGCATTTAAGAAATAAGCAATCTCTGAAATACTTTTTCAGTAGTATTGCGTTAACAGCATTCTCTAACAATTTAAATAAATTATTTTACTAAATTCCACCTATCCGGTTGGAGTACTTCCAGCAATTTTTCCTGGGTGTGGGTATTTATTTGCCTCTTATTTGAATTGAATGTATACATTTTTATACAATATATGTTGTTTCTTTATGAAGATTAGCACCACACACTTCGAGGTAAGTTTTTATGGATAACAATACACAATAAAGTTGTTCATAAGTTCAAAATATTACAACAATGCTTTTGCACAGAGTATAATGCAAAAGCAGCACTACGGGAAAAACAAGTTCATTATGACTAGGTTCAGAAATCACGTAACATGGTTGCTTGGGTTTTTTTATTTATAGCCAGTCATAGAACATGTTTTCAATTGTTTAATGTGAAACACGATATTTTAAATGTAGCATTTTTAAAAAAAAAATGGCATCCCTTTGATTTATATGGTAAGTGTTGTTGCTAGAATTATTGCTAGATTAGGTTTAAATGGAAATTGTTTCCAACTGCAAACAACCACATCCCACAAGTTTTGAGAAACTGTTTTGGATGCAGCACACTTTAAGTTAACCAAAATTGAAAAGTGACAAGTTTTGTGTTGTCCTATCTGGAGAGATCCTGAGATATCTTAGAGGACAAATTGAGCAGGGGCAGGTTTGGATAACTGCCTTCTGCATCCGGGCATGGCTTTTTCTTAATGTCTTGGTCTTTGGAGCTCCCAAGGGCTCCCCTACCTCAATCTCTCTCTGGCTCCTTATCAGGCACTGCTGTTGCTGTCCACTTGGCTGAAGGGAGGAAAGAGCCATGCGAAGGGTTAGCCTCTTAACTTTTCATCTTTCGCTGTTTGCATACATCACCACTAGCATTATAAGCCCAAACCCAAATTATCAAGGAAGCCCCTCAGTTTTTTTTCCTCTATTTATCTGACTTCAAAAGCACACAAAAACTCACTTCCGCTTACAACAACCAACTCAATTGTTGACCAACCCAACCCAACAATAATAGCCCGATCTCATTCTGCATCCAGACCAAAATGCATATTTGGTTTTCAGGCTACCTGAATCCAGTTGTTTTGTGCATGGATTCTTTTGTACATCTCTTTTGATTATCATCTGGCAGAAACAGTTAATAGCCTTTATGAATGCAGTAGATTATTGTATTATTTTTTGACAAAGTTGTGAGGGTATCCATCTTGTTAGAAAGTATTATACAGATGGGCTGCTACTGTTTCTATTTCCTATCTCTTAAGTATAAAAAGGTGGTGAAATCCCATAAACAGTTTAAACATCAACAGAGAATTAAGTCCCAGGGGAAAAAAGTTCTGTGCAACTAACAGCTCCAGGCCCTTTTGCTATTTCACTTGGTCTGAGCCTATTGTCTTAAGAGTCCTAAAGAATCCTCTCCTGGCTGACCACCAGATGGCAACGCAAAGATTCAAATAGTTGAATCTTTGAATTCAACAGTTGAATTTCCGTTG